>NC_090923.1:725038951-725341982 GCF_040938575.1 Ambystoma mexicanum
GCCAGGCCACGTGTTCGGCAACACCGAAGGATCTCCTCCGCTCGTCCCCTCCGTCGAAGATCTTGCTCGGCGGAGACAGCTTCACAACTGCGTCGAGGGAGGGATCGATATATTAACCTTTAACAGGAAAAAACGACCAAAGGTCGAGGAGATGGAATCTGCAATGTCTCTCGAGGAGCTCCGCGTAAAGGCGACCAGTAGCTGGGCGGAAAAAAACAATCTGAGGGACCTCGACGCGTGAGGGATTGTGGGTACAACACACGTCACTATAGGGATAGTATTTCAGACACGCCTTGTCGACGTCCCTTTTCGACTACGAAAAACAAAATGCAATACTCCGCAGTGACCACTGGATGTCGGACCTATGCACAGCATGTGATTCTAAGCAGATTAACAAGCATCAGAAATATATATATATATATCTATATATTCTAGCCTGGCAGAATATATGCATGACAGAGCGGTCTGGGAGTGAAAAAGGAGTCTCTTCTCCTTGTATTCGTCTAGATCTGTCCCATAGCGTCGAAGATAAGGTGCCTTCGCCTTCTGAGAAGTGTTCTGGCAGGCTAGGGCTTTCTGTCGACGGCGGGAACTGTCCCAGCCTACTTTCCGGCGCTTTCAGCGTTTCTTTGGCCTTGTGCGTGTTTTTCGGCGTGTCACTTGACGTCTGTCTCTGGCCGTCCTTAAAAGATATACGCGCAAGGCTTTCGGCGGTCATTCTGCCCGCCGAGGGATCGCTCGCCGTCGCGCTAGGTACCGTCGAGTCTTTACTGGCAACGTGCGCGCTAGGTACCGTCGAGTCTTTACTGGCAACGTGCGCGCTAGGTACCGTCGAGTCTTTACTGGCAACGTGCGCACTCTTACGAGGCGCGTCGCCACCTGAGGGTTTGGGGTTAGCGCCCTTATTTCCAGAGTGCCTGGTCGCCTGTCGCGGGAGTGGTGGCGGGGAGGGCTGTCGACCCTTGCGGTCGGCGGTAGACGCCGGTGGGCCCGGCGCCTCCGTTGGCGCTCTGGCTGCCTTCGTCTTCGACGAATGCGTGCCGTCGGGTATGTGTTTTTGAGGTTTCTTGTGTGCGTCCTTGTCCCCGGGGTGTTCATCCCCATAAGCTGGGCGTGAGCCGGGCTTGTCGGGCCGGTGACGAAAGAAGAGGAGCGCGAACGCTCCCTCGAGAGGTCTACAACCTCCGTTACGGAGGCCGTGTAATCACTGTCCTCGTCACATTCGGCGGCGGCGGCAGCGGGCGAGGAATCTGACCTAGACATGGCGTAGGCCGCCCACCTTTTAACCCTACGGTCCTTTATCGTTTTGAGCTTAAGTAACTTACAGGCCGCACAGCCGTCGTCCTTGTGATCGAGGGGCAAGCAACGGTTGCACCGTTTGTGCTTGTCCTTCCAGGTATATTTGCCTTTGCAAAGTGGGCAAAACCTAAAGGGCGTCCTCTCCATAGCTGAGGGCAAGAAGTGTGATTACGACCTCGAAAGAGAGGGAGGGGAAAGAGAAAGGCATTCTCGGAGAGAAAAGAAAGACCACACAACCCCACTCTCCCTACTGTGTAAGGCCGGCGAGGCCAGGCCACGTATTCGGCGACGCCGAAGGAACTCCTCCGCTCGTCCTTCCGTCGAAGATCTTGCTCGGCGGAGAAACAGCTTGCAGCTTCGTCGAGGGAGGGATCTATATGTTAGATATTAATAATAATAAACGACCAAGGGTCGAAGAAATGATTTCGCAATGTCTCTCGAGGAGCTCCGCATAGAGGCGACCAATAACTGGGCGGAAAAAAACAATCTGAGGGACCTCGACGTGTGAGGGATTGTGGGTACAACGCACGTCACTATAGGGATAGTGTTACAGACACGCCTTGTCGACGTCCCCTTTTCGACTACGAAAAACAAAATGCAATACTCCGCAGTGACCACTGGATGTCGGACTATACACAGCATGTGAATCTAAGCAGATTAACAAACATCAGAAATATTTTTTCAAACAACTTGGAGCAAGCTCACCTAATATCAAAGAGAGGCAACGCTATCTCCCATTAAACAAAAACTATTTCCGTGCCTGGTGATCTTCATTCAAAAGATGCAAAACAGCATCACGGCTGCAACAGTTCAAAACCCTCGCCGGAGCTGATCGCGGATCAGGAATGGCAACTGCAGATTAACAGGTGTGCCAAGTTGCATACAAGCATCAACTATATCAGTCTATTGTGGCTGTGGATTGTTAGGGATGGAGTCTTGCCACAACTGACAGACCCAAGGTACACAGTTTTATGAACAGGCCCATTTGTTTGAGGAAAAAGCAAATGAGGGAATGCACTCTTGGTTTGTATGTTCTGTTCCCAGGGATTCAAATGTCCAAAGCAGATGTTGAGATTTTCTAGGTTATCCAATAAATGAGCAACCCAAGGCAGGATGAATATCAAGCCGGTCAGATAGAGCCTGCGGACGCAGGTTCGAATCCCGGCAGGGCCAAACTCAGCCTTTCATCCTTCCGAGGTCGATAAATGAGCACCACACACTGTGGGTAAGCAGCGCCCAGATGCCTGAGTGTTTGTAGCGCTATATAAATGCAAAAAGAAAAAGAAAAAAAAACAGGGCATTGCTAAAGTGTCCCTATGTCCAGAGGCAGAGAAACATTACTGAGGTGGTGAGGTAGGAGGACTATTGGTGGCAGCAATAGGGTGGAGCATACATGCTGTATATGGCTGGGTCTCCAAATAAAACTGTTTTCTTCTCTAAGAGATATACTGGCCCACTGTCACGTGGCAAGGATATTCCTACAAGACTAAAGGAAGGAGGACTGGACTAGTGACTAAAAATCACATTGTTACAAGTTACCATACTAAGTACCTGTTACAATACCTAACTTTGCTACCTTATGGGTGTTTATACAACATTTTGGCTTTATCACAATAGCATCTGCCCTCTTGGTTTCCTGTCAATTTAGGTTTTTGTCCCTCAATAGGTAAACCATTCAATTTGTCCATCATCATCTTAACTCAGAAATCCAGATTTGTATGTGTGATGTTATTTTGATGTTCTGTTAACTTTGGGTGTCTAAATTAGTTTGCCAACAGGTTATGTAACCTCTTGGTCTGTAGATTGTGAACTACCTTCTCTGTATTCTCAATCTTCAAGGCTTTTACCTGAAAAGCAAAATTCAACATGACCATTGTAGACCAGACCAATGTGATAGTGGAGAAAGACTGCTTTACGCTTCTGGGAGACATACATTGGTGCACTGAAAACATGGATGAAATAGCACAGGAGAGGAGAAATAAAGCAGGTACACTTTTTTTTTTTAAAAAGGAGCAATTTAATTTACACTGAAGTACTAAATGTACATAATTCTTTAAAAAAATCATTGTACACAATAAATACAGTACAAAATTATTTCATAGTACTATATTTTGTTTTTCGGACTGTAATCGCGTTTACTGATACCAGCGGTGGGGTAGAAGAGATGAAAGAAAACTCTTACATGTTATGTGTGCGGGTATGCACGCACTTGGGCCGGAGGAGGGAAGAGGTACAGGATCTACGGGATAAGATCATCTATCCAGAAACCTTTCTGATGGACATTTCCTACACAACTTCTGAAGACAAGGCAGCACATGTGGGGATGAAAATGAGGTGTGCAAAAAGGTCGAGTTCTCAGAAAATAAGCAGCACATTCATGAACCCCTGAAATGTAAACGAAAACATGCAAAAGTAAAAATAAAAATGTTATGGTCACTTGATTTAATTTTTTAAATATACCGGACATTAAATAAAAATCTGTGTTAACTTATTACATACACCCTTACCACGTGTGATAAAACAGTGTTTAGATTTTGTGAATGGATGTAAGATTGAAGCCACATCCTACCAATGAGGGTCATATTTACTTGAGATCCAGCCCTCCCTTTACCCATAACCCTCAGTTACTTTGTGTAAAGTTATTTGGTTGTTTACCAACGGAGAAATCTTAGGTCTTATTGCTGTTCGCCCCACAACATGGCCTGACAGCTAAAGGTCTACCCAAGCACAGGTACTTACTCACAAACTATGCTGCCTCATAACCACTGCTTGTGTACTCTGGTCTCTCGTTATATTTGGAATTCACTGCTACCTAGTTCAGTTTTATATTCACCTAACAGATGTGTGCAATCATCATTTTTAAAATTGGTGACTATACACCATCCCACTGCTGTTGTTCCTCCCAGGGGCTTTGCTTTTGCCTTCTGATGGACTGGCTCATATTCCATCAAATTTATATCATGGCTCTGCTGGGTTTCAGACCTTTCTAGGCTTACCGTTCTGTCTGAAGACAAATCAGAATTTCAGAGATTTTAGGAAACTGGCTTGCAAGATAAATGAACAATGCAAAGCACCAGATTTTCCTAACTTGAATATTACAAAACGATAACAAAAAGATGAATCAGAGAAAGCTACCTTTGTACGTATTTATACAAATCGGTCTGCATATTCATTAGGCATCCCTTGATTGAGAGCAGGGATTGGTCACAGTAGGACATTTAAGCCTTTCCACTGTGCAAGGCATCACCAAGTAGGCTGCCATGTCATTCGTTAACCACAATATACAGCACTGATCTTTTTGATGTGACTGCGTTCCTTTTTTATAAAGAAAAAAAGGAGTCAAGACTACATGGCTAAGAATACTTTCTGCTCCATAATAATCTGCCAGGTTTAAATAACACAAATGTGACAGCGGTTTACGCATTTACAATACGGACATTTGCCCTCTTTCACCAAGACCAAAGATGAGTGATACCCTACTCATCTGTAAACTGAGTACTTCATGGTACCAACCTAAAAATTGGAATATTATGGAAAACTCCAGGACAAAATCAGCCAATTTGTGGCAGTAATATACGCCACCATTACAGCCTGTTGCAGATTAGCATAGGGAGAGAGCACGAGAGATGGGGAACTGACATCCCAAGTAAAGAAAAAACAAAACTGAATTGTACAGTGGCTGAGTAAAATAAAATGATACAATATGAACCATGTGATACGGACATTTACAAAAATAAACATTTATAGTAACACTGTTGGGATAGAACGTTTCGCCTTTGACGTGCAAGGGTACTTATTTTCCCAATTTACGAAATCTTTTACCAAGTGCTGTAAGGCAGGCACTCTGCTGTAAACCGAGCAGCCCGATATTTATGTTTTTTTTAAATGTGCATCGTGTAAGCACATTAAAGGGGTTTGTCATAACAGCAAAAGGAACGATAGGGTTGGACATTCTAAACTCTTCAATTGTAGTTTTCCCAGCAAGCTAGGAAGTGCGTTATTCTGGTGCTGCCAGGACACCTTTAGATTCCAGGATTCCAAACTTTAATCTAGCTGATTAGCACTTTGTAAATGTGCCATCTAAATTATAAATGTGTGGTTGTCTTGTCAACTTTGTATGTCTCCTCCATAATATCAAAGACATCAATATTCCACTGAGGACTAGCACAGCAGTCCTCAATTTACATAGTATTAACTGAAGGGGAGAGCAATTTGGAAATGCAAGAAGGAGCAGCGAGATGGAGCGATCAAAGAATCAACATAGGAATCAAGGGGATTGCAGTTCAGTAGATTGTGACAGAGATCGATGCTAGGACTAGTGATCTAGATTTACAGTAGGGTGTAGAGGAATTCAAAGTGCAACGAAGATCTACAAGGATCAATAGAAGGGTAATCGAGGAATCTAAAGCTTGATCAAGGAATGTAGTAGCGGGTGAATAAGGGCTTAAGAGGTCCACTAGCCATCATGATCTATGGAGGCAGGTAAAGATGAGTGACAGAAGAATCAACGGACAGGCAGTAGTTGTGTGCAGAGAAAAACAAATGTGAAGGGGCAAAGGCAAGCCTATTTCACAATAGTTCCCGTTCTGAGAAATAAGTCCAGATAATCAGCTTCCACATATTCCCACTACAAAACAGAGGTACACAATCTGTGGGCTATTGAAATGTGTGATTGGGTAATAGAGCTGACATTTTAGTAGCTCATCAGATTGCTGGATAGACATATTGGTGTGTTTATTCAGATATTTGCCAGGACAGCAGACTGTGCAGTTCACGTGGATGACATCTTACATATGCCAGAGGAATGCTTACATCAATGCATTTCAAGGGATGAGAGTTCAAACATCTCTTGCTTCTCACAACTTCCTTTCCTGCATTAAACACTGGTGCCCTGGCTGTCTCTCCCAGAAACCTTAACTGCTTTAAACTGACAGATCACCTATTGAATATAGATTTCTAAATTGCATTCACATTCTATTTTTGATTGCTAAAATCACTTTATTCATGTCTCCGGGAGGAGAATTCTAAAAATAGATTTAGCCCTCATTTTGTTCCTCTTTCACCCACTAGCAGTACACATCAAAAAGGAGTTTCACCAACCCAGAGGATTTCAGCTTGAAAACACAGTCCTCTGCTAAATATGGCGGGTGTATGTAGTTTGGTTGCCGAGATCCAACAAACTGCTGGCTACACTAGAAACCATGTTTTAAAAAGGTAACCGTAACACCTGCGAGTGTTTCATTCCTTGCCCTTAACTGGCACATCTTTTAATCGCTTTTGTTTAAAGACATGGTGTCAGTCAATTTGTGCAAGCCCAATTTGTGAGGCAAAGGTGTAGTAAAAATATCAAACATGGTCTTCAAGGGTGGGTATTGCTGTGTCTCTATGACCTTTCTCATATCTGCCAATCCAATAAAGATTTCACCTCTGCAAGTGTTTTTCCTTGATCCAGTACGTGTGCCTATCAACCAAAAGTAATATTCAGTTTGCATCAGTCAAGGGTCGATTTTTGTTTAGTTTCCCTGTAACCACTAGATTTTATAGGTGTTTAGCCTGCCCACCAGGGTGAAGAGCTTTTCAATTGATGCCATTTTGGTGCAAAGAGATTCGATTAGCAGACAGATTTGTTTTTACTGGCATCTTCCTCTTGAATGCTGTGCTATTTAGCTGCCATCTTGGAAACCCTCCGAAGCATTGCAGACTAATTCCTGCCCAACCCACTTCACACCACGTTTTCTACTGGACCAGTAATTCTGCACTGTGGTAATATACAATGCCTATTGTGCAAAATCTGAATGCTGTGCAAAAACAAATTTTCAATTCACATACAAAACCTGCAGAAGCCTGAACTTTCCAGCCAAAAAACAAAAAGCCTTGAATTTGCGGCTGCAGAGCAAACACAAGGAACTTGAACTGAAGGAAACACATCGAAAACCATACTTTCAGTACAAAATGTGCTCAAAATGTTTTGACAGTTAAGTGCACAGAATTAGAACAATAGGCAAACAATGCTGGACCTGACCTACAATGTCGTAGGGTGATGGGAGCATATATTTAATTGAAGGTCATAGAGGAATTCCCAAACTCAGAGCAATTTGGTTTCAACATGCAAAGAAATTAATCTTTTTGCAAAATAGGCAAGGTGCTCTTGTGCTTTCTGAGAAATGTCAGTACTACTGATACAGTCCCTTGAACTTGGATCTCTCACATCTACAGGAGAGTGCTGTCTTTCAAAACAAAGAAAGACAAGATGTCAAGGTTGGCTACTGAAAGCGAAAAAGAGTGTAGTCAATCATTTTTTAATAATCAACTACCCTCGCCTTTAACATATTTAACATATTTGTCCGCTTCATCCAGATTCATCTCCCTGTCCTTCGATTACCTGGATACCAGACATGGCCTTGAATCTCTGATCACCACAAAACTTCACCGACCTAATTTACTTGCAACGCCTCCACACCCACAACCTCCAAAGACAAACAAAATGTCTCAATTGTAAACATTGTTTAAAAAAAATAATTAATTGCCATTTCGTGTCTTGTGTTAGCATGGACAGAACCCAATATTTGCTGGGCCAAGAAAGGTCTCAGAATCCCCAAGCTCTCTGATTTGAATAACTTATATTTTCCATTTTAAAATAATAATAATACAATGGTACACTCTACCCAGGTCAAACCATCCTCCTCCTCCTCTATCCTTTTACTGCAGAGTCCTCTTCCGTTTGTTGACTTTGACATGATCAGTCCATATTGGGAGCAGGAAAAAAGGACAGGCTATGACTGGGGCAAAAGGACAGGCCACCAATTAAAAGGTCATTATTACAGAATCTATACAAAAAAATAAAATAAAAAAAGAAAACGTCCACCATTTGGTCTTTCCTCTTCAGCCATTTCACTCTCTCTTTGGGGACAGACATGGAAAAGCTGAGGCAGCGAGGACATGAGACTGGCGCGGAGACGAGGCTCTGGCATTTGCCTTCCCCCTTGACCATGACACCCGGAAGCATGTGGCCATGGTGACATGACCAGCCAAGGTGAACACCCATTGCCCACATTGGCTCTTCGCGGTCTTCGGATCGTTTCTCGTCCGTTACATAGGCCTTTTCGTTTCTCCACTAGTTGAAGTCAAGTTTCTCTGTTATCTGTTTAACGTCCTGGCACTGAGGCTGCCATTGTGACTGGGTGCAAGATAAGAGTCTGTGCGGTGGACAGGGGAGGAAAAGGGTGAGGAGGAGGAGTTGTAGGAAGAAGGCGTCCGGACGGTTGGGCCTCCGGTCTGAGGTTGCTGGAGGTTCAGAATGCTATCAATGGCACTCTGTAGGTGTTCGTTCAGGGTATCGTCCTGTGGGCTATCGCTAGAGAAGCTGGCATTGTCCACATCAAAAGAGTCTGATTTCCTGCGCTTCGCTGGCGGTAATGGAACCTCCCAGGTGAGCTCATGGGCAGGGGCATGGTCTGGGGGTTCCTGTTTTATCATCCGATTACAGCAATCATCCTGAACCTCAGCAAGTTCCTTCATAAGGCCACTGGAAGAATCACCAGGTTTAGCGGCAGGACTACACTGCATTGCAAGGGTCCGGGATTCAGCTCTGTTAAAAAATCTAATCCTGGAGACCTCTTCCGCTCTACTTTTCTCTGCCAAAAGATTGGGGCTTCCATGGGAAGTGATGACACTTCTTGATCCGTCCTCTTGCTTGATTAACAGAGTGGTAGGAGGCCGCACAGGAGCCCTTGGGAAGGATTCAGATACCTTTTCTGTGACAAATGCATCTACGTTCTCACGATATGTTTTTCGAAGTGGCAGGCGACAATAGGGTGCAGTGGGCTTCTTTTCGATGGGAGCTGGGGTGCTATGATCAAGGCTTCCGTTCATCTGCCCAGCAGTTGCAGTTCCCACTTGCAGAGGACAGGCAGCAATGGTGGTGGTGGCTGAAGATGGCTGGCTGACAGTACGGATAACTGTACAGACAGGTGGTGTTGGCTGGTGTATAGGGTCTAAAGCAGTGTTATGGACCACCTTACTGAGTCCGGCCTCTTGTTTGATCTTGAGCTTAAGGCCAATTCGGCTTCGGGCTTCATATGTTTTTATGGGAGGCCTGTTCCTAGACGGCATAGCATCCTCGTCTGCATCCATGGAGGGTGAGGATTTGGCCCAAGTAACCGAAGGTGATCCACCACCATGTTTGATAACCAGCTTGGTTGGGTTTATCTGTGTAGCAGACTGCAGGGGCGGAGACTTTAAGTGTTCAGTAAGGGGCACAGAGTTTGAAGCAGACTGAGGGGTGAGCGGGGAGGCAAAGTTCAGAGATCGGGAAGATGAAGAAACATACTCATCTGCAAAAGAAAAGAAAAAAAGATTTTATTTTAAACACAGTAGAAGACCAAGACAGAGTGACACAGTGTGCCAAGTGCCCATAAAGGATTCTGATCCTTGGAGGATACTGATACACATTTATTGACAAGTGATGTATAAAACTGATGCACCCTGTCACTCAAACCTCGAGAACCTGTAATATTTCCCTGTACAAGAAAGTCAAATGGTCATTCAATGTTCAATTTATATACGGAGTACTATGAATTCCGAGTCATGCCCAAATCAGCAGCTTAATCATTGCGGGCCCCTGGGTGAAAGGGAACATTGGTCTTGGTGTCTATTCAATCCTTAGCCCCTTATCCGGACACATTAATCTTTGTTTAAGGAAACATAAGCTTGCATACCCATTTAACTAATTGAATCACTCCACAAGAGATTGAATTCACTACTCATGACCAAGATAATAATGATAGAAAAATGAGTTTATGTTTACTAGCACACAGATTCCCTCTTGCAACATCAACTCAAAATATGATCTGTGTGTGGGGATCTGTAATGCTGTCCAAGATGGCAGAGGCTGAAGTGTCTTAGCAGCCTGTGCTGACAGTGTTGTGCAGAGATGCCGATTTTTTAAAGAGGACATACCCACATTTTAATTGGTTTTACCTTTTCTGTTTAGTGCCACAACATTGGTAATGAGAGCAGGACAGGGGAACCGAGCAATGTCCACAGGCCTGAACAGCAGTGCTGTCTCCTGAGCTAAGGGCAGGTCAGGATAACTTTGCAGGAGCATAAAGATGCTCAAGTACAAGGAGGTAGAGGCAATGACAAATTGGAAAAAAAAACATTGTTGATGGGACAAGGAGTTAGAAAACGAGAATGTGAGAGGATCTTTGAAAACAACCCCACCCCTTTTGGTATGAACTGAAGTCTGATCCACAGATGGATCAGGAGTTGCCCTTATGATTGGAGAGTGTGGAGGATATTTCCCTTAAGCCCTGTGGTCCTTATTCCCGACTTTGTAAGCAGTTGTGTAGCAGAGCAGCACAGGCCTGCAGGAGGTGGAGTGGGGTGGTTGTTAGGTACAGCATACAGTTTTCACAAATATCCACACTATACATTTATAAAACTACAATCTTTATACAGGGAAATGCAAGAGATAAATATCTACACTTCCAGCTAACTAAACTTTGTATAATGTGCCATTGTGTATCAGGTAAGTAAGCAAAACCATTCCAATAAGAGATATTATAGTTCTGTAAAGTCTTCCTAAAAGGAAAAATGTAGTACCATGTAAGCTACACACTTTTCCTATCTAGGTCCGAACAAGAGAACAAGGGGACCAGTTATGCAGATTTCAGCAATCTTTGGCGGTAATAATTGGCCTTCTGCAAAAGTGTCCCCAAAGGAGCAATTTCCATAGTTCTGGGGAAGTTCAAGGCACAGAAGACCTTTTGTGATAAGGAGGGAGCCCAGGGATGAAGAAAGGAAGAAATGACTCACCAGCAGCACCAGGGAGTCAGGAGAACAATACAACCGATCAGAAAAAGCAATCCTGCAGAAGGTGGATGGCGGTTTCCAGAAGCAGTCGCTGTGCAGGAGGGACCCCAAGACCCTTGGAAATTCTAACTTGATTCAGTGATTCCCAGTTATGAGGGTCAGAGTAGATGAAAGGCAACAAGGCAGTAGTCAGTATTGCAGGCTTCCACTGCAACCTACCTGTCATCCTCAGGCACAGGATTCAGCACCGGAGGCTGGTGTCTGCTTCAGAATATCCCAAGATCCCAAGGAAGAACTATTGTTGAAGAAAAAGGACCGTAAGGGAAGGAACAAGTAACTTACCTGTAACTGTTGTTCTCCAGCATGGGTCTGGCATGGATTCACATGCTCATTAATATTCCCCGTCGTCAGGCTGGGAATCCTCGGTAAAAGAAAAAACTGTCAGTTTTGTTTCTAAACTGCCTTTCTCCTATAAATCAATCACTGAGCTCTGGGTCATACTGCCACCAGCCAATGACTGCCCTATACCTAAGCCCCTCCTCTGGCAGCCATCTTCAGATTTGGAAGCACGTAAAGTGGCAGTACGACAAAGAGCAGAGCGGCAGAGGAGCAGGCGGGAGGGTTTGCATGTGGATCCATGTCAGACCCATGCTGGAGAACAACAGTTACATGTAAGTAACTCGTTCCTTCTCCAGCATGGGGTCTGGTATGGATTCAGATGCTCATGAATAATGAATACATAGCAGTACACACATGCACAACCACGGGAGGTGGCAAGGCTCAACAGAAGCAATCTCTTACCCCCCTCACCAGGCTCACCTTCAAGCGAACAGGTTGCGCAGCACTGTGTGGCCGACTCTGGACTCCTCCCTGGAATCCCTTTCGATGCAGTAGAATCTCATGAAGGGGTGCATCGACCTCCACGTAGCAGCCCTGCAGATGGTCCAGCAGGGGCACACCAGACAGGAACGCCGTCGTAGCAGCGATCGCTCTGGTAGAATAGGCTCTCCGACGGCCGCTCACTTGTTGGTTTGCCAGCCGGTGACAGTGAGTGATAGAGCGGAGAGCCACCTGGAAATGGAAGCCTTGGACAGGGCCTTCCCATGGTTCACAGGACCAAAGTTCACAAAAAGCTGAGAAGTTTTCCGGAAACTCTTTGTGGGGGCCACATAAAACTTCAGCGCTCTAGCTACATCCAGTGAGTCAAAAGTCCTCTCAGCCGGCAACAAAGGTGTTGGAAAAACACAGGACCAAGGGCTCGTTTAGATGAAAGTCCGACGGCACCTTGGGCATGAATGAGGGGTGTGTACGCAGCGCCACCTCGTCTCGTGGAAAGTCAATTAAGGTGGCTTACAGGATAGGGCCTGGATCTCACCCGTTCGTCGTGCAGAGGTGATGGCCACGAGAAAAGCTTCTTCCACAACAGAAACTTGAGTGGAACAGAGTGCATAGGCTCGAATGGGGCTCCCATGAGCCTAGTAAGTACCACATTGAGCTCCCACGCCAGGACCGTAGCCTTCACAGGCAGGAACGAGCAGAATAGTCCCTTGATGAATTCCTGGACAAACCGGTGCGACCACAATGAGGGTCATCCGGGGGATCTGGTGTAGCGGGAGATAGCCGCCAGATGAACCTTGATGGAGGCGTGAGCCAACCCCGATTTAAGCAACAGCAAATATGGAAGTACTTAAGGGGCCGTGACACTCAGAGGGTCGATCTTCTGGGATCGGCACCAAATTGCGAATCTCTTCCATTTGAGTCCGTAGCATTTCAAAGTAGATGACGACCTGGCCTTGGCGAGTATCTCCTTGCAGTCCGCTGGAAGATAGTAACCCCCGAATTCTAATGCTGCAGGTGCCAGGCCTTCAGGTTCAGAGATCCTGGGTCGTGGTCCAGAACTGCACCTCCCTCCCTCGCGTGAAGATCTGGAAGCCGTCATACTGAGAAGGTCAGGGTACCAGATCTGCCTAGGCCATGCTGGTGTGATGAGGATCATCCTGCACCGGCTGTTTTGATTGATGACTAAGAAGCAACAGCAACAGAGGCAATACATACGGACACCGGTCGTCCCAAGAGAATGTGAATGCGTCCCCCATGTTCCCCGGCTGGGGAAACCTGCTGGCGAACCTCTGGCACTTGGTGCTGATCGATCTGGGGATTGCCACATTTGTTGAACAGGTTGTCCACTTGTTGCTGCTGAAGCTCCCACTCGTGGCAAGAGCATAGCTCCCTGCTGAGAGAGTCAGCGACAGTGTTCTTTATTCTTGCCAGGTGGAATGGAATGAGGAACATCCCTTGAAGCGATGGGCCAGTGCCACAAGTCCTGCGCCTACCTGGAGAGAGCCAGGGATCTGGTGCCCCCCTGCCTCCGGATGTAAAACATTGTGGTGGTATTGTCCATGAAGACCCTCACCACTTCGCCCTTGAAAGACGGCAGAAATGACTTGAGGGCTCAAAACACCGCCCGTAGTTCCAGTACATTCATGTGTAGCATCTTCTCTTCCGGCAGCCACAGGCCTCTGGCGTGAAGACGTCCGTTGTGGGCTTCCCATCCTTCCAGAGACGCATCCGTCGTGACCGTCACTTGGTACGGGGGGGCTCTGGAAATCCATGCCTCTGGCGACATTGGAGCGTATGCCCCACCATTTAATCACTTGTCAGAACTACCAGTCGAGCACAATCCTATCCTGGAAGCTTCTGGATACCTAGACTCAATGGGACGTCGAGGAACTCCTGCAGCATCCGCATCTGTCGCTTACAGAGCCGTATCAGGTAAATGCACGACAACATCATGCCGAGCAGCGACTTGATGGTCCTCACCATGGCGATCTTCAGTGCCAACCGCCATTGCACTTTGTCGAGGATGGCCGATATCCTTTCCTCCGACAGTGACGCCAGGCACGACCCTGTGCTGAGCTTGGATCCCAGGAACAGTGCGCCCTGCGATGGAGTTAAGCAGGACTTTGCATAGTTCACCGAGAACCCCAGATCTGTCAGCAGACGGACGGTCCATTCAGTGTGTTCGACGGCGGTGTCCCTTGACTTGACCCGGATGAGCCAGTCATCCAGGTAGGGGTAAACGTGGATCCCTTGTAGTCGCAGATGGGCCGCCACTGGCACCAAGCACTTGGTGAAGACTGGGCGCTGAGTTCAGCCCGAACTGACAATGCCTCCCCAGAACAACGAAGTTCCGAAACTTGCATTTTTTGTGTATGGGGACGTGGAAGTACGCGTCCTCCAGATCCAACAACGACAGAAAGTCCCCCTCCTCCAGCTGGCCGAGCACATACTGCAGTGTGACCATCTTGAACTTCTGGGACTTTATGTATTTGTTTAGCCGTCGTAGGTAGAGAATGGCGCTCCAGCGCCCAGTCTTCTTTCTTACGAGGAAGTAACCTGAGTATACTCTGCAGCCCCGGAGTCGCAGTGGAACCAGCTCTATTGCCCCCTTTTGTAACATGGCCCGAACCTCGAGCAGCAGCTGCGGGATGTGGTTTTCCCCCCGGGCCACTGGTGATATTCGCAGACACTTCTGTTGGAATTGTAAGGTGTGTTCGTGTGCGAGAGCATGCAGCACCCATCTGTCGGTGGAGATGGTCTTCCACACACCGATGTAGTTCGCCAGCTGGCCTCCCAGCTTGTCTGGACCTACTGTCTAAGGTATGTGGCCTTGAGCCAGCCACGACGGCGAAGACAAATTCCATTTCCCATCTGGTGGAAACCCGTGTCCACGATATCCAGGGCCACAGTGATGGCTTGGTCCAATGCCATCTCGCCTTCTTGAAGGATCTCCAAAGCCTGCACCCGCTTGTCATCGGGCAGGATTTTCAGCAGCGAAGCCAGCTTAAACCATAGCTCCTGGTCATATGAGGCCACGATCACGAGAGCGTTGGCAGCCTTGACAGTCGTTGCAGCAGAGTAGATAACCTTTCTACCCATCAAATACAACTTCTTCCCCTTGTTGTCTGGAGGAGTGGAGGAAGATGAGGCAGCCGAGCCCGACTATTTCTTCCTGACGGCTGCCGTAACCACCAAGTCCGGCGACGGTTCAGATCGTAAGCACTTGGGTGCAGAGTCCGGAACCCTACACTTCTTCTCCAGCCGGTCTCACTTCACTGGGGCTGTGTAGAGGGGTTCTTCAGCAGAGCCAGTGCTTCATCCCAAACGTCGTCCAGGATATGGACCGACAGGATGGTCTACCTCTTCGCCTCCTGGCGCGGGTATAAGAAGCCTTCCTTCTTTTCCTCCGGCGTGAGCTGGAAAAGCTGACACCCAGGCGATCATCGCATGGAAAGATCCCACTGCGTCCAGCGGAGAGGCTCTGGGCAGAGAGTCCCCCATTCCTCCGTCGTCATCATACGTGCCCATTGTCGCTGTGTCCGACTCAGTCTCCCTTGGGGGGGGGGGGGGTGGGGAGAGTCAGAGGGGCAGGGGGGCGATGGGTGGCATGGAGGTGCAGGGTGCCGCCTCCTTCTTGGCAGACGGCTCCCACGGTGTCAACAGGGTGGCCGGCACTGGCGCCGCGGGGGGTGGAGAGGTCGTCAGCAGCATCCTCTGTATCTCAGACACCAACGTGTGGAGGGTGCAGAGGATATCCAAGGAAAGGTCTTCTTGAGATTGATAGTGAACCCCAGGTCGTGGAGTGTTTTCATCAGTGCGGAATTCTTGAGAATTCTCCCCAACATCCCAATACTATGGACAGGCAATTACTGACAAACATTCACACCCGACTTCCATTAAACATCTCCACAGGGATAAAAGGCCGAGCACGAAAGCACACTTGAAGGGAGGCAAAGCACACAAAGCTACAGCAGTTTCGAGTTGGCAGCTGAACGATGGGAGAAAGACAGCAAAACAAAAAGGGATATTAAGAAGGGAAGTTCCCTTGATCTTTTCGGCAAGACGCTGTTACTTTCAAGAAACCATCCAGGCAGAAAGCGCAAGGCCAGGAAACCAGGCTGAAGAATCCTGCATTGTGTGTAGGAGATGTTGAAGGCCCTCCCGCGTAACTGAGCCCAGCAGGGAGGAGCAGCAGCAGCCGCTGTGTTATCTTTGGATCCAAGAACAAAGAAACTCCAAAGAGATCAACCAAGCCGGCGAGTTGGGAAGACCGGTCTGCGTTGAAGTCAAGGTTGCAAGCGGCAACATTGCATTACGAGCACTGGAATTAACATTGTTAAATGCGTGTGATGAAAGACGTGAGTAAAGTTAAACTGCTGATGAATGTTTGAACTTGAGAAGAAAAGATACAATACCGTTGACATAGTGTTCCGGCATGTGCTCAGTCGAAAGTCTCTGAAAGGTATACCGCCAAGAGAAATGACAATAGAAGATTGATGTGAAATAGAATTATGTGAAGTTAGTCAAAGTGGTCCTGCAATGGTTTAAGCAAAGCCATCGCATATTCGAAAGTCTTCAATTCTTGGGTCCGAGCCCAAAGGAGAGGGATCCGTGGTCCGAGCCCGAACGAGGGAGACCAAATTGTGAACATTGTAGAAACTGATTAATGTGAAAACCCGAGGAGAAAATAACTTTTATGTTGTTACAGTAGGCCCTCTGCAATAAGGGAATGTCATTGAGAGAGACTTTGGCGGAAGGCCCTGATGCATGTTTTTAACTGTTACCTCGTGGCCAAGAAGCCAGAGTGTGTGTGTGTGAAGCCTGTGCTGAAAACGTGGGGCAGGGGAGCCAACTGCTATCATCCTGACATATTATTTCTTGAACACTTTTCTGTTGCATACATCATTGTCCCACACCATTTGTATTTAGAAGTAAGGACTGGCAATAGGTTTATTAGTATAGGCCCGAGACACCACTAGGACTGTGCTACTTATTTTATGGCTGTATTACTTCCTCCCATCTTTAGATTTAGGTTTAAACAACCCATTTGACGTTCAATAAACACCCCTGAACTGTGATCACTTGTGTCTGTTGTCACTGTTGATGCCATGCCTTCCGTACAGCCCAAAGTAAACAAAAGAGAAAGCCACCATCAGCCTATCCACATAATTAACAGAGAGGAGGAAACTATGGGGCACCATTTGGGTACCTTGCCTTAGGAGTCATAAGGACTCTTAAGGCAGGGCACATAAAAACACAGCACATGCTGTCAGTCAGGCTCTGGTTTTAACCTGGCTCAGAGAAAAATAAAACCCTAAACCCAGAAAAAACAGCAAACACAGGGGGCTATTTCTTTAACAGAACACATCATGGTTACATCACAAACAAATTGAGAAGGTGAACTGAATATTGGCGAAAATGCCAAGATGTCATTTAGATATGATATACACACATGCAGGTGACATGATTGGGTCTGTAATGCTGTGCGTTAATCTCTGCTCCCGGTACAACCTCATGATGGGGAAAGCTATTGCACAAGACACCTGGGTAGAAAGAGGGCTGGTGTGGCTTGCAAGAGTATTTTGCTGGTCAGGAAAGGAAAGCACTTATGGCCCGGCTCGTTGATGGCAGGTAGATGTGAATCCA
Organism: Ambystoma mexicanum; assembly: GCF_040938575.1. Lineage (NCBI taxonomy): Eukaryota > Metazoa > Chordata > Amphibia > Caudata > Ambystomatidae > Ambystoma > Ambystoma mexicanum. The sequence goes on from NC_090923.1 coordinate 725,056,550, forward strand.
TCTTGAGCACTATGACTGTTTGTAAGAGAAACGGAAGGCAACAGAAATAGAATGCTAACAGACAAACAGCAATGCAACTCAGCAGCACGCCAGGCCAGGGACAGTACTTGAAACCTTAGTGTGGTCCACATCTGTGACCCAACAGCAGTTAGGTCACTTCAGGGCTTCTAAATAATGCTCGGAGTGTGAGATTTGTTTTTTCTGAACTACACTGTACTGTGGAATATAATTAACGTTATTCTTTCATCCCTTCTTTGCGGTAATTTACTGGCGTATTAAGAACAAATGTTTTACTCTTGGTTTAGGTTTATGAAAATCCATACAAAGACTCAGACAATAGATTGCAATCCATGGCACAGTGTGTAAAGAGGTGATTTTGAGGCAATGGTATAAGAATCTCTTTATTACTCATGTCACACTGAAAACTATGAGGAAATGGACTAACAAGTACTAAGCCAAAGCAAAGGTGACATGCGAGAAACCTCAAGATAAATTAAATGACTTTTAGTGAACTAAAACGGCTTGACAAACCTGGTTTCTCCTTGGCCAGCTGTTTGTCCTGAGACAGGGCCACCTTCTCCTCCTGGATGAACATCCGGTCAATCATCACCATCTCCGCAGACGGGCTCACTCTCTAAGTCAGAAAAAACAGTGAGAATGTGGAAGATGTGCTAAACAGAATTTCCATTTCAGTTGCCCCTTCTCTACCAGCCCGTTAGGACGTGATAACTTGTTAGAAGACCACTTAAGATACACAAGTCAAAAATATGTCAGAACCAATCACTCCAACTGAACTGCTTTCTGAATGAACACATGGGAAACAATCAGGTAGCACCGCTATTGGGATCAAGAAAATGTGACAGCTGTAAAAGTAATTGTATACACTGTGCATGTGTCACATGTGCATATACTGCATAATACTGCAATCTCGTGGTTTGTTTTTCGCATTTGTAAATGAATAGTGTGTTTTCAACAGCAAATTACAAGTGTGAGATCTACCATACGGCAGATCTATTGGAATACAAGGTGGGAGTATGCCATGGCAGTAACTAGAACTTCCTTTCCTTCAAAAAAGTTGCACATAAGGAAGAAAGGGAAGAACCTGGAAGAGAAAATAAATGGAGTCTTGGCCACGAAAGGTCATCCGAGGGTGCCTCATAATGGTCACACTGCTAAGATTACAATCAGGTTTACTACTGAACACAACTTGGTGTCCCATTAAACTTGTTGGTGACCAGACCTGACCTAGAGGCACTATTAAAAATCAAAATCGTCTCCATCCAAAGATGTTCTGTAACAACTAATGGGGGCGCAGGTGGAAGAGTAGGCAGAGTGATTTCTTAAAGGAGTGGAGAGATCCAGATCATGGTTAGGGAGATTTATAATTTTTATGCTTCATCCCCTCGCCTAGTGAGACCCACCCAGAAAACGTTTTGCTGGACTTCTGGACCTGTTTCTTTCAATCCCGAATGAGTGGAGCCTTTATCCACTTGTTCATTCTTGTGCGCTCTGTGTTTTGGAACTCTATTCTTTGTATTCTACCTGTGCTATATACTATCTCCTCTATAGCTTTAAAAACCCCTTAAGTGCCAGGCTATTATGCAGGTCTTTGCAAAAAGGACGAGCATACTCGTCCTTGGCACTTAAGGGGGCATCTGGGTTTTGCTACTGCTGCACACAGCTCCTTGTAGGCAGTGTTGTGGGGGGAGTCTCAGGCTCCTCCTTTAAAAGTACTTTTTAATATCCCCCCCAAGTACAGATTCTTTTTTATTGTGATTTGGTTTTAATTAAACCTTAAACAAATGTAGAATTGAAAGAAGATAATAAAATACAACAACATTGAACATTGGAAACATTAGAAATAAAAAGAAAGAATATTGCATACAGAATATCAATACAATTCTTAGAAGAAAATAAACTTTAAAAAAATGCAATATTTTCACATAGCAGAAATCTACTTAGATAATCAAGAATCCAAATGATTCAAAACATCAGTTAGAAATTGACATAGTGAAAGCTAACAATCTCCTTTGCCTGAGGCAATCAGGCTTCAGACCAAAACATGGTACGGAATCAGCATTGATAGATCTAAAAACGCAGATGGACGATCTAAAAGATAAAGGCAACTTAGCATTCCTTCTACTAGACCTATTGACCAAATTTGATTTAGTCAATCACAATGTCCTTTGTAATCACCTCACAACAGCAGCCTATTTGTCCCCTAAAGCCACCACCTGCATAAAGTCCTTCATTGACAACTGTACCATGAGGGTATTTGCACCAATGGCAGCAGCTGAGCCTTCACCGGTCACCTGTGGAGTACAACAGGGTTCCTGTGTCTCTCCCACGCTGTATAATATTTTTTACCAAGACCCTGTTCGATGATCTTGACAATTTGGGTGGCACTTACACTAACCATGCAGATGACACCCACATTCTCATCCCTATCACAGGTGATTATGACACTGACCAGACTTTGCTCAACAAAATCTACCTTGTTATCCAAGCATAGATGACCACACATGGTCTTTGGCTTAACAATGACAAGACAGAGCTACTCCTTCTGGCTCCCAGACAAGACTGAAAAAACTAGTCAACCAGTTTAAATATTTTAATATAGATGGGATCAACATAAAAGTTTCTAAGGAGGTGAAAACTCTGGGAATCTATTTTGACTCTGCCTTAACCCTAACCAGACAAGTTAACGCTACAGCCTCTGCCACGGCTTACACGTGCAAACTAGTCAATGCGTGCAAACCATTCTCGTCAACAGCAAGCTGCACTACCTTGGCAAAAACTCTAATTTTGTCTAAAATAGACTAATGTAATGCCTCGTACCTTGGAGCGAGCAAGGGCAATATAAAGAAATTGCAAATAATACAAAATAATGCATTAAGAACAGCGCTCAACATCCCGAAAACCCAGAATATATCAGCAGTAAGGCGCAACGCCCAATGGCTCTCAGTCAATGACAGAATTGCATTTAAAACCTTAACAACCACTCATAAATGCCTTTCCAACTCAGCTCCTAAATACCTAGCTTGTACATTCTCCAGGACCACATCAGACCGACCCACAAGATCCCAACACCTACATTGCCTCAAAATACTAAGATTCAAGTTACAGAAAGCTGGGGATAGCAGATTCCCCGTTTTATCAGCTAAACTTCGGATCTCCTTGGCTGTTGACCTAAGAGCTGAACCATCTTACTACAGATTTAGGAAACATTTAAAAACCTGGCTCTTTTCTAATGAGGCATGACACATGTTTTAACCTGCTAATATGTATATATCTGAACTGCACTTGTAAATACCTCCTGTTAACCTTGTAAATATTTTATCTCTGCTCTTGTAACTGTATTTACTGTGCTGTACTGCACCTAGATACATAAGGGTTTGGTGCGCTAAATAAATAAACTAAACAAAAGATTTTCCCCCCGACATTAACCTTGACTAGAGTAAGTCCCTAGAGACTGCTGATTCCAAACATATCCTATGTTTGAAGTTAGGCAATATTGTATGTAGTAACCCTGTGGGAGAGTACACCAGCTTTGTCCTCTTGACAATAGTTAACCCAACCTTTGGTATAGGCCTGTACTACATAAGTTGGCAGTGTGACTGAGCAGCCAGGTGCATCTCAAGAGGGGTCAATGTGAGCTGTAGGGTTGCAACAGAGTTTCACAGTGATACGTAGTTAAATAACACTTATACTCAAGGTTTCTTGATAAAAAATAATTATTTATTAATTTAACAGTCAGTTTTCAAATAAGCCTTCTTTATAAGGGAGCAATTGGCAACAATAAAGATGCAGTTCAAAATACACTTCTTCAGTTCAATAAAGTAAGTAGATACCCTTTTGGGATGGCAGATACATTTTCCTACACCCTGAGGGGACTTCAATTGCTAGGACACGGAGGACATTATTATATCACTTTCCGTACTTCGATGGTAATGCTGAAGTTGTGGCAAAAAGGAAAAGGTTAGGCAAGGAAACAATGGTTCACAAGTTTCTCAAACAGGTAAGCACTGTTGAACCCCCAAATGCAATGTAGATTAACCCTTTCCAAGCTATACAAGTAAGGCCTGGAGGACTTTTTGGAGTGATAGTTGAAACACAAAGTCAGAGGTTAGACGAGTCTTCAGGGTGCCAGGACAGCCAATGTCACTGGAGCAAACGCTAGGGGAGCTAAGGCACTTCCTGAAGGTAAGTTAAAAAAAAAGTCTTGCACAATGTTAAGAGAGAGTTTTGTTGAAAATGAAATCACTGTTGGGGCACAAGATGGGAAGCTTGTGAGGGGCAACGCTGCAAGCAACTCTGCAAAGGGCACCCAATGCCAGTCTCAACTGAGAACAAGCAAGCTACACAACAAGAGGTAAGTTCACAGTACATTAGGTCTGAAGAAATGGTTCCAGCGGGCTTCTGTTCCAGTTGTAGTTCCTGCAGATCCTGTTCCCAGGCCACAGTCGTGGGGACAAGAGGGAGGAAGTCTAGGGACTCCTGCACTACAATTCGAAGGTCAGCGGCAGCAATGGGCAAAGTTCAGATCAGCAGAACTTTGCGGTTTCAGCTTCTGGCGAATAGCACCATCACAGTTCTTGGACACCTTGTGGACTTTCCTTGCTTCTGGGGTCGGGCACTCTGTTGAAGTGGCTCAGGCTCGGTCAGTCCTGCTTCCAGGGAATCCAGAGGATCTTCCTGGAGCTCAGGTCCGGCTTAAAAATGATGCACTCGATTCTGGTGTCCCTGTCCCCTGGCACTCGGTTCCTGCAGGAGTAATGAAAGTAAAGCCAGCAGAGAGAGGATTTCTAGTCGAGTTCGTCTTGGGGTCGATTGGTCCCACCAACCCAAGGGGACAAGTCCTCCTTTGCAGGGCTTCTCTAGTCGAGGCGAACTCAGAGCTTCAGCACTGCAGCAGGGCTTCACCGGGCAAACCAATGGTCCAGGAATTGGAGCAAGCTTCTCTTCCAAGTTCTTCTTTGGATTCCTTTGTCCAATGGTCAACTCAGCCTTCCTTGCAAAAGACCTTGCCTTTTATTCAAGTCTCTCCCATTCATTCGCATACTTAATACAATAGTGAGGTTGTGGAAAAGCAAAATGTTAGGGAAGGAAAAAGGTTAACAGGTTTTCAAAATATATGAATACTTTGCAATCTTTCAAATTAAGTCTAGGTTAGACTTTTCCCAGCAATACATGTTAAACTTATGCACCACCTATGAGGTACAGTTAAAACCAAAGCCAATGGGTGAGTCTGCAGGGAGCCAGGATAGCCAAAGTCAATTGAAACAATGTCTAGGGAGAGGAGGCACATCTTCAGATAGCACAAAAGTCTTGCACAATGTTATTTAGAGAGTTTGTAGAAAAATAATCACTGTTGGGCCACAAGCTGTTAGGCTTGTGAAGGGCAAAGCTGCAAGTAACTCTGCAAAAGGCATCTACTACAAGTCTCCAGTGAGAACAAGCAAGCTACAGATAAAAGAGGTAAGTACCCCTTCAGTCAAGACAGTACCTTAGGTTGGAAGACGAGGATCCAGCTGGCTTCTGTTATGGTTGCAGTTCCTGGGCCTCAGTCGTGGGGACAAGAAGGACGACGTCTGGAGGACTCCTGCACTGCAGTTCGAAGGTCAGCAGTGGCTACACACTCTTTCCAAATCAGCAGCACTTTGCGGTTTCAGCTACCGGCAAATAGCACCACAGCGGTTCTTGGACACCTTGTGGGCCCCCCTTCTTCTGGGGTCCAGCAATCTGTTGAGGTCAAGCTTGGGTCGTTGTTAGGCAAAGTTTGCATGCAGTACCCTCTGGGACCACTACAGACATCTATGACTACAGGTGTAAGCAAAACCAACCTTTGGTGCAAGTCTGTACCACACAGTTTTTGGTAGCGAGCTGAGCAGCTAGGCTTATCTCAAGAGGGAATGTGAGCTTGTAAGGGGGTTACACAGAGGTCTACAATCACAAGTATTCAGATAGACACTTCTACTTAAGGTTTCTTGGTAAAACACTTCTTAATTTATTACACAGTCAGTTAAAAGGAGGCAATCAATGTCACACAAAAATATACTACAGTACTTCACACTATTCGGTTCTGTGACATTTAAACTACTTTGAAGTAGGAGCAAAATGGCATTCAGAGCATTTGAAGCAGGAGCTAAAAGACATAAGATAATAAAATGAATATTACAGTTACTCTTAAACAGTGCAAATAGTTTGAGTTCACCAGAGGAGTTGATTCAATGCAATAGGTAGCCCAAAGTCAATGGGCTAGAGTCTTGTACAAGTAAAAATGGTTCTGGTAGTTAAACGGAAAAGTCTTTGCCACGGTTCTCAGAAGTAGTTCGCAGAAGAACGATTCATACGTCGGATCACAAGCTGACTAGGCCTGCAAGTTGCCCAAGTTTCACACACTTTTGCAGTGAGAGCCAAGTTCTCTGGGTCAGGTTTTCACAGTACCTTCTATTGAAGAAAAAGATGCAGCTGAAGACGTCTGTTCCTGGCAGTTCCTGCAGATCTCGCTGTTCCTGAGCTTCAGTCGTGGGGACAAGAGGGAGGCTGTCGGGGGACTCCTGCATTGCACGGGTACTGGTCACAAAGCTGGCAAATTGACAAATCTTCGATTCCGGTAGCTGTCGTCAAGCATACAAACTGGTGTCCTTCTCCCTGGTTATTCGATTTCCTGCAGCACTCTGAGGAAAATACAACCACCCCCGAGAATGGTGTTCAGGTGGCTTATGAGTTGATTGCTCCCACCAACTCACTTCTCTGTCGCAATGAACTTGGCGATTCGGACCTGCAGCAGGGCTTCACTGGGCAAACCAACGGTCCAGGAGTTGCAGGAGCTGTCTTCGGTTCTTTCGTTCCAGTGGCCGACTGTGCCTTCCAAGCCAAGAGACTCGCCTTTTAAACAGTTTTCTCCCATTCATTCCAGCCTATCTGCCACTCACCCATCAGAGTGGCTGTCCTTGCCGGACAGTCAGCCAGCCAATCACGCCAGAGTGCATTTGTGTCTCTCAGGAGACTAAGCACAGGGAGTTTGGGCACCTCCCTCACTTCCTGCCCACCCCAGACACTCAGGCACCAGATGTGGTCTTCAGTCCTGAAGCCTGCAAAAGGCATCGGAACAAAGGGATCAAACCTGGTTTGGTGCACAGAGACAAACTCTAGAAGGACCTTTCCAAAAAGAAATAGCGAAAAGAAGACCGGGACCTGTTGCAACAAAGGGAGCTCAGACGGCATCTTGAAAAACATGGCTCCCGCGATTTTTAGCCATCGGTGTTCGCGGTCAGGAAAAATCATGGTAGTTAGTTGTAAAACCACTGCCACCAGCCATTTCGATAGAAAAGGCTAGCATTTGACTGCTAAATGAGTTTCTAGACATAGGGGAAAATAGGTAACCCCCCCAGCATTCTATTGGAAGATAGTGTGTGCTGGGTCTAGGAATTTAAAAAGACTAGTAAAGTCAATTTAACTTTACATTCTATGGGAAACAGTAGTTTATCCCAGAGAAGGTGTTTAAACCTTGGGAGAGCCTAAACGGCTTCCCTGTGTCACTGCACTGAGGGTGCTGTGTGACACACATGAAAAGATGATGCCTATTGAGTTGTCTAAAACTCCATAATCAAAGAACACAAGAGTAAAATACACATCAAAATACATGAGTGTGTGAAAAAAGGCTCACACTCTCTCCAGGTAAAACAATCAAGTCATCAAAATCCAGAAACATTGCTGGGGGTCTCTAAGGTGAAAGGAATTAGCACATTTATGAGAATTCTCCCTAACGGTCGTCCTGCTACCGGAGGGTCCTCAGGATCTTCCTGGAGCTCGAGTCCGGATTAAAGATGATGCACTTGTTTCTGGTGTTCCTGAACCCTGTCACTCAGTTCCAGCACCAGCAAGGAAGTACAGCCAGTAGGGAGAAGAGTGCCAGCAAAGTTCGTCTTGGTCCCACCAACCCTAAGGAAGAAGTCGTCCCTTCCGGTCTTCTCTAGTCGATAGGAAATTGGAGCTTCAGCACTGCAGCAGGCTTCACCGGGAAGTTCAACGGTCCAAGAGGGTACAGAAAGCATCTTTTCCAAGTTCTTTTGTCAGATGTTTCTTCCAGTGGTCGACTCTGCCTTCTGTTCAAGAGACCTCGCCTTTTATGCATGCTTCTCCCATTCATGCACAGTCTAGCTGTCACACACACAGTAGGGTGGCTGTCCTGTCACAACAGCCAGCCAGCCAATCATGACTGGGTGCGTTCAGGTAACCAAGGAGACTAAGAACAGGGAGTTTCGGTCACCTCCCTCGCTTCCTGCCCTGCCAGACACACTGGAGCCATAGGCGGGTTACAGCACTGAAGCACGCCAAAGGCAAAACAAACAAAAGGGTTAAACCTGGATTGGCACGCAGATTAAAACCTAAGACCGACCTCACAAGCAAGAAATGGCGAAAAAAGACGACCAGGGCCATTTTGACAAAATGGTCACCCATGGGTGGAATACTGCAGCTAAGGATTCAGCCTGCGGTAGAAAACAAACAATGGTAGGAAAATTAAACCACTGCCAGCAGCCATTAAATGTAGTGAGGGTAATGATTAAGTAGGAAAGGGGGTTACTAAGTAACCCCCCAGTACTTCCACATAAGATGGGGTGTACTGACCTACATATGAAAAACAGGTAAGTAAAGTCAATTTCACTTTACTACTCTTGGGAACAGTAGTTTACCCAAGAGAAGGTATTTAAACCGGAAGAGAAAGCCAAAGGACTTCTATGTGACACTGCACTGAAGGTGCTGTTTTTCAATACAAAAGGTGATGCCTATGGAGTTTGTCAGGCTCCACATCACAGAAACAGAGTCAAAATCAGATAACAAATGCATGAGAGTGTGAGTAAAGGGTCTCTCGCTCACTCCAGGATAAAAATTAAAAGTCCTAAAGTCAGGCAAAAGAACTGGGGGTCAAAGGGAATTAGTACAGAAATTAGAATTTTCCCTAACAAAATGATTTAGGGTTTCAATGGAGGCAGTGCTGTTACAAAACCGACACTCTGTAGTAGTTGCTCAGGATTTAGAATGACCACCCCAATGGACAGTTCGCTCCCTAGTGGGTGGATGGTTTAATTTAAAGCGCATGTAGAGGTAACGCATTTTCGGACACGGGAAACGGGAAAGATAGGTGGAAAAATATTCACTTTTCCCCAGAAATTGTGCATATTCAGAGTATGAGCGATAGACTTGTATAGATTCAAGAGTACAAGCCCAATCATACCTAAAAGGTTTCAGTTTAGTACCTCCTGGTCGATTTACTAGTTCTTCAGCAGTTGACCGAATATCATGCTGTAAGTCTGACATCTTCCCCACATGTGTTAATAGAAGGGATCCGTTTATCCTTCATCAGGCTATTTAGCTCCGCATAGAGGGAATTATCCGCTGCATTAAGAAATTTAGAAAAGTTAAGGAGCTGTCTTCACTGACATATAGCTTTAAGTGAAGTTAGTGCCAACTTGTGTCAAATTATAGGATTTGGAACTGCCGATGACAAAGACAATACCTTTTTCCAAAGTTGTGCCTTCCTGTAGCTTATTTAGCGTTTTCCCCATATTCACTAGCAAAATATTTACGTCATACAAAAGCAAAGGTTCTATTTTAAGCAGATAGTAGCGGAGAACAGGGGCAATAGTAAAAGAAAAAAAAAAAGAAGTTTTATGAAATAACCGTTTCATACGAGAGAAAAGAAGGGTGATCTTATCTTTCAGAGAAAGTTGCCACATAGTTACGGTAGATTATTTAGTGAGGTTATACCCAAGATATCTGATTGAGGAAACCAGTTTGATTGGTTCACTTCATAGTTTTAGGATGCTTGGTTTTTGAGAAAATGATAATCTTCGATTTTTTACTATTGCCTTCAGGTTGTGTTTCCGTGCCAACTGCAAACAAATATTCAGTTTGCATTGAAGACCAAGCGCGGTACGATCAAAAAGAATAAAATAGTCAGCAAAAGCAAGCCACTGTAATTTGAGAGAACCAAACCTAGCCGGATAGATATCATCCCTACACCAGAGATTATCCATGTCAATCAGATAGAGATTAAAAAGTGTCGGGGCAAGAGTACACCCCCTGTTGAACACCCACCCGGGTTGATACGAGTCTAGAAAGAGTGCCACTTCTTGTTAGAAAAATTCTAATCGTAATATTCCGATGTAGGAGGGCAATCAGTTAAACCAACTTGGAACGAACACAGAAATAAATCAATTTAATCCACAAAAATTCACTTAATACACAATCAAAAGCAGCGGACACATCTAAAGATGCCATATAGACAAGCTCTTTACCATGATATTTCACGTTGTGCAGTAGATGTGCCATAACTGTAGAATTAATTGTAGTACCCATAGAACGTCTGAAGCCAACTTGGAATTTTGACAGGAGATGTGATTGAGCAAGAACCAGATCAAGGTCTCCAACTACAGTTCTTAGGGGCAGAGAGATACTTAGTGTCTCTCCCCAAACTGTATAGACAGATTGGCACACACCATCTTCAGTGGAGTGCCAAAGGGATACCTAATATACACCTTCTCTCTGCTCCTGTAACTTTGTAGTCACAATCACCTAGTTATGGCTGGTCTTCTACCAACTATTGTGCATTTTTTGGCACGGCAGGCTATGTCCATAGCCCCGGTAGTGCACAATAAGGGCACCCACGTACCAACTTGGGACCCTCCTTTTTTCGATTACTAGCATGGTTGTTGTCAGCCCTTCTGCTACCAATCCGGGAGGGGGAGGCCCTGTGTGTGTGTTTTGCCTTTGGCAGGAACACTTGGGTATCCCCGCCTAGGGTCAAGAGTGTCTGGACAGGTAGGAAGTGGGGGAGGAGTTTTCCACCCCTCTGACCTTGGTCTACCAGAGTGCATGTAGAGGTTCACCTACCACAGGGGGTCTGGCTGTCCTGATTGCACAGCCAAAGGCCCCTTTCAGTAATATGTTGAGAGAGATATTGCAGAGGAGTGTGTGCTGGAACTGTATAAAAGGCGAGGCTTCTGGAAAGAAAAGCAAGTCGACCACTGGAAGCTGAAGTAACCAAAGAAGATGACCAGAGACGCATGCACACCCTTTGCAACACCTTGAAGTGACCACTGCTGTCCTGACCCCGTTTTCTGCGCGACAGAGGAGCTCCAAAGAGGATGACTCCTTCCCTTTGGCTTGTGGGAACAACCAGTCCCAAGACACACTTTGAAACTAGCCATCTCCCGAGCTCCTAAGAGTTACCAGAGCAGCGAAACCTCAATACCAGGGGACCTGCTGTCCATTTCGAGTGCATCGTTGTGGAAAGGCTGAATCCGTACAAATCTTTGCTGAAACCACAAGGACACTCCAGGGATCCGTTCCAACTCGCCCAGAACCCCTCATCAGAATGTGGGGCTGCAGGAAGCGAAGAAGATTGACCAGGTGATCTGTGTCCTTTGTTGGTGCTGCAGAAAAAACACCAAATCCGCAGAGTGAACCAAGAAGTTGCTGAAAGTCATGCTACAGGTCCTCCCTCAAGACAGCTGCTAAAATATTGCGTCCATTGTTCTGCCTTCAGTCATCTGACAAAGGAATCCAGAGGTCGGGTCCAGTGGAGCAACATCGCGGAGCATCCAGCACAAACATTTTCTTCTAACCCAAGGTACTGTGGGGAAAAAGCTATTGCTTACCCGATTCTAAGAAGTCGATCCAGAGCATTGGAAGTGCACGAAGAGGTGTCTAGTGCAAAACCCCTCTTACCTCAGACCCAAGCCACTGCTTGTGTCCCCTTTTAAGGTCTCCCTTGTTAGTTGTTAATTTGCTGCTTCAATAACACTAGAGACTGGAAGAAATCCACAGGAACTCTTCTTCATTTACTGCTTGTCAAGGCTTCAAGCCCTCTCCGAACTGGCTTTATCTGGGCTTGCGTTTTGGGACTTAAAGGACGTACACTGAAGAAACTGTCTCTCAAATCTTGAACCAAGCACATGTTACACTAACTAACCATTTTACTCCCTTTAAGTGATTTTACTATATGTGTTTGCAGAGTAAATGCATTACCGTATAAACTGTTGAAAGCCGCATGAGTGCGCAATAACCGATAATACAATAACATTGTCTTTTCCCTTTCTAAAGTTGCTGCAAATGTAATCGCGAACAAGCACAAACGTGAAAGTGCCCTTTGAAGTATATTAGCAAGTATTCCTAAGTGTTCTGGCATAAACATCTAAGTATTTAAAGTGATTCTGGTTTAAATATAAGGAACAAGTTACTTACCTGTAACTGTTGTTCTCCAGCATGGGTCTGGCATGGATTCACATGCTCATGAATATTCCCCGTCGTCAGGCCGGGAATCCTCGGTATAGAAAAAATCAGTATCAGTTTCGTTTCTGATCTGTCTTTCTCAGTAGTAACCAATCACTGGTCTCTGGGTCATACTGCCCCCAGCCAATGACTGCCCTCTCCCTAAGCCCCTCCCCTGGCAGCCATCTTCAGATTTGGTAGCACGTGAAGTGGCAGTATGACCAAGTGAAGAGCCGCAGAGGGGTAGGCGGGAGGATTCACATGTGAATCCATGCCAGACCCATGCTGGAGAACAACAGTTACAGGTAAGTAACTTGTTCCTTCTCCAGCATGGGGTCTGGCATGGATTCACATGCTCATGAATATAAGAATACATAGCAGTATACACATGCACAACCACGGGAGGTGGCACAAGGCTCAATATCAAGCAATACAACAACTCAACATTAAGCAACTCTTACCTCCTCACCAGGCGAACAGGTTGCGCAGCACTGCCTGGCCGACTCTGAACTCCTCCCTGGAATCCCGGTCGACGCAGTACAATCTCGTGAAGGTGTGCGTCGACCTCCACGTAGCAGCCCTGCAGATGTCGAGCAGGGGCACACCAGACAGGAACGCCGTAGTAGCAGCGATCGCTCTGGTCGAATGGGCTCTCGGACGGCCGGGCAGAGGTCGGTTTGCCAACCGGTGACAGTGCATGATGCAGCCGGAGGGCCATCTGGAAATGGAAGTCTTCGAGAGAGCCTTCCCTTGATTCACAGGTCCAAAGTTCACAAACAGCTGTGATGTCTTCCGGAAACTCTTCGTGCGGTCCACGTAGAATTTCAGCGCTCTAGCCACATCTAGCGAGTGCAGAGTCCTCTCAGCCGGCGACGAAGGCGACGGGAAGAAAACTGGCAACACCAAGGGCTCGTTGAGGTGGAAGTCCGACGGCACCTTGGGCATGAAGGAGGGGTGCGTCCTCAGCACCACCCTCGTGTCGTGAAAAGTCAAGTATGGAGGCTTGCAAGACAGGGCCTGGATCTCTCCCACTTGTCGTGCAGAGGTGATGGCCACGAGGAATGCTGTCTTCCACGACAGAAACTTCAACGGCACTGAATGCATAGGCTCTAATGGGGCCCCCATGAGCTTAGTTAGTACCATGTTGAGCTCCCACGCCGGGGCAGGGGCCTTCACCGGCGGGAATGATCGGAACAGTCCTTTCATAAATTCCTTCACCAGACGATGAGACCACAACGACCGTCCTTTAGTTCTGATGTAAGGTGAGACGGCAGCCAGATGTACCTTGATGGAGGCGTGAGATAGGCCAGACTTGGCCAAAGACAGTAGGTACGGCAATACTTGAGGGGCCGTAATCCGCAGAGGGTTAATCTTCTGTGCTCGGCACCAGACAGAGAACCTCTTCCATTTGTGTCCGTAGCACTTGAGAGTTGAGGATGCCCTGGCCTTTGCAAGAACCTCTCTGCAGTCGGCCGGGATGTCGTATCCTCCAAACTCTAGTGCTGCAGGAGCCAGGCCTGCAAGCTCAGCGACTCTGGTTTGTGATGAAGCATGGCGCCTCCTTCTCTGGAGAGAAGATCCGCGTCTGTCGGTAGCTTGACTGGTGTGGACGCTGACAAGTCCAGAAGGTCCGGGAACCAGATCTGCCTCGGCCACGCCGGTGCGACGAGGATCATCCTGCACCGGGACCTCTTGAGCTGGTTGACGAGCCGGAGTAGCAACGGCAACAGCGGGAATGCATAAAGGAACAGGCCGTCCCAGGGGAACGAGAAAGCATCGCCCATGCTCCTCGGTTGGGGAAACCTGCTGGCGAACCTCCGGCACTTGGAGTTCTCCGCCTTCGCGAAGAGATCGATCTGGGGTTCGCCCCATTGTCGGAAGAGTCGGTCCACTTGATCCTGGCGCAGTTCCCACTCGTGGCACGAGCGCAGCTCCCTGCTGAGTGAGTCGGCGATGGTGTTTTTTATCCCTGCCAGATGAAAGGGTACCAGAAACATCCCTTGTGCGATGGCCCAATGCCACAGATCCTGGGCTTCCTTGGACAGGGCAGGGGATCTGGTTCCGCCCTGCTTCCGAATGTAAAACATCGTGGTGGTGTTGTCAGTGAAGATCATTCCCACCTTGCCCTTGAGGGACGGAAGGAAGGACCTGAGGGCCCAGAACACTGCGCGGCGCTCCAAGATGTTGATGTGGAGAGTCTTCTCCTCCGAGCACCAAAGGCCTCTCGTGTGGAGGCCCCCGGTGTGCGCTCCCCAACCTTCCAGGGAGGCATCCGTCGTCACCGTCACCTGGTGGGCCGGGGCTAGGAAGCCTGTTCCCGCTGTCAGATGAGCGCGGACACCCCACCATCGTATCGCCTGACGGAACGTTTCGTCGAGCGAGATCCTGTCCTCGAAGCCGCCCGTCGTCTGGATTCAGTGGGCGTCGAGGAATTCTTGCAAGGGCTGCATCCGAAGTCTGCAATGGGGCACCAGATAAATGCAGGACATCATTCCGAGGAGGGACTTGATAGACCTCACTTTGGCCACGTCCGTGGCCAGTAGACGCACCTTTCCTAGGATGGTCCTTATCCTTTCCTCCGACGGTGAGGCCCGCCGCGCCACTGTGTCGAGCTGTGCTCCCAGAAACAGGGCGACTTGCGACGGGACCAGGTGGGATTTTGGAAAGTTGATGGAGAACCCCAGGTCCGTGAGCAGCTGGACGGACTTTGCAGTGTGTTCCACGGCGAGCTCCCTTGTCCTTGCCCGTATGAGGCAGTCGTCCAGGTAGGGGTAGACGTGGATCCCCTGCAGGCGCAGCCGCGCCGCGACCGGTGCCAGGGACTTGGTGAACACCCTGGGCGCCTATTTTAATCCGAACGGGAGGGCCTTGAACTGGTAGTGCTGCCCTTTGACCACGAACCTGAGGAACTTTCGGTGCCTCTTTAGAATAGGGATGTGGAAGTAAGCATCCTCCAAATCCAACGACGACAGGAAATCGCCCTCCTCCAGCTGTCCCAGCACGTGCTGGAGGGTGACCATCCGGAACTTCTGTGCCTTGATGTATTTGTTTAGTCGTCGCAGGTCCAGGATGGGACGCCATCCTCCGGTCTTCTTCCTCACGAGGAAGTATCTTGAGTAAACTCCGGAGCCCCGAAGCCTCTTCGGGACGAGCTCGATGGCACCTTTCCTGAGCATCACCCGTACTTCCAACAGCAGTTGAGGGACGTGATTTTCCTTCCTGGCCATGGGAGGAATGCAGAGGCACCTCTTCTGGAACTCCAGGGCGTGCCCCAGGGCCAGGGCGTCCAGCACCCAACGGTCGGTGGAGATGGACTCCCACACGCCGACAAACTTCGTCAGCCGGCCTCCCACCGGGGTGCTTCGGCGGGGGCCCGACCCGACAGGCGGTTCAATCCTGCTTGGAGGCCGCTTTGCCTCCTTGACCACCTTGGTGACGACGGCGAGATCCACCTGACTTGCTGCGTCCCCTGTAGGCCTCCTGCGACGAAGACCTTGCCGCTTGACGGTAGGTAGAGGAGCTGCTGCCGGCTCCCTTGGAGGCACCCTGTCTGCCTCCGTAGCTCCGAAAGGACGGCCGTCGCTGTTGGAGCACCCCCAGTGCACGGGCCGTCTCCGTGTCCGTCTTGATCGCCTGAAGGGATTCATGAACCGCCTTGCCGAAAAGGTTGTTCCCATCAAAGGGCATGTCCAAAACCTTGGTCTGAACGTCCTGGCGGAAATCCGTCGCCCTGAGCCATCCTCGTCGTCTCAGGCAAACGCCATTGCCCAACTGACGGAAACCGGTGTCGCCGATGTCCGTAGCCACCGTAATGGCATGGTCCGAGGCAATCTCACCTTCCTGCAAGATTTCCAAGGCCTCAGCCCTCTTGTCATCCGGAAGGAAGTCCAACAGAGGGGCGATACTAAACCACAACTCCCTGTCGTAGCGGGCTACGATGGCCAGGGCGTTGGCCGCCTTGATGGTCGTCGCTGCAGATGAGTTTACCCGTCGTCGCATCACGTCCAGCTTCCTACCCTCGCCGTCCGGAGGGGAGGTTGAAGTCGAGGCCGATGCCCTCCCCCCCCGCTTTCTTCTTGGCCGCCGCCGAGACGACCGAGTCCGGGGTAGGTTGCGCTCTAAGGCACAAGGGGGCCGCGTCGGGGACCCGGTACTTCTTCTCGTACCGGTCCCTCTTCGCAGGAGCCATGGCAGGGTTCTTGAGGAGGGCGAGCCCCGCATCCCAGATGTCATCAAGAAGCGGTACGGCAAGGACCGTCTTCCTTTTAGCCTCGCGCCGCTGATAAAGGAACCCCTCCTTCTTTTCATCGGGGCAGAGCTGGAAGAGCTTGGATGCCCTGGAGATCATTGCATGGAAGGATCCAATCTCGTCGGGCGGGGACGCCCGGGCAGGGGGCGACGGGGGACATGTCCCGTCGTCGCCTCCGTCGTCATCCGTACCCATCGTAGTCGTGTCCATGCCTGTATCATCCCCGAGGGTAGTGGACCGGGGGAAGGCAGAGAAGGCCGCAGAGGCGGGAGAGGAGGCCTAGGATGCGTCCTCCTCCTCTTAGGCAGTGGGCTCCCCGAAGGTCCTGGCTCCGGATCCTCCGTCGGGTCTGGCTCAGGCTCCTCCGTCGGGGGAAGGGGCAACCTAGTCCTTATCTCCGAGCATAAGGACTGGATGGCTGACAAAATGGCCACCGAGGTGTCCTGCGGCGCTGGAAACGACGGGCGCGAGGGCTCTTGAGGAGCCTCGTCTGCGTCACCCTCGTCGGGATCCCTCCCGATGGGCTGTGTCTCCTCCACGACTTGGATGAGCTCCTCTTCAGAGGTCGTGTCCGTATCCACGACGGCCACCACCCCCTCACCCCCTTTTTCCAACGAGGACTTCGTGGGGGTCTTCTCGATGGGTCTGAAAGACGACTCCCTCCGCGGTGGCAGGGAGACTCT
Organism: Ambystoma mexicanum; assembly: GCF_040938575.1. NCBI lineage: Eukaryota > Metazoa > Chordata > Amphibia > Caudata > Ambystomatidae > Ambystoma > Ambystoma mexicanum. The sequence goes on from NC_090923.1 coordinate 725,073,761, forward strand.
GGTACCTGAGGGCGCCTCCACTGGTGTAGCCTCCACAGGCTGAGCCAGGGCCGCAGCGACATCCTCAATCGAGGTCCTAGCAGGGTGAATCACGGCCAACGTCACCTTCTGTACGCCCGGGGCCTTCACCTTCGGGGGAGGGTCCGAGCCTCGCTCCCCCTCTGCCGGAGTCTTCGAGATCAACCGGGGCCTCTCCAGAAGCTTCGCCGGGTTCTCGGACTTCCTCTTACCCGAGCCAGAGCGTTGGCTCGTGGTTGATGGCGCCGGGGAGGGTGCGCCCTGCCTGGCAGCCAAGGAGCCCGACCGTTCGGCGCTCCCGGTGCCCGCGGACTCACGGTGCTTAGCCTTTTGTTGGGCCCCCGTCGCGGGAGCGCCCTCACAGGACTTAGAAGACCGCTCAGACTTCTTCTTCTTCTCGCCTGGCGGGCTCTTACCTTCCAGCCAGTTGGCGAGATGGAAGTGACGATCCTTCATGGTCCGCTCCGACATGTTTCCACAAAAAGCGCAGTCCTTTTCCTTGTGCGTCTTGTCCTCATGGAGACAGTAGAGGCATAACGAATGCTCGTCCTCCTTGAAAACGTTCTGAAGCTGGCATCCAGGGCAGGTCCTGAATAGCTTCCCGGGCGTCGAGCTCCCTTTCTCCTGGGCCATGTCCGGGGTAGGCCTCGGAACTTCTGGAATACTCCAAAAGCGTAACTCGACGAAATCTTCATCTTTGAGGGGTGTAGAAAACTCTGTAACGGATCCCCGTTGATCGGAAGTAGAAACGGTGGAGCTTGAGGCTCTTTTAACCGAAAAAATGAGAAAAATCTCCTGAAAAAAGCGTGAAACGCAGCAAAAGCTCGAGAGCTAAGCACAAGGACTCCAAACACTTGAAAGTGCGGTAAAAATCTGAAGATGGCTGCCAGGGGAGGGGCTTAGGGAGAGGGCAGTCATTGGCTGGGGGCAGTATGACCCAGAGACCAGTGATTGGTTACTACTGAGAAAGACAGATCAGAAACAAAACTGATACTGATTTTTTCTATACCGAGGATTCCCGGCCTGACGACGGGGAATATTCATGAGCATGTGAATCCATGCCAGACCCCGTGCTGGAGAATACATATATACTTTTATATAACTTATAAGTAAGTGCTTCTTTGCTGTGCCTGTCTAACTAGATTCAGTGTACTTACCTCCAGCTCACATCTTCCTCTTAAGATAAGCGCAATGTTAAAACAGATTTCTGAACTCTGACATGGTGGGCAGAGGTTCAGAAGGCCAACCTAGTTTCTTGGAAAAGGGTAACCTTCTGGACAAGCCAGACCAATCAAGATAGCATTGACGGCGTCGAGATTAAATCTTAGGAGGGGTGAGGGTGACTGAAAGTCAGGTATATGTATATTAAAAATACAGATACATTTATTTTAAAGCCTTTGAGATTCAACACACAATAAGAAAATCACAGTAATACTTCGGGCGCACTCACTTTACTCCAGACCTGGGAACGCCAAGTGTACGACATTCGGTGTGAGTGCGCTGTGAACACAGAGCTTGCGATGCGCCAAGTTTCAAGGGCAGATGCAGAGGGGTCCCACGGGACGACAGCGGGCTCAGGGTACCAAACCTTCCAGCGGGTCACCAGCTGTTCCTCAACTCGGCTTCTTAGTTTCAGGATACCTGGATCCGATCCTTTGTTCAGTGAGAACTCCAGAGATCGACCTGGTATGGGTGGTTGGAGCTTTCTCCTATCCAAAATCTCCTTTGTGCCAAAACGAAGAGGATCCAATGGGAAAACTGCTCACATACAGGCATACCATACGTGGACCAATCATGGACCATGGTGTTCCCAGGCATTCACAGCACACCAGACTCTCCGGCACCCAGGATGTGTATTGGAACTAGACAGTCCAAACCACATCCTGGGGGCGCACACTCAAGGCATGAAGAAGCCCACGAAAGCTTGGCACTTTGCAGAATAATGCATGCCCAAATAAGGACTGACCCGGGTCACCTCGACCCTGGGGAAGGTGAAGGGGCAAGATGGGCAAAGGACAGGACAAAACCTTGTGACATGGGCATTTTGGAGCCAGGCCACCTAACCGTGCCAAACGCGGTAACCTCGGTTTACTTGGCAGGAAAGGGTTAAAAATACACGAAAAGATAGGCTGCCACCAGCTCCTAAAAAATCCTTTGAGGGTAACTAGGGCCTTTAGAAATGACAGAAAGATCCAAGTGCACTATACTGTAAGGTACATTGTGCACTTGTAACATGTTGCAGAAATGTGGCAACATTAACAAGGACTAAGGGAAACAAAGTCTCCCAGTACTGACTGTCTTTAAGGGCATGTCAGTTTCCCCATAAGAAAATTGGCGAAAAGCCCAGAGGAGTTCAGCAGAAGGCTGTGCTCCACTGGTAAAGTCAGACTATGGTGTTTAAACAATGCAAAAAGTTGGGGGGTACACAACTGAGGGAAAATTACACATGTAATGGAAATCTTTCCTAACACCGGACTGCTCTGCCGCTCTATCTAGGTCCTGAGTTAGTACAGATTGATACTAATACCTCTGACTCAAACAGATGCTTAAGTCCCTTTAGCGAGGCCTTTAACAGGGTCCCCAACACTGGATAAGTCTACTTGTATCTTCTTCCCTAGAGGCTGGTAAGTATCCACAGGAACTTTTGACTTCTGCTGCTTTTCAAGACATTAAGCCTCTCCGAACTGCCTTTTAGCTACGGTTGTGCTTTGGACTTTAAAACTTGTTGTGAAGGGAAACCGCCTCTAAAACCTGAAGCTCTGCTGGGATAACATTAACCAATAGTTTTCCTTCCCAAAAATCACCATTGCATATGTGTATGCTGATTAAATGCAATTACTGTATTACTTTGTGAGTGCACGTTTTTACCAATAGTACGGCAGACCTGTCAAACTCGTGTAACAATTTGTGCGCGTTCAGCAACTACCAACTATGAAGTGGCCTTTTCAAAGTATTGTAAAGTATACCTGTGTGGGTTAGTTTATTGAACTAAGTATATAACAATGACTCTTGTGTAAATATAATAAATATATATTTCAATATAAATGTATTAGTGTGTTGATGTACATTACTATTAGGTTCAGAGTACTTAACTACAGCTCGCATCTTCCTCTTAAGATATGCCTGACCACTCTGCCAAGGTCCATGAGTAGTACAGACTGATACTAAGAGTTGGGGATCTACAAAGCACTGGGATAGCTTACTAAAGTCTTGCCTCCAAGTGGGAATTTAGGAAACCCCCCCTCCCCCCACCCCAAAAAAAATTGATTGTTTGGGTTATGATCGTTCTAGCTGCAGTGGGATGTTTATTGTTTCCCCCTTAAACAGAATTTGAGCTGAAGCAGAGGTTTGGGGTGTTGGGCGGAATGACTGGATTGCTTAGAAAGGAGGGTTGGGGTTCTGGAGGGTGTGTGTGTGCCTGTCTCTCTGTGTGTCTCTCTCTCTGTGTGTCTCTCTCTCTGTGTGTCTCTCTCTCTGTGTCTCTCTCTATGTCCGTCTGTCTCTGTGTCTGTGTCCGTGTCCGTCTGTCTCTGTGTCTGTGTCCGTCTGTCTCTGTGTCTGTGTCCGTCTGTCTCTGTGTCTGTGTCCGTCTGTCTCTGTGTCCGTCTGTCTCTGTGTCCGTCTGTCTCTGTGTCCGTCTGTCTCTGTGTCCGTCTGTCTCTGTGTCCGTCTGTCTCTGTGTCCGTCTGTCTCTGTGTCCGTCTGTCTCTGTGTCCGTCTGTCTCTGTGTCCGTCTGTCTCTGTGTCCGTCTGTCTCTGTGTCCGTCTGTCTCTGTGTCCGTCTGTCTCTGTGTCCGTCTGTCTCTGTGTCCGTCTGTCTCTGTGTCCGTCTGTCTCTGTGTCCGTCTGTCTCTGTGTCCGTCTGTCTCTGTGTCCGTCTGTCTCTGTGTCCGTCTGTGTACCGTCTGTCTCTGTGTCCGTCTGTGTACCGTCTGTCTCTGTGTCTGTCCGTCTGTCTCTCTGTGTCCGTCTGTCTCTCTGTGTCCGTCTGTCTCTCTGTGTCCGTCTGTCTCTCTGTGTCCGTCTGTCTCTCTGTGTCCGTCTGTCTCTCTGTGTGTCCGTCTGTCTCTCTGTGTGTCCGTCTGTCTCTGTCTCTCTGTGTGTCTGTGTCCCTGTGTCTGTGTCCCTGTGTCTGTGTCCCTGTGTCCGTCTCTGCCTGCGTCTCTGCCTGCGTCTCTGTCTGTCTGCCTGTGTCTCTGTCTGCCTGTGTCCCTGTCTGCCTGTGTCCCTGTCTGCCTGTGTCCCTGTCTGCCTGTGTCCCTGTCTGCCTGTGTCCCTGTCTGCCTGTGTCTCTGTCTGCCTGTGTCTCTGTCTGCCTGTGTCTCTGTCTGCCTGTGTCTCTGTCTGCCTGTGTCTCTGTCTGCCTGTGTCTCTGTCTGCCTGTGTCCCTGTCTGCCTGTGTCCCTGTCTGCCTGTGTCCCTGTCTGCCTGTGTCTCTGTCTGCCTGTGTCTCTGTCTGCCTGTGTCTGTCTGCCCGTGTCTCTGTCTGCCCGTGTCTCTGTCTGCCTGTGTCTCTGTCTGCCTGTGTCTCTGTCTGCCTGTGTCTCTGTCTGCCTGTGTCTGTGTCTGCGTGTGTCTGTGTCTGCGTGTGTCTGCGTGTGTCTGCGTGTGTCTGTGTGTGTCCTTGTGTGTCTGTGTGTGTTCCTGACTTCTGTGCCAGAGTGGGGTTTATAGTTGTAAGGCAGACTGAATGCCTTCACACAATGGGAACTTGGTAATTCGTTTTGTGCTTGGTGTGGTGTTTAATTGCTTGTCTGTTGCTAAAGCTGTTGCTCCGTTAGCGGATGAAACCGCATACTTTTCTTACATGGAATGCAAAAGGCCTGAATTGCCCTAGGAAGAGGAAGACAGTAATGGGCAGGATTTGGAGGGCCAGGGATGATGTGGTTTTTCTTCAAGAAATACATCTGCTAGACGAGGATCAAATTTACATGAAGAATGGGAGGTACTCACAAGAGCTTACGAATAATTATTCTATGAATACTAGGGGTGTGTGTAATCTGATCTGCAAGGGTGTGAATCCAATTGTAGCGAAGGTATCCAGTGAGGGTAGGATATTGATGGCTGATATTTTGTTTGATGGTGTGTTACTCATAGATTTGTTTTTACTTAGATAAAATTATGGAGAGGGTTGCAAATGCTGTGATTACGGAAAGAGGGATTTTGGATGATGCATTGGTTGAGTTGGGGATTAGTTTGGATGTGGAGAAGACAGGTTTTGATAGGTGGAGAATGAAAACTGGCATTTGGAAGAATCAGGAATTGGAGGTTGCACTTTCTGCGTTCATTGAGATTTTCTTTGCTGAGAATTGTGGTTCACCAGATGAGCAGATTAGTTGTACGTGTCGTCTGAGGAAGGTTGGGTTGGCAAGAGTTTGGGATGTTGGAAAATGATCTAGCAGGGCTTCAACCGAAGTATGCACTGACGGGTGGTCGGAAGGAGAGACTGGAGAGGTAAGAGGTATCAGATTCTTTGCCGGCCGTAGTTAACTCGCAGATGGAGAAAGGTCTCTTTCGAAAAAAGCTAAAATATTGGGAGGGAGTTGATAAATGTGGTAGACTATTAGCGAATAAACTTAAAGGTATAGAAGACCAAATTATTATTAAATGTGTGCAGAATGATAGGGGGTTGTTAGTGAGGAAGAATGCTGATATATGTAAATGCTTTTGTTCCTTTTATGAGGCTTTGTATGAGGAAAGTAGCTTTCTACTTGAACAGGATATGGATACCCCTTTTCATATCATTAATTTACCTAAACTGGCTCCTGATCGCAAGAGTGCCTTGCAGGCTGTGATTACGGAGTTGGAGTTTATGACGGCTATTTCCCAACTTCAAGCAGGTAAGTCTCCTGGGTTGGATGGTTTAGTGGGGGGTTTTCAGGCTCAGTTGTCCCCTTCTTTGTGTGAGCTATACAATTTTATGCTGGAAAACTGGGAATGATGTCCTTCTATGAGAGAGGCGCTCATTATTTTGATCCCAAAGCCGGATAAGGCTCACACGAAATGTGATAATTATCGTTCGATATATTTGCGTAATGTTGACTTGAAGCTTTTAACAAAGATTTTGACAAGTAGACTTGACCAGTGTATAGGGGAGATTATTCCCGGACACAGTATGGGTTTATGCACCAGCGATTTGGATGTGATAATATTAGAACGCTTATCGCTATTTTGGGGCTAAGTGGGAGTGCTACCTCTGGGGCTGCAATGTTTTTTTTGGACGCAGAAAAGGCTTTTGCCAGAGTGAACTTGGCTTTTTTGGAATGCACGATGAAGGCGATGGGTTATGAAGATTTATTTTGGGGGTGGGGGCGCAGGGGGGTTCGATACAACCTAAGGTTTGGTTGAATGGAGTTCTTTCGAAGGAAATTCTCATGATGAGAGGTACTAGGCAGGGTTGTCCCCAACCCCATTCTTATTTAACATGGCGTTGGAACCGCTTGCAGCACGTATAAGACGGGAAGTGGATATTCGCGGTATATGTGTAGGGAACCAGGAGTTTTAGGTTTTGTTGTATGCTGATGACATGGTCGAACTTTTGTCCAACACAAGGGAAGGCAATATTTTTTTGAGAGGGTTTTCGAAAGATATTGGGCAATTGTCTGGACATAAGATAAACGGGGAAAAAACGGAGGTCTTTCCTTTGTCTCCCATGTGTACTCAGGATTATTTTGGTTCCTGGGATTGTAAATGGTCAGATCAACAAGTTAAGTATCTAGAGATTTATTTTTTGCACAATTTGAATAAGATTATAATGTGGATAAACTGATAGAGGTGATCTTGAAGGATGTGAAGAGATGGGAGAGGTTATAGTTGGGTGTTTGTGCCAAGGTTGTTAGGGAGATCATTTGTATGCGTCAGTCCCTCTCCAAGTGAGACCGCCAGGACTTTTTGATGGACTTCTGGACCTTTTTCTTTATATCCTGATTGCGTGGAGTCTTTTCCACTCATTCATTCTTATTGCTGACTTTTGAAACTCTGTTCTCTGTGTTTTACCTTTACTATGGGGTCTACTTTCCTTCCCATCTCTTAAGGCATCTGTGTTTTACTTTTGCAGCACACAGCTCCTTATGGGCAGTGTTGCTGGGAACCCTTTGGGTTCTCCTTTGAGATTCTTTCTTTATCCTACAGTTCTCAAGGATAGAGGGATACTGTGTATCCCTCCGAAAACATTATGAGAGATTAGCACACATCACCTTATGTGAAGTGCTAAGGGGATACCTAGTATCCCCATTCTCGCTGCTCCTGTGACTTTGTAGTCACATATACAACATTCTAGTTATGGCTGGTGGCAGTGGACGTGTTCTACCAACTATTGTGCTATTTGTTTACCGCAGACTGTATTCACAGTCTAGGTTGTGCACAACAGGGTCACCTATGTCCTAACATGGTGGCTCCTTTCTATTTTTGCCATTTCAAGCGTGGATGTCCTTTGTTAGCACCACTTCTACCATTCTGGGAGGGGGAGGTCTTTGTGTATGTTTTGCCTTTTGCAGTAACCCTTGGGTGTACCTGCCTAGGCTTCAGTGTGTCTGGTCAGGCCAGAGTGCCTGAATATAACAAGCTCCAACTGGGGGGGTCCGTCTGTCCTTAATAGACGGCCAACTGCCCCTTTTTGTAAACTGCTGAGAGAGACTGCAGAGGAGTGTGTGCTGAAACTGAATAAAAGGCGAGGTTCATGCAGACGCCTGCAGACCCTTTGCAACACCATGAAGCCACCACTGCTATCCTGACCCCGGTTTCTATGCGACAGAGGAGCTCCGAAGAGGACTCCTTCCCTTTCGCTGTTGGGACCAACCAGCCCTGAGACAAACTACAATCTGCGCCATCTACCTAGGTGCTTTTCCAGAGCTGCAGACCGCGAATACCAGGAGACCTCTGACCCATTTGTAGTGCGACGTCTTGGCGAGGCCGACCCAGTCCAAGTCTTTGCTGAGCTCCAGGTGAAGCTCCAGAGAGACAATCCGACTCATCCAAGTCCCCTCCCCAGAGTGCAGGACTCCAGGATTCGAAGCTTGAGCGTGACAAACCGTGTCCTTTGTTGGTGCTGCAGAAAAGGTGCCAAACCAGAGTGACCACAGAAGTTTAAGAAATCTGTGTCAAATGGCCTCTCTCGAGATTGCTGCTGAGACATCCTGTACATTGTCCTGCCTTTTGTCACAAGCCCAAGGATTACGGAGACCAGGTCGATCACTAGTGCACAGAGGAGAATCCAGCCACAAACATTTCCTCGAACTGTTGGGTACGTTTTTCTAAAGTCCAACTGGTGTTAGACTTCATAAGACTTATCTCTTTGTATTAGGGACCCAACTCTTAATATAGGCTTGTACTACACCAGTCGGTAGAGTGGCTGAGCAACCAGGCTTATTTTAGGAGGGGGTCATGTGAGCTCTAGAGGAGTACAAAGAAATCAGTTCATACATCATGGCATTACCATCAATGTCTCCAAGGAATTAAAAACCTTGGACATTTAACTTGATTCAGCTCTCACCTTAACCAGAAATGTCAAAGCCACAGCATCGCCGGCAGCTAACAATTTAAAGCTCATCAATGCCTGTAGACCTTTCTGGTCATCAGAAAGGCTGCATTACGCTGGCTAGAGCTCTTATCTTATCCAGATTAGACTCTTGCAACACCCTCTATGCAGGTACTAACAGCAGCAATATAAAAAAAACTGCAGGTGATTCAAAACAATGCCCTCAGAGTAGCCCTTAAATAAACACATTACCATGGTGAGATGGAATGCCCAATAGTTGCTGGTCCACGATCGAATCCTATTCAAACTCTCTCCTTGACACACAAATGTCTATCCAACACAGCCCCCAAAGTACTTATCCAACAAATTCTCCAAAAACCAATCCAACAGACCGACACGCTCAGCCAACTCATATTTACTCATTATACCCAGATTCAAACTACAGAAAGCAGGGGGTAGCAACTTCTCAGTGGGAGCTGTCGAGCACTTCAACACATTCATTAAGATCTGAGCCTTCCTTCTGGTCCTTCCCTAACAGCTTGAAAAACTGGCTTTTCATACAAGAGCGGCTAAAGGAATTCCCTCTCACAATTCCGCCTGAAATATTCACTCTCCCCAGCACCGTTTAACCTTATGCATTACTCTGAACAGAACTGTTAACCTATACCTTAATACCTTACTACACGTGCTTGAATGTATGTACGTCTTTGCTATACTGTCAAAAACCAGAACTCAGATGCCTCAGGGTTGGGTGTGCTTTACAAATGTCAAAATAACTAAATAGAGACCCAAGAACACTTTCTCACTTAACGTTTTATTAAAATATGACAATGCATTACTTACCGTAAAAGCATTTCTGATGATTGTATCTGCTTAGATTCACATGCTGCGCATAGGTCCGACATCCAGTGGTCACTGCGGAGTATTGCATTTTGTTTTTCGTAGTCGAAAAGGGACGTCGACAAGGCGTGTCTGAAATACTATCCCTATAGTGACGTGTGTTGTACCCACAATCCCTCACGCGTCGAGGTCCCTCCGTTTGTATTTTTCTGCCCTGAGGGAGCCTTCTAGACGTGAGTGAGTACAGAAAAGAGAGATATAAAAGGAAGTCTATGTTCCTTCCATCCGAGCGGGGAGGAAGGGTGGGCTCATGTGAATCTAAGCAGATACAATCATCAGAAATGCTTTTACGGTAAGTAATGCATTGTCTTCTGATGCTTGTTAATCTGCTTAGAATCACATGCTGTGCATAGACTAGCGAGCAGTACCCGGAGTTGGCGGTGGGTTATGAGAAGGAACAGTAGAGAAAAGATGTCTTAATACTGCCTGACCCACCTGGGAGTCAGATCTCGAGTGTGCATCTAGACAGTAGTGTTTTGTAAAGGTGTGCACAGAACTCCAGGTAGCCGCTTTGCAGATGGACTCAAGGGGAACATTTGCAATGAATGCTATGGACGCCCCCGTGCCTCGAGTAGAGTGTGCTCTTGGCCTAAAGGGCAGTTCTCTCTTAGCAAGAGTATAGCAGAGAGTGATGCATTGAACAATCCATCTAGAAATAGTGGACTTTGAAACTGCATCCCCTTCTCTTCCTGCTGCCACCGAGACGAAGAACTGATTAGTCTTCCTCAGTGGTCTGGTTCTTTCCATGTAGAACATGACCGCTCTGCGCACATCTAGTGTGTGCAGAGTTTTTTCTCCCAAGTTGGAAGGATTTTGAAAGAACGTTGGCAGTTCTATAGACTGGTTTACGTGGAATTTCGATATGAACTTCGGAGCAAACCTTGGGTGCGTGCGTAGAACCACCTTATCTCTGAACTGTAACGAAGGGGTCTAGAACAGAAAGAGCCTGTAGTTCACTTACCCTCCTGATGGAGGTGATAGCTATTAAAAAAGCAGTCTTAAGAGTGAGGTCTTTAAGAGATGCTTTGTGCATTGGTTCGAAAGGTGAGCCCATGAGTCTGGTAAGTACCACGTTAAGGTCCCATCCGGGAGCTGGGTCAGCTATCGGGGGTGTATTCTCTTTATTCCCTCCATGAAGGCCTTTATAACCGGGATCTTTCACCACAACACCTTGAGTTGGGAAGTGGTGTATGCAGAAAGTGCCGCTAGGTGGACTTTAATGGAATTGAACACTAGACCTGAATCCAATAAGTGGGTTAGGTACAGAACAATATGTGTGGGAGAGCAGTCAATTGGGTTGATGCTATTCCCTCTGCACCAGATGACAAATCTCTTCCACTTGCTAGAGTAGCAGTGGCGAGTGTTAGGTTTTCTGGCTTCCCTGAGAATGTCCATACATCTCTGCGGGAGCAGTAGATGTCCGAATTCTATGATCTCAGGAGCCAAGCTGCTAAGTTCATGTTCTGGGGGCATGGATGCAGAGTCCTGCCCTTGTCTTGTGACAGCATGTTGTACGGGCAGGGGAGTTTCACTGGGGGAGATAGAGACATCTCCATCATGTGAGCGAACCACGTCTGTCGGGCCCACATTGGGGCCAACAGTATCATGGTTACTTCTTCTTGGTGCATCTTGTGCACCACCTTGTTGAGAAGGGGAGTCGGGGGAAAAGCGTAAACAAATTTCCCTGACCATTGCATCGACAGACCGTTCCCCTTGGATTGGTTCTGAGGGTACCTGGAGGCGTAACTTAGGCATTGTGAGTTCTCCAGGGTTGCGAATAGGTCTATTTCTGGGAATCCCCATTGTGTGAAGACGTTGAAGACGATGTCTTCGTGCAGTCGCCATTCATACTCTTCGGGCAGGGGGAAATCTCTGCTGAGTTTGTCTGCCAGCAGATTGAGTTCCCCTGGTACATGTTCTGACAGTAGGAACATGTTTTGTTTGAGAGCCCACTTCCATATATTCTGGGCCAGTTTGGACAGCCCTGGAGAGTGGGTGCCCCCCTGCTTGTTGATGTAGTACATGGCTGTGGTGCTGTCTGTAAGGACCAACACAGTTTTGCCTTGTAGGTGTTCCTGGAAGGCTTTTAGCGCCTTGAACACAGCTAGTAGCTCCAGTAGATTTATGTGTTTGGATGCTACGCTCGGAGTCCACACTCCGTGAGCAGTCTGATGGGATAGGTGAGCCCCCCCCATCCTGTTAGGCATGCGTCCGTGGTTAGAGTGGCTTCCGCCGCGGGTGTGGCAAAGGGTTTCCCTTTTTCCAGGTTTTCCTTTGTCCACCATCGTAGCGAGAGAACCAAGGCCTGCGAGACCACCACTGGATCGTCCCATAATCCGCTGGCCTGACACCACTGGCTGTTGAGCCACTCTTGCATAGGGCGCAGGCGCGCGTGAGGTACCGAATAAATACACAACGCCATCATGCCTAGCAAGCGCATTGCTTTGTGTACCGTCACCTCTCGACCGGTCACATATTGAGCGATCTGAAACAGCATGTTTTGGACCCTCTCGTTGGAGGGGAAGACGAGGCCGTCCTTTGTTTGAATTAGAGCCCCTAGGAATTGTTTGACTTGGCTGGGGTCTAAGCTGGACTTCTTTTCGTTGATGGAGAAGCCCAACTGGAATAAAAGGTCTACCGTCTTTTGGGTATTGGAGAAGCATGTTTTGTAAGAATCCCCTGTTATGAGCCAGTCGTCGAGGTAAGGGTAAACTGGGATGGACAACCTGCGCAGGTGGGCCGCTGCCACTGCCAGTACTTTCGTGAATACCCTTGGTGCTGATGCTATGCCGAAGGGTAGCACTCTGAACTGGTAGTGTTTGCCCTCTATCATGAACCTGAGGTATCTTCTGTGCGCTGGCAACATTTAAATATGAAAGTATGCATCTTTCATGTCCAATGTTGTCATGTAATCTCCCTGATTTAGCAGTGGGATCACTTCCTGTAAGGTCACCATACGAAACTTCTGGGGTTTGATAAACTTGTTCGCTGGGCGCAGATCTAATACAGGGCGCATGGTTAGATCCTTTTTGGGTACAAGGAAGTACACTGAATAAATACCTTCCGTTACCTGAGATAGAGGCACGACCTCTATGGCTCCTTTTTCCAGCAGCTGTTGTACTTCTTGGAGAAGGATAGCAAGGTGTTCCGGTGTCATGCGTCGTCCCCTCGGGGTCTGTATGTTGGGGAACTGTTGAATTCGATGCAGTATCCGTGGGCACGGTGGAAAGTACCCAGCGGTCTGACGTTATTCCCTCCCATGCTGGAAGAAAGGATGTTATCCGGCCCCCGACCGGTGTTGCATGGGAGGGGACGCGAATCTTCGCGTCACTTTGTGTTGTTGGGGGCTTGGGAGCCTCTGGGGGCGGACCCCCAACCTCTCCCTTTGCCCCTGCGCTGGCCTCTTTGGCTGTACTGCCCACTATTGGCCTGGTAACTGGTGGCAGGGTACTGTTGCTGCTGACTCTGCTGTTGGCGTTGGCCACGAAAAAAGCGTTTGTTGCCATAGCCCCGTCTGGTAGTGGGCTTAGAGATCTGGTCAAGAGTTTTGATAGTATCGAACTCTTTTTTAGCCATTTCCAGAGCCTCATCCACCGCTTTCCCGAAGAGGTTAGAGTCTTCAACAGGTTTATTTATTAAAGACGCCTGTGTCTCCGGTTTGAACCCTGAGTTGCGCAGCCATACATGGCGTTTTAGGAGTATTCCCTGAACCAGGGAACATCCCGCTGTCTCAGCAGCATCCAGAGAGTTTTTTACAATACTCTGGTTGACCTGGGTTCCTTCGCCAATAGTAGATAGCAGGCGTGTACGTAGTGGTTCCGGCGCTTCTTCGGCATCCTTGCGCAGTTTGGCCCACTGCGCGTCCGCGTAGCTAGCTAGCAAAGAATTGTTGTTCGCAATTCTTGCCGAAAAGGCAGCCGAGGATGTGACTCTTTTAGCAAGGGCATATAACCTCTTGCCCTCCTTGTCAGGTGGTGCCTCACTGGTGGACAGAGGCACCCCTGCCCTCTTCCTTGTATTCGTTACTACAAGGGAATCCGGGATGGAATGTCCCCTGATGTACAGCGGGTCTGAGGGTGAAGGAGTGAAAAGTTTTTCAATCCTTGGATTAACTCCTCTGATTAGTGCGGGTGTGGATAGCGAAGGGATGATTCTTCTCTTCACTGAAGCGAGGAGGGGAATGGTCTGGCTGACTGGGGGTTTCTCCTTAATTACTCTTTCCACAAAGTCTATTTCTGGAGAGATCTCCCCAGTGTCCAGTTCGAAATGTGCTGCTGCTCTGCGCAACAGGGCATTGAATGTGGGCTGATCGTCAATGGGAGACGTGTTTCTAACTGGTGAATTGTCAGGAGGATTTAGGTTCAGGACATCAGTGTCCGAATATACTGATGGGGATTGCCAGGGATGAGAAGGTCCTTCTTCTGGATTTTCTCTGAAGCCTTCTCCTACCATGTCTGGGCTGTCTTCCAGACCTTCCTCTTGGTTCTGTCCCTCTTCATTGTCCACAAAATCATCCTCCTCTTCTAAGTATTTCTCACCCGTGAGGTCATACACATTATGGAAGTCTAAGGCTGTGTCCTGCCTCGGGTATTTGGCCCTGGGGTCCTCCCGAGGCCCTTCTCTTGTTCTCTTGGGAGTGGGAGGGTTCTGGGTGTTCATAAACCTCTCCATTCTCTCCATGCAGAGATGGAGCCTTTCCATGGTTTCATGGGGTACCCCTGAGGGGTCTAGCGGGGGAAAAGTAGTGTTATCTTGCTGAAAACGGCTCGACCTCTCCCACAAAGTCGAGGAAAGTGTCCCGTCGCCCTCCGAAAAGCCTTCCGGTGTGCTGGGGGGTCCCCCCGACTGAAGGGGGTAGTCCCTGTTTTTCTGCTGGCTTTTTCGGTGTGTCTTTCGACCTTTGCGTAGCGCTCGACGTGTCCTTCGGCGTACGCTTCTGGGAATCGGCTACAACGATCCTTGCCAAGCTCTCTGTGACTCGTTTGTCAGAGGAGGGCTGTGGTTTCGACGTTACGGGTGTCGAACGTTCTACGGCGGCGTGCGCTCTCTGCTGGTGCGCGCCGGCCGATGGTTTGGGGGCGGCGCCCTTATTTGCTGAAAGCCCGGTCGCGGCTGCGAGAGGGGCTTCGAACCCGAACGGTCCGAGGAGGCTGCCGGTGTAACCTGCGTCTCCTTGGGCGCTGATGCTTTCTTCGTCTTTGACGAAGAAGAGCTATGGGTTGTGTGTTTATGTGTTGTATCGTGTGCGTCAGTGTCGCCGGGGTGTTCATCCCCATAAGCAGGGCGTGAGCCGAGCCCGTCGGGGCCGGGGACCTACGACGAAGAGCGCGAGCGCTCCTTAGAGGGGTGTACGACTTCCGTAGCGGAGGTCGTGTTATCACGTTCCTCGTCACTGTCGGTGGTCGCAGCGGCGGGTGAAGACCCGGCCTTCGACATAGCGTAGGCCGCCCACCTCTTGACCCTACGGTCTTTTAGAGTCTTTGGCATTAGAAGCCGACAAGCCGAGCAACCCTCCTCTTTGTGATCGAGGGGCAAGCAGCGGTTACACCGTGAATGCTTGTCCTTCCAAGTAAACTTGCCCTTACAAAGTGGGCAAAACCTAAAGGGTGTCCTCTCCATAGCCGAGGCAATAACCCGTGATAACTACCCCAAGGGAAAGGAAGGGGAAAAGGAAAGGCATTCTCAGAAAAAGAATCAGAGATGTCCCACGACCCCACTCTCCCTACTTTATTTGGCCTGCGAGGCCAGGCCACGTGTTCGGCAACGCCGAAGGATCTCCTCCGCTCGTCCCCTCCGTCGAAGATCTTGCTCGGCGGAGACAGCTTCACAACTGCGTCGAGGGAGGGATCGATATATTAATCTTTAACAGGAAAAAACGACCGAAGGTCGAGGAGATGGAATCTGCAATGTCTCTCGAGGAGCTCCGCGTAAAGGCGACCAGTAGCTGGGACCTCGACGCGTGAGGGATTGTGGGTACAACACACGTCACTTTAGGGATAGTATTTCAGACACGCCTTGTCGACGTCCCTTTTCGACTACGAAAAACAAAATGCAATACTCCGCAGTGACCACTGGATGTCGGACCTATGCACAGCATGTGATTCTAAGCAGATTAACAAGCATCAGAA
Source organism: Ambystoma mexicanum (assembly GCF_040938575.1). NCBI lineage: Eukaryota > Metazoa > Chordata > Amphibia > Caudata > Ambystomatidae > Ambystoma > Ambystoma mexicanum. Next base: position 725,089,283 of record NC_090923.1, read on the forward strand.
ATGTATTTATTTATACACAAAGCACAAAAGCAAATCTAAAGTGCAACAATAACATTCCATTAGAAAAGGAATAAGATTGTAATAGGACCAATAATGCAGACGAGTAACTTTTCATATACTTTTCATATCCAGCACACAGAGTGACTTCAGTTAAGGTCAGTAAAAGCACTTACATGTATCACCTTTGCAAAGAACAAGTTACTCTCTTACCTGGTAACGTTCTTTCGATGGGATGGCCCGACGACGTATTCCATATCTATGACAGTAATCACCACAGCTGTGCTGCTTGGGAAAATTTTCGGCGTCTTCGTCCTGCGTCGATGACGTTGATGCGCCATCCTCGAGGACCACCTCTGACAGCCGACGTCATCCGATATGATAAGTAGGACGCACGACGCCCGTAGCCTCAGTTGTAGTTTTTTCCCAGAACGTGTGCCACCAGTCTTCTGCCAGTCTGACACACAAAGCCTTGCGGAAACCTAAGCTGCAATCGCATAAGAAATTCTGTAGCGGGGAAGGTAGGGAGGGAGCGATATGGAATACGCCGTCAGACCATCCCATTGAAAGAACGTTTCCAGGTAAGAGAGTAACTTGTTCTTCGAAGGGATTGGATCCTCCGATGTATTCCATATCTATGACAGACTCCCAAAGCAGTACCAATGCAAGGAGGTGGGAAAAGAAATTAGAAAACAGAAATTTAGCATGCCCAATCAAATTGCAGAGTAAAGGACCGCCTTGCCAAAGGCCAGATCCTGCCCCCGGATGGAATCGAGGGAATAGTTACGTACAAAAGTATGTACCGAAGTCCAGGTGGCTGCATCACAGATGTTGCGAATAGGAACACCCCTCTGCAGGGCAGTAGAGGCAGCCATACCCCTGGTAGAATGGGCCAGTAAGCCGACCGGTGGGTTCTTACGCGCCAAGCGGTAACACTCAAGAGATAGCCAAAATAATCCAGCGAGACAGTCTATTTCGTCACAGCCTATCCCAAACGCTTTCCAGCGTAACCAATAAAGAGCTGATTGTCCACTCTGACCCGGGACATGCGTGAAATATAAAAGCTTAACGCTCTCCTATGATCAAGCCTATGGAGTTTCTCCTCTTCCTTAAAAGGATGTGGAGAAGGATAAAATGCCGGAAGAACAACTTTCTGGCCTAAATGAAATTCCGACACCACCACCAAAAGAATGATGAACTCTAAGGACAACCCTGTCCTTATGAAACACAGTGAAGGGTGGCTTAACTGAAAGTGCCTGTAACTCACTCACTCTGCGAGCGGAAGTGACCGCAACTAAAAATACCGTTTTCAGAGTTAACAGTCTCAACGGGCATGAATGCAAAGGCTCAAACGGAGCACCCATCAGAAACTTGAGAACAAGGTTCAAATCCCAACCGGGCACCTGGAAAGGTGACAGAGGGAACACATTAGTGAGCCCTTTCAGAAACTGAGAAATTAAAGGAATTTTAAAATAGGAACACTCTTCAGACGAGCGCTTAAATATGGACAGCGCCGCCAGGTAACCTTTAATGGTACCCACTTGAAGGCCCCTGTGGGCCAAAGAAAGCAAAAAAGACAGAACCATGGAAATTTCACATGCAAAAGGATTCACATTCTGAACCCTGCACCAGTAGCAGAACTTCCTCCAACTGCAACGGTACAGGGACTTTGTTGCGGGCCTTCTGGCCGAAAGCAACACCTCCATCAAGTCTTCAGGGAGGTCCCAATCGTTATACCTCAACCTTTCAGAAACCAAACGTGAAGGTTGAGGGACCTGACCTCTGGATGGAGAACCTGACCCCCCCCCCTCCTGTGAGAGCAGATCGTCTCGGTAGGGAAGACGACGTGGAGGGCAGATGGACAAGTCGAGAAGGTCCGGGAACCACGTCCACCAGGCCCACGTCGGAGCAATGAGGATCATCCGGGAACCGAACCTCCGTAGTACTTGCGGGATGACGGGGACTGGAGGAAATGCGTACAGCAATGGGAATGACCACTCCACCACGAACGCGTCTCCTAAGGCTCCGTTTGGAGGAAATTCCCACGAGCAGAACCTCTTGCACTTCCGGTTGACACTGGAGGCGAAGAGATCCACTTGAGGGGTCCCCCAAAGGGTGAAGGTCTCCAGGAGAATCTCCTGAGCCAACTCCCACTCGTGAGAGATCGCGCTCTGCCTGCTCAGAGCATCCTTCGTCTCGTTTTTGTCTCCTGCCAGATGAACTGCTGAGATCGAAACTTCCTGCTGGATTGCCCAGAACCAGAGCTGCATCGCCTCCCTGCACAGAGGAAGTGACCCTGCCTCCCCCTTTTTGTTGAGGTAGTGCATGGCCACCGTGTTGTCCGTCAGGATCCGGACATTCTTTCCTCGCACAGTCTGCAGAGAAGCCTTCAGGGCTAGCCTGACAGCCCTCAGCTCCAACAGATTGATGTGGAGTCTGGACTCTGACAGAGACCAACGATCGCTGACTGTCAACTCGTTGGCATGAGCTCCCCATCCCGTGAGGGATGCGTCCGTCTCGATCGTCACCTCCGGCCAGGGCAGCCAAAATGGAGCCTCCCTCATCAGTTTGCCTTCATCGGCCCACCACGGAAGGTCCTGGGCGACCGAAGACGGCACCTGAACAGGGTCCGACATCCTGCCGGAGGACTGAGACCACTGGAGCTTGAGTGCCCATTGCAAATATCTCATCCGCAACCTGGCCTCTGGCACCAGAAGAATGCAGTATGCCATGAGGCCGAGCAGTCTCAAGAACTCAAATGCTGGGAGAGTCTGGGCAAGGTGAAACTTGTGCACCATCTGCTGAATGTGATGAGCCCTCACCTGGGGAGGAAAACACTGCCCCAGGGACGTGTCGAGCAGAGCGCGCCCTGATCAACCAATCGTCCAGGTAGGGGTAGACGTGAATCCCCCCTTTCCTGAGGTGCGCTGCCACCACTACCATGAGCTTGGTGAAGACCCTCGGGGCGGAGGTCAAGCCGAACGGCAGGACCCGAAACTGAAGTACTTCTTGTGCTTTGGATGGATAGGCACATGAAAATAAGTGTCCTTGAGGTCGAGAGACACCAACCAGTCCTGAAGTTGAAGGGCTTGGAGGACTTGAGAAAGAGTAACCATCTTGAACTTGTCCTTCCTGAGGAGTTTGTTCAAACCGCGCAAGGTCATGATGGGACTCAATCCCCCGTCTTTCTTGGAAATAAAAAAAATAAGGGGAATACCATCCCATGTTCCTCTCCGCTACAGGCACCAGTTCTATGGCGCCTTTCTCCAGCAGGGATTCAATTTCCTGCGCAAGGAGCGGATCCGGACTCTTCAAAGAGAGATTCCCCGGTGGATTGTCTTGAGGCCTCTGCCAGAAAGGAAGACAGTAGCCGTGGGTTATGATCTCCAGAACCCACACATCTGAAGTAATGGCGCGCCACTCTGCAAGATGCTGCGCCAGCCTTCCCCCCAACCGGCGAACCATGGGGCATGGCCTCATGACTGAGCTGAAGCGGCTGCGGCGTTGCCTGAGGGCAAAGAGGCAACAGCCCGAGCGGCCTTGGCACCTCAAGTACCTTGTTTTCCACTTCTGGCACTCCTGCGGTGGCCCCTTTGACTGGCAGCTCCTCTCGCTTTACCAAAGGAGGAGTAATAACGAAAGGAACCTCCCCTCCATTGCTGTCCCCTAGGACGAAAAGGCAGAGGTTGTCAAACTGCAGCACCTAACGACTTTGCTGCAGCTTTGGATGTCTGCAACTTTTCAATGCTCTCGTTAGACTTACTGCCAAAAAGATGTTCCCTGTCAAAGGGCATGTTGAGGAGCCGGGCCTGCACATCAGGAGAAAACCCCGACATCCGCAACCACGCAAACCTGCGTATCACGGTGCTCGCCGCCATGGAGCGACTGACGCAATCTGCCATGTCCAAACCCGACTGAACGGCCTTACACATAGCATCCTTGCCATCCTGAACCATGGCAAGGAAACCATCCCGTTCATCCCCTTCGGGAATATGTTCAGCCACCAAGGAGAAACAGTTCCACAGAGTGTGCGTGAAACGAGATAAGGCACAAATGGAGTTGGCCGCCTGAAGCGCCATACCCCCTGCAGAAAACACTTTCTTCGCCCAACCGTCAAAACGCTTGTCGTCCCTATCAGGAGGGATGGTAGGGTCCAACTCCTGCTTTGCCGGGCCCGTAGCCGCCTGCACCACCAAACTCTCCGGAGTAGGGTGCTTGGACAAGTAGCAGGGGTCACTACTGGCTGGGCGGTATTTTCACGGCAAAGACCTGCTCACTGCCGGCAGACTCTCTGGAGCAGTCCAAGCCGCTGCCAGCCTTCTTTGCAGAGTCATATGGAATGGCAGTACCGGGTCAGTTGGTGGACCAATGTCGAGAATATCCGTAAGGTCATCCTGAACAAACTCCCCTGGGGGAGCAGACCAACCTAAGTACTCGGTGACCCGTGACATAAGTTGCCGGTACGAAGAATCAGCATGAGTGCCAGGCTCAGGCCTACAAAACTCCACCACCGGAGAGGTGTCCACCCCACTAGCATCAAGCAGGGACTGCCTCAGGTCCTCAAACTGGCTATGGCCCGAGAGAATCTCATCAGGCATCGTGTCAGGCACCATGCCATCATCAGAGCCCTCATCCACCTCTGAAATGAATTCCAGTTGGTGGTAAGAAGGCACAGAACTGGAACCAAAGCCATGCTTGACCTTGGCCAGAGCCTTCCTGGGTGGTTCCCCCGAGCCACGGGGTACCCCCGTTGACACAGCCCCGAAAGGCATTGAGGGCGTTGAGTGAATCGGCGCCGACATCGAGAGAATCGGCGTTGACGACAGACGGGGCTCCGACAGCATCGACGGCGTCGACACAGGCCTCGAAGGCGGAGCCCCGAGCGTGTCCCTCGACAACCTGGGCACCGAAGGCGTCGACGACTTCCTCAGAGGCGGAGCCTCGAGAGAGTCCGTCGACGACCTCGGCGCCACAGGCGTCGATGTCTTCCTCGAAGACTTCACAGGTTCACGCGGTCTCAAGTGTGTCGAGGACCAGGCATGCCGAGAACGATTCCCCTTGTCCGAACGGGACCTTTCCTGTGAATCGTGATGACCATCGGAGCCCGAAGGCGTGCGAGCGGCATCTCTCGGCTGATCACGACCGACCCCACTCGGAGGCGCGGACGGACCAGTGCCCTGCGATTTGATAATCGCCACCATTTTCTTCCCAAAGGAAGCCCATTCCTCCGGTGTCGGATGCTTGGTGCGGTAAGCGACGGGCGGAGTCCTTGGATGAGGACGGGGAAGGCAATCGATGACAGCGCTTCCGGGAGTGCCTTGAAGAGGCAGAGGAGTGGCGAGACCGACTCTGGGACCGAGACCCACTGGACTTCCGATGACGACGCGGAGAGTTGCCCCTCGAGTCGTCCATCGAAAGCCCCGCAGACCTCGACTTCCGGGGTTTGGACACCTTACCTACCAATAACAACTTCTTGCGCTCCTGCAAGGCTTTCGACGTGAGCGACTGGCAGTCGACACAGTCATCCGTGTCATGGGCCTCCCCGAGGCACCAAAGGCAGGCGTCGTGCGAGTCCGTGACCCACTGTCCCCGCACTTCTTAAAGCCCGGACGCGGTGTGGAAGACGAGGTAGACATCTTCACGAAGAATAACTTCACAAACTAACAGGTTCGAAGAACCGAGATGAACAACAGAAACTCCAAAGAGTCGAGGCGTACCGAGATTCACGAAGCGAACACGTTTGCGGAAAAAACAGAACTGAGGCTACGGGCGTCATGCGTCCTACTTATCACATCGGATGACATCGGCCGTCGGAGGAGGTCCTCGAGGACGGCGCATCGACGTCATCGACACAGGACGCAGACGCCGAAAATGTTCCGAAGCAGCACAGCTGTGGTGATTACTGTCATAGATATGGAATACATCGGAGGACCCAATCCCCTCGAAATTCAGCTTAAGAGGGAAGGTTAGACAGAACACAGCTAGTAAATGGTAAGTAACAATGTACATTCCCCAAGAAGGAGTTAGGCAGTCTGTTCCGAAACTAAAAAAGTGTTCACAATGAAAGTTTGTGGAGGAACCATCATTGCCAAAGCCAGTAGGTTCAAGGCACTGAACCTTTGGTAAACCAGCAAAGCCACAGTCAAATGGACAGCACCAGTTCAGTTGAAAACCTTCAGAGGACAGTTAAGCAACCAGTCAGTTGTACATGTCAAAAACATAGGAGCTCAAGAGGAGCCTTCCTGTTAGCACACAGATTGCAAGACCTGCACGGTGGAGTTGTGGTTAACTCCCAATTGAAGAAAACAGCACTCCCAAAGCAAAGGAGCACCGAAAGTAAGGTAAGTGTAACCCAAGCCCCACAGTACCAGAAGAGTGAAGTTGAAAATGTAGCTGGTCACCTTCTGGATGTATGATGAAGACGCCGATTCCTGCTCCTTGGTCGTGGGGCGAAAGGGGCTTCTGCGGCAGCACTCGAAAGGAGTCAGAAGCAAAGGATTCTGCTCACTCCAGCGACTCTTTGTGGTTTTGATGCCTTTTCCTTAGCGCCAAGAAGAAAAGACTATCGCTGGTTGGATTCTATTTGATTACTTGGTCCTGAACTCTTGGGAGGGGACCTTTTGTGAGTAATTCCTGTTTCTGGAGGTCCACACAGATGCCTGCACAAGTTTGAGGGATTCGATGTTCGCAAGCTTATGCACTTGCAAATGGTCCACGTACTCTGGGTACTGGTGTTCTGCAGCCCAAGAAAGTCTCAGGACATCAGGTGATGGCCCAAATTGAAGGTGGTCTTGAGGCTCGGTGGTCCCACTAGCCCAAAGGATGAAGTCGTCCTTGGCAGAGCTTCCCTGTCGAGATGAAATGGGGTCAGCACAACTGCAGGGCTTCACTGGTACTTAAGCGGTTGTTGAAGGAAGCTGCTGGCATCTCTGCTCGTCTTCTGCTTTGGATTCCTTGTTCAAGTGCTTGACTCTTTCTGTGCTCCAAAAATCCTCGCCTTATATGCTGGAACCCATTCATTCACTCCCATGGAGCTGTCAATCACCTGGGGGTTGGCTGTCCTGCAGGACAGCTAGCCGCCCAGTTAGGACTGGTTTCAGCCAGGCACTCCTACAAACAAAGCAGATAAGTTTCAGGACCCCCCCTGACTTCCTGCCTTGCCTAAACACACTGGATCCTGGGCGGACTTCAGGGGTGAAGCCCGCCAAAGGCAAAACTCACAAAGGACCAAATCCAACATTAAATGATAGAAGCAACTGAAAAGAAAAGAACAAGTTACTTACCCCTGGTAACTTTCTTTCGACTGGATGTTCATCCCACGTTTTCCTCATTTTAGATAGCTCCGATATCCAGCTTCAGTTGTTTTGAAGAAGAAAAAAAACCAGCAGAGGGTGCTGTGCATCGATGCGGTCAACTCGGTGTCCCTCGAGGGCCTCTGTCTCGAGGATGTCATCATCAAAGATATATATAGCACGTGTAGCACCCATTGGCTTCAGTTCTGTTTTTTCATGTAATTTCTACCGTAGAACTACCCGCTTTAAAGCAGAATAGACCATACTAGATTCTGAAGGAGCGTAAGCTGCAATAACATGAACATTCTACTGCGGGGTAGGCTGGGAAGGTCATTGAAGACTACGTGGGAGGAACATCCAGTCAAAAGAACGCTTCCAGGGGTAAGTAACTTGGTTCTTCGAATGGCTTGTGTCCTCCCACGTATTCCCCATCTTAGATAGACTCCCAAAGCAGTGTTTGTTCTGGAAGAGGGAGTAGAAATTTTGTCATAAAAGGTTGCCATGAACGTAATGAAGGACCACCTTACCAAAGCTTCCATCCTGACTTAAGGTGGAATCAAGGCAGTAATGATTAGTAAAAGTGTAAATTGTAGACCAAGTGGCTACCTCACAAATGTTTTTAATAGGAACACCTCTGCAAAGCAGAAGTAGCCATGCCCATAGTGGAATGAGAATGAGCTCGCAAGCCTACTGGGGGATCTTTCCTGGCCAGCCTTAGCATTCGGAAAAAGCAAAAATAATCATCTGGACAAGGTCTGTTTGGTTACAGCCTGTCCCAACCTATGACCAGTGTTATCCTATGAATAGCTGGTCATCCAGACAACGCTTTGACAACCTTGAAATGAAGAAACTCAGAGCCCTTTGTGGGTCATGTCTGTGCAACCTCTCCTCTTCCTTGCTAGGATGAGGTGGAGGGTCAAAAGTGGGTAACACTATCTTTTGTCCAAAATGAAAGTCTGGTATGACCTTAGGTAGGAATGAAGGTTTGACCCTCAGAACAACTTTCTGCTTATGAAATACTGTAAACGGTGCTTTAGAGGTTAGTGCCTGCAACTCACTCAATCTACAGGCAGATGTTCGTGCTACCAACAAGATGGTTTTGAATGTTGGACTGGTTCAAATGTTGCACACAAACTTTAAAATGAGATTAAGGTCCCAAAAGGGAACCTGAAAAGGAGATGGAGAGAACACATTAGTGAGTCCTCTCAGAAATTTTATCACCAAAGGCATCTTAAAATATGAAGTTCCCTCAGACGAGCAAATGATGGAAAGCGCCGCCAAATAACCTTTAATGGTCCTAACCTGGAGACCCATACTGGCCAAGTACAGCAGAAAAGATAACCCCTCTGGTGTTTTGCATAGCAAAGGGTCCACATTCTTGTCCCTGCACCAGCTGCATAATTTGTTCCATCGGCAGCGGTACAAAGTCTTAGTTGCTGGCGTTCTGGCCGAAAGCAAAATCTCCCATTACGTCATCTGGGAGGACCCAATCCTTATACCTCAACCTCTCAAAAACCATGCGTGAAGGCTGAGTGTCTTGACCTCTGGCTGGAGAACCCAACCCTCCTCTCGCGAGAGAAGGTCCTCTCTTTGTGGAAGACGTATTGGAGGGCAGATGGGACATGTCAATAAGGTCCAGGTAACACGTCCTCCTGGCCCAATCCGGGGCAATTAGGATCATGGATTTTCCGAACTTTCTCAACCTCCTGATCACGTGAGGGGACTGGAGGAAACGCGTACAGGAGTGGAAACTCCCAGTCCACTATGAACACGTCCCCTAGAGCTCCTCTTGAGGGAAATTCCCTGGAGTAGCACAGTTCGGACTTCCGGTTGGCACTGGTCGCAAAAAGATCCACTTGAGGGGTTCGCCAAAGGGTGAAGACTCTTGAAGGACTTCCTGAGCTAGTTCCCACTCGTGGGAGACTGCTCTGCCTGCTCAGAGCGTCCGCCGCCGTGTTCTCCTCTCCGACTAGGTGAACTGCTGACAGGGAGATCCCTTCTTGAATTGTCCATAGCCAGAGCTGCATTGCCTCTCTGCACAGTGGTAGTGAGCCTACACGACCTCTCTTGTTCAAGTATTACATGGGCACTGTGTTGGCTGTCATTATCAGGACATTCTTTCCCCATACAGAGGGCAGAAAATCCTTCAGCCCAAGTCTGATTGCTCTCAGCTACAAATGACTAATGTGTAGTTTCGACTCCAATGACCGCTGATTGTCAGATCGTTTGTGTGGGCTCCCCACCCCGTGAGTGAGGAATCCGTAACTACTGTTATCTCCGGCCATGGTTGCTAATGGTTGCTAAAAAGGTTCTCAGAATGTTGTCTTCGTAGGCCAACCACAGGAGATCCCGTGTGACCTTGCTTGGAACCTGAAGCAGGTCATACATGTTGCCTGAAAACTGAGATCATTGTGTCTTGAGAGCCCATTAAAGGGATCTCATACTCAGGCAAGCCTCTGGCACCAGAAAATGCAGGTTGCCATGAGGCTGAGCAACCTCAAAAACTCAAAGGCCGGAAGACACTGGGCGCTGAAATTTGGCGACCATCTGCAGAATGTCTTGAGCCCTCACCTCGGGTGGCGAGGTCTTTCCCAAGGATTTATCCAGCACAGTCCTGATGAACTGGAGCTTTTGAGATGGTATGACGTGGGACTTCTTGTAATTGAGGGAGAGGCCCAGTCCGTGGAGAGCGTGGCAGGTCACGCTGAGATGATCCAGGACTTGTTCGGGAGAACGCACCCTGATCAGCCAATCGTCCAGGTAGCGTTAGACGTGAATCCCCCTCTCCCCGGAGACTCGCTGCCACTACTGCCATCAGTTTGGTGAATACCCTCGGGCGGAGGTCAGCCTGAACGGCAGAACTCAAAACTGATAATGCCAAAGGCAATCTTCAGGAACTTTCTGTGCTCAAGATGGATTGGCATATGAAAATAAGCATCCTGAAAGTCCAATGACATCATCCAATCCTGGACCTTGAGAGTCTAAGGATCTGAGAAAGGGTGACCATCTTGAAGTTGTCCTTCTAGAGAAACTTGTTCAAGTATCTCAAGTCCAAGATGGGTCTTCGTCCTCCGTCCTTCTTGGGGGTTAGGAAATTTGGAGAATACCATCCTTTGTTCCTCTCCGTTATAGGTACTAGCTCTATCGCCCCTTTCTCTAGCAGGGTCAAAATTTCCTGCACAAGGAACGGGTCTTGAACCTTCAATGAATGGCTCCCCTGTGGATGATTCCGAGGTCTCTGAATGAAGGGAGGTAGTAACCTTGGGATATGGTTTGTAGTGCCCAAGCATCCAAAGTAATGTCATGCTATTCTTTCAGATGCTGAGACAGTCTATCTCCCACTGAGGTGTCGTGAGTCAGGACCTCAGATAGGTTTTGAGGCGGCTGAAGCAGTGGCTGTTGGAAAAGTTGCTTGGGCGGGCTTTCGAATCTCCTTCGTCCACCACGAGGGAATCTTCTTTGGCCCCTTTGATCAGCCATTCCTCTTGCTCTTCCAACTGAGGAGTAGTGGTGAAGGAACACGTTACTTACCTGTAACTATTGCTCTCAGCATGGGTCTGGCATGGATTCACATGCTCATGAATATTCCCGGTTCAGGGTAAAAGAAAAAACAGTTTCACCTTCACTTACAAACTGTATTTATCCTTTAAACCTATCACTGTCCTCTGGGGAATACTGCCCCCATCCAATGAAAGTCCTCTCCCCAAGCCCCTCCTCTGGCAGTCATCTTCAACATTGGTAAGCACGTAAAGTGGCAGTATGACCAAGAAGAGCCACAGATGGGTCAGAGGGAGTGTTTGCATGCAAATCCATGCCAGACCCATGCTGGAGAACAATAGTTACAGGGAAGTAACTTGTTCCTTCTCCAGCATGGGGTCTGGCATCGATTCACATGCTCATGAATAACAAATACATAGCAGTACAACCACCACAGATGACAAGGCTCAACCAAAGCAATTGACTCTTACCTCTGGAACAGACTCGCCTCAAGTGAACAGATTGCGTAGCTCTGCTTGGCCGACTCTGGACTCCACCCTGGAATCCCTGTCGATGCAGTAGAACTTTGTGAAGGTTTGCGTGGACCTCCACGTTGCAGCCCTGCAAATGTCCAGCAGAGGCACACCACACAGGAACGCAGCCGTCGCAGTGATCACTCTGGTGGAGTGGGCTCTCGGACGGCCGTGCAGCAATTGGTTCGCCAACCGATGACAGTGTGTGTGATGCTGCCAGTGAGCCACCTTGAGATGGAAGCCTTGGACAAGGCCTTCCCATGATTCACAGGACCAAAGTTCACAAACAGTTGAGAAGTCCTTTATGCGTGTCACATAGAACTTCAGGGCACAAGCAACATCCAGAGAGTGCAAGGCCCTGTCAGCCGGTGATGAAGGCTTCAGGAAAAAAACAGGTAACACCAAAGGCTCGTTGAGGTGGAATTCCGATGGGACCTTCGGCATGAAAGAGGGGTGCGTTCACAGCCCCACCCTCGATTTGTGGAAAGTCAGATATGGCTGCTTGCAGAATAGGGCCTGGATCTGACCCACTCTCCTGGCAGAAGTGATGGCCACAAAGAAAGCAGTTTTCCACGAGAGGAATTTGAGAGGGGCCTGATGCATAGGCTCAAAGGGGGCGCCCATGAGCCTCGCCAGCACCACGTTGAGTGCCCATTTCGGGGCAGGAGCCTTCACCGGTGGGAAAGATCGAAACAGTCCTTCGAGGAACTCCTTGACGAGTCGATGAGACCAAAGTGAAGATCTTCCTGGAGACATGGTGTAGTGGGAGATAGCCGCCAGATATACTTTGATGGAGGCATGCGCCAGTCCGGCCTTGGGCAAGGATATCAAGTATGGAAGAATCTGCAGGGGCATGACTCTATAAGAGGGGAAAAGTTCTGAGACTGGCACCATGTCAAGAAACGCTTCCATTTGTGACTCTAGCATTTCATAGTCGACAATGCACTGGCAAGGACTTCCCTAAGTCTGCTGGCAAATCATATCCTCCAAACTCTAGAGCTGCAGGAGCCAAGCCCTCAAATTCAGCAATCTTAGGTCATGGTGAAGGATTGCGCATCCTTCTCTTGTGAGAATATCTGGAACCACCGGCAGCTTCACCAGAGGAAACGCTGACAGGTGGAGAAGGTTCGGATACCAAAACTGCCACAGCCATTCCAGGGCGATGACTATCATCCTGGATTGGTACTGTGAGCACATTAATGACTCGTAGCAGGAGAGGCCACAGAAGAAACACAAACCGAAACGGGCCTTCCCACAGGAAGGAGAATGCGTCCCTCAGGCTCCTCTATTGCTGGAATCTGTTGACCAATTTCTGGCATTTGTAGTTAGCCGCCATCGCAAAAAGATCTATCTGGGGCCTGCCCCACTTGACGAAGATGTTGTCCACCTGGTCCTGCCGAAGTTTCCACTCGTGGCAGGAGCGGAATTCCCTGTTGAGGGAGTCCGCGATGGTGTTCTTGAATCCCGACAGGTGAAGAGGAACGAAGAACATCCCCTGTCCGATGGCTCAGTGCCAAAAGTCCTGCACCTCTTTGGAGAGCGCTGGGGATCGAGTGGCCCCCTGCTTCCCGATGTAGAACATCATGGTGGTGTTGTCGGTGAAGATCCTCACCACCTTGCCCTTCAGAGATGGAAGGAATTACTTGTGGGCCCAGAACACTGCCCGTAGCTCTAGGATATTTATATGGAGATCCTTCTCTGGCAGCCACAGGCCTCTGGCATGCAGACGTCCGGTGTGGGCTTCCCAGCCCTCCAGGTAAGGGCCCGTGGTGACCGTTTCCTGGTATGGGGGTACTCAAACCCTGTGCCTCAGTCGATGTTGGAGCGAACGCCCCACCATCGTATTGCCGATGGAACTCCTTGTCGAGCGGGTTCTTGTCCATGAAGCTTCAGGACACTTGTATCCAGCGAGCATCCAGGAACTCCTGAAGAGGTGGCATCCGTAAACTTGCAGAGCTGGATAAGGGAGATGTAGGACAACATCATGCTGAGCAGCGACTTGATGGTTCGCACTGTGGCAGTCTTCATTGACAACAGGCGTTGTGCTGTACCCTGAATGGCCGCTGCTCTCTCCTCTGAGGGTGACGCTTGGCAGGAGACCGTGTTGAGTCTGGCTCCTAGGAACAGCGCATTCTGCGATGGCATCAAGCAGGACTTTGAATAATTGATGGAGAATCCCAGATCCATCAGCAGCTGGATGGTAGTCTCTGTGTGTCGATGGCCAACTCTCGTCAGCTGGCGGTCGAGGTATGGGTACACATGTATCCCCTGTAGACGCAGATGGGCCTCCACCGGTGCCAGGTACTTCATGAACACCCTGTGGGCCGACTTCAAGCAGAAAGGAAGGGCCTGGAACTGGTAGTGCCGTCCTTGTACTACAAAGCATACAAACGTTCTGTGGTTTTTGTGAATGGGGATGTGGAAGTAGGTGTCCTTGGCATTGCTGGACCTGGAGAAATCTCATTCTTCCAGCTGGCCGAGCATGTGCTACAACGTGACCATCCAGAATCTCTGGGGACTCGAGGTACTTGCTCAGATGTCATAGGTCCAGAATGGGCTTCCAGCCCCCCGATTATCTTTTTGATCAAAAAGTATCTGGAATAGACTCCAGAGTCCGGGAGTCGTTGGGAACCAGCTCTAGCACACCTTTTCTTAGCATAGCCCGTACCGCCTCCAAGAGCTGAGGGATGTGATGCCCATGCCGGGCCACCGGAGGGATCCATGGACACCTGTGCTGAAACACTAGGGTATGTCCTTGGGCGAGAGCGTTCAGCACCCATATGCCGGTGGTGATATTTTCCCACTGGCTGACAAATCCCATCAGCCGGCCTCCCACCAGGGTGCAAGGGTGGGGGCCCGATGTCCTGGCTGGTGACCACAGCGCTGGCCTCCTCCACCGCAGGCCTGGTAATGGCCTCTGGAGGCTTCCTGAGTCGTGGATCTTGAAGGTTGGTGGTACAATGAGGAAAACTTTTGACGACCTGATCGACTTTCCTCCGGAAGAGCGAAAGGAAGAGCAGTGCTGTTGGAGTGTGCCCAGGGAACGGGCGTCTCTGTATCTGCCTTTATGGCCTGCTGGGACTCGTCGCTGACTCTCCCAAAAAGTTAATCTCAGTCAAAAGGCTTGTCCAGAACTCTCGCCTGGACCTCCTGGTAGAAATTCCTGGCCCTCAACCAGCCACGACTACAAAGGCAGATACTGTTCCCCATCTGCCAGAAACCAGTGTCGGCAATGTCCAACACCACTGTGATGGTGTGATCCGATGCTACCTCTCCCTCCTGGAAGAGGGCGATCGCCTCCATCCTCTTGAAGTCGGGGAGGAACGCCACAATCGGCCCCAGCTTGTACCACAGCTCCCTGTCGTACCTTGATGGTGGACGACGCGGTGTAAATGACCTTCCTTCCCATGGCGTCCATCTTCTTTCCCGGAGGTACTGAAGACGGGTTAGCTGACCGTTTCCTCGTGGCCGCTGAAACCACCGAATCCGGTGATGGTTGCGACCTCAGGCACTTGGGTGCGGATTCCGGCACCCAGTACTTCTCCAGCCTATACCGTTTTTCCAGAGACGTGTAAGGGTTCTTCAAGAGGGACAGCTCGTCCTCCCACACGTCATCCAGAAGGAGCACCGCCATGATGGTCTTCCTCTTGGCCTTGCACCTCTGGCACAGGAAACCCTTCTTGGTTTCCTTAGGCCCAAGCTGGAAAAGCTCAGAGGCTTTGGCGACCATGGAATGGAATGACACCACCTCATCCGGTGGGGATGTCCTCGGCTGCGGGGACCCGCTGACCGCTGTAATGTCGTCCGTCGTGGCCATGGCCGTAACCGTTCCTGTGGCCATCTAGGGTCCGGGCGCCTGGCGCGGATGCTGAAATGGGGGCGTCAGACAATGCTTCCTCTTCTTTGCCAGAGGTTGTTTGGAGGCGTGGGGGGCCATCAGAATCGTGCTATACAGCATCCTCTTCTGGCTCTCCGACACCAAAGTGTGGAGGGTCAACAGGATATCCAGAGATACATGCCTCGGCTGAGCTGGCATGATGGAAACACTAGGCCCTGCGCCGTCATTGCCATCGTCGTCGTCCTCCTCCACGTCCTTGTGGACAGTGTGCAAGGACTCCAGGTCCTTGTCTGTGGATGAAACTTCCATGGCCTGGGACACAGCCTGGGGCTGGTCTGGGACCTCCTTTTCCACCCTGGGGGGTCAGAGCCGGGCTCAGAGCCGGCATCATCTTCTCTGGCGTGCCCGCAGACTTTGCCAAAGTCACTGCGGCGGGTTTCTCGCCTCGGAGGCAGGGACACTTTCATCGCTGTGGGGGGTTACCTTTACAGAGTCCGCCCCTTTCACCTTTGTCGACTAACGAGCAGGTGGCGGCTGCTCGCACAAACACTTCTCCTGAGACACTTGGGCCTTCTTGGGTAGTTCGGCCGTCTTCTCCTCCGTCCCTGGCTTCTCCCAAAGCTTAGCCGGGTTGGACGATTTCCTCTTCGAGGAGGAGCTCGATCACTGGCTGGTGATGGAGGCAGATGGTGAAGTCTATCGTGCCCTATTGATCCATCGCGGGACAAACTTGTGCAGTGACCCGAATGGAACCGAACTTGCGGCGCTTGACCTTGTCTTGGGCCCCCTCGAATGAGGCGCCCTCAAAGGACTTGGAAGCCTGCTGCTCGGATCAGCTGGTCCTGGGTGAGGCTTGACCCTGCTTGGAGCCTGGGGCAGAGGCCTTGGCATTCAGCCACACCGCCAGTCTATTGTGCAGATCCTTCATCATCTTCTTGGAGAAGTTGCGGCAGATCTCTCACTCTCCTTCCTTGTGGTCCAGATGAAGACAGTAGAGGCATTGTAGGTGTTTGTCCTCCACAAACGCGTTCCATAGCCTGCACTTGGTGCAGGGCCTGAAGGTGGATCTTCCACCCTTCTTCTCCCGCATCATGGTCGGAGGGTGCAAAGTGCCCTAATGGCCTTCTGGAAACGTCAAAGAAACTTTGCCCTTGAGAGGCACTGAAATTCACCGACTACAGATCCCTGCTGTCAGCATTTGGAGAAAAGAGCACACAGGCTCATTTTAGAACAAAAATAGAACCTTTTTCCGTCAAATGAAAAAACGTAGAAGTAGCTCACGGAGCAAAACTCGAGGACTCCCAACACTGAAGTGTGCGGTAAAAATCTGAAGATGGCTGCCAGAGGAGGGGTTTGGGGAGAGGACTGTGATTGGATTGGGCAGTATGACCCAGAGGACAGTGATTGGTTTAAAGGAGAAATACAGTTTGTAAGTGAAAGTGGAACTTTGTTTTACCGAGGATTCCCGGCCTGAGGACGGGAAATATTCATGAGCATGAAAATCTATGCAAGACCCCATGCTGAAGAAAGTATCTACCTCTCCGAGATGTTCCACTGGAGTGAAAAGGCTAAGGCTGCCTAATAGTTGCACCTAGAGACTTGGCTGCCGTCTTCGAGGTCTGTAGCTTCTCAAGGCTTTCGTCAGCCTTGCTGCCAAAAAGATGAGACCCGTCAAAAGGCATGTTAAGGAGCCTAGATTGCACGCCCGGTGCAAAACCAGATGTCCTTAACCACGCAAACCTGCTTATTACTGTGCTTGCAGCCATGTCTCTACTAACATGGTCAGCTGAATCCAAACCCGACTGAAGAGACTCGCACATGGCCTCTTTGCCATTTCTTGCAATGACCAAGAAACCGTCTCTTTCCTCCCCTTCGGTAATATGCTCAGTCGCCATGGAAATACAGTCCCAATGAGTGTAAGTGAATTTCGCATGGGCACATGTGGAGTTGGCCGATTTGAGAGCCACACTCCCCGCAGAAAAGAAAGACTTTCCTTTACCAGGCATCTACCCGTTTATCACCCTGATCCGGTGGGATGGTCGGATAAGCAGCCTGCTTGGAGGTAGCGGTTGCTGCCTGCACCACCAAACGTTCTGGGGTAAGGTGTTTCAACAAGTAGCTGGGGTCACTGCTTGACAGTCGGTATTCCTTTATCAGGTTCTTATTTACTGCCAGACTTGATTCCAGTGCTTCCCAATTAGCACTTACTCTCTTCTGAAGAGCGAAATGAAAGGGCAGGATAGGATTCCCTTTGATGACCCATGTTCAGATATCTGTGAGGTCATCTTGTTCGAATGGGACGACAGGTCTGCTCCATCCCAGATAATCCACTACCTTGATCATTAATTGCCCGTAAGAGACATCCTCATCTGATCTACGCTTTCCAAATTCCAATTCTGGTGAAGTATCTACTCCACTGGCTATCAGTAAACTTTCATGCAGGTCCCTCAACCTGGATTCTTCTGATATGGAACTATCAGGGACATTGTCAAGAAACCCTTCCTTGGTAAAGGTTTTCTCTATTTCAGGTAAAGGCTTTAAAGGTTTCGAGCCAGATGCCCATAGAGTCGATGTCTTCAATGAAGACGTTTTTCGGTGTTAATGGCACCGGTGGCTTCGAACACTGCCGCTGGCATCGATGGTGTCGCAGGCATCAACAGCCTCGACATTGACTTGTCCTTTGACTTATGGCTCCAAGGATTTCTCAATGACTTATAGTGACGAGGCCTTGACGGCCCTCAATGGGAATCTGGCCTTCGTCCCGGGATTCGAGGGTGCACAGGATTTGGCTCGAGCCCTTTCCTTACCGGCTTCAGAAGGTGGGGTAGAAGCATGGCCTACTTGCTTCGAGGGTTTCTGGCTCTTGAAGATTTTAAGCATTTCCTGCCTGAATGATTCCCATTCAGCCTGAGTAGAGGCCTTAGTGGGACAAGATATAGTCCTCTCTGGAGAGGAGTCGTACAAGGACGTCAAAAAAGGTTATTTGTGATGCCTAGTCTTCGATTTCCTCGATGAGTGGTGGGAGCCATACCGTGACCTGGACCTTTTTGCCTTTCTCCGTCGAGGAGAGTCACGTCAAGCTTCGAAGAAAGTTTGACTGTTTAGTCAAAGGGGATTTTTTGGTGAGTCTGCCTACTGCCAATTTCCCTGTATGCCCCTTAAGAGCTTTTCCGCCCATCGACTGACACTTTGAACAGGCCGAGGCCTTGTGCTCCACACGAGACACCACAAGCATACTCGATGCAGATCAGACAGCGGCATTTTGGCATTGCAGTATTGGCACTTTTTAAACCCGGTCTTCGGGGTTGTAGGAGCCGAAGACTAAGACATTCACGAAGCGACAGTTTAGTCGGAAAAACAGAACCTCAAGGACACCATGCCAACACATATCGCCCTCTGCCGAATTTGTTTTCTGAAGCAGCTGAAGCTGGATATTGGAGATATCCAAGATGAGGAATACATGAGAGGACACAATCCATTTGAAATGGTGAAAAAAGAAGACAGGGCGATTTGGAGAAAAATTGTCCCCCATGGGTGCTATACTGCAGCTGAGAAATCAGCCTGCTATTAACCTGCACAAAAAGGTAGCAAAAGTAACCACTGCCACCAGCCAATTAGGTTTGTTAGTCAGTGTAACAAAAAGTTACAGGAGTAGTGTGAGAAGTTGCAATGTAACGTGGTGTGTGCTGGACCCAAAAAAGAAAAGGTAAGATCAAAGTTCTCTTACTACTCTCCAGAACTGTAGTTTACACAGGAGAATGTAATAAAACAAAGTCGTCCAAGGGATTCCTCAGTGACACTGCAAAGAGGGTGCTGGGTGTCACAAAGTCAAAACAGATGCATGTATTAAACATATGTAGGTAAGCATACTCCACAAAGGCAGTACAAAGTTCCACTCACTTAAAATCAAAAAAGTTCTAAAAGGCTAAGTTATGAGGCTTCACTGTGGCACAATCCAGCATTGCAGTATGATAATCGGTCTCTGAATTGGTGGAGTTGGATCTCGAAGGGTGTGCTGAGGATTGGTGATGTTTTGAGGAATGAGAATTTGCTGAGTTTTGCTTGGGGAAACGGGAGTGGGACAGGTATAGAATGCTCGAAGGTTGTTGGTACACAGATTAGGTCTGCTGCAGTCACCTCTAGAGAGGAGGCCAGGATTGTGTAATATATTGGATACTTCTCCGTGCATGGTTTCTATTCTTATTAAATTGATCCCTATGAAACCAGTATATGTGGTGTGCTTGGATAAGCAGAGGTGGGAGTGGGAAGTGGAATTGCAGTGTGCTATTATACCGGATCACTGGGAATTTCTGTTGAGGATGGGGGTTTAGGGCAAAGCTTGAACTGAACTGGTGATTGATCCACTAGAACCTACTGAGACGTTTGTATTGGACACTGTTGCGCATGCATAAATTGAGTTTGATGAATAATGATTTGTGTTGGGGTAGTGGTGTGGAGACGGGCACCTTATTGCAGGCGCTGTGGGAGTGTATGAGGGTGCGCGATTATTGTAAATATGACTTGGATAGGTTGGACTTGATCATTGGTATGTAGTTTCCTCGATGCCATTGTCGTCTGTGTTACTATCGAAGGCTGTACTAGAGAAAATAGCCACTGGATAAATAAGTCGTTAATAGTGGCTGTTCAACAAGTAATGATGGTCTGGAAGAAGAGGAAAAAGAACACAGGTGGAGGTTTGGAAAAATACAAGTTACAGATTTTGTCTAGTTTAAAGAGGGTTTTGTTTATTAGACAGGATATGACTTAGAAATATCTTTAGGTATGGGTGTCTTCCAATCAGTTATATGGTTAGTCTGAGTGACTGATTCTTTATGTCTACAGGATCGGGAGTTGGGGAATGTTTAGGGGGTGTGGGTGTGTGTGTGTGGGTGGGTGTGTGTGTGTGTGTGTGTGTGTGTGTGGGGTGTGTGTGTGGGGTGTGTGTGTGGGGTGTGTGTGTGGGGTGTGTGTGTGGGGTGTGTGTGTGTGTGGGTGTGGGTGTGGGTGTGGGTGTAGGTGTGGGTGTGTGTGTGTGTGTGTGTGTTTTCTTGGGGGGGGGTTGAGTACTTTCAGTGAATTGCTTTTAATATGTGTATGATTTACGCTTTATGTAATGGCTTATTGTGTTTATGGAAAATGTGAAATAAACTAATCCAAAAGAAAGAGAAGAGAACAAAGAAAATAGGGGTAAAGAAAGAATTGCACCAGACCATAAAGGTACAGTACTAAGGGGGAGGTTTGAGACCTAAACTGCAACATGAGCCAATTAAAGGCTTGGTAGCAGATGAGAGCCAACCAAGGGGAAGAATGTCCAGAGTGGCACAGAGAGAACAGTGGAAGATGAAAGACCTGCGGTGGAGGGGAATGCCTTACTTACCCCGCAAGTCCATCCACCTTCAAGTGTCTGTTGTACAACCCCCTCCAGATGACCTAGGAGTGCAGTTGGTGCCTGGTACGAGTGTGGCACTGTGATCCACGTCTCTTGGCAAGGAGGACTGCCAGCAGCCAAGAACATTTTTGGGAGCACTTTAAACAACCAGGGAGTGCAAGTGATTGCCTAAACTGCATAGAACGATAGAATCCCACCCATAAAATAGGGACGGACTCAGTTCTTAAGTCATTTATAAGTACAAAGCTACCATGCTACGTTGATCCTGAACCAGATCAGTGTTTTGGTTAGACAACCCCCCCATTTGGTTTCTCTCTGTAGGCCTTATCAACCCATACCTGCTTTGCACCCCAATAAAGCTAAGTAAGGTTACATGGAGATCTGTCTCGAGTAGCAAGTTGATCCACCAGCCAAGACAGATTGTCCATATACTACAGGGATATTGTTACAGGAATGCCCCATCAATGGCTACCTTTCAGTTTTAGCCAAAAAGTTGTAATACACCACACCATCCACTAGACTGAGGATTGTACATTGCATGTGAATGTAAACCAGAATGACAGATTTCAGGTGGGCCCAAGTGGCCATACCCAATGGCCCTTTGGCCCTGCCCTCAGCACACTACCTTTCTTTGGCTCTACCTTAAAACACCTCATCCTCCCAAATAGGCAAAGGGCGAGACCTGTGAAAATGCACAGAGGCTACTCCGAGTAGGGCACACCCTTTGCTCCTGCCCCAGGATACTGCATGTCCCACAGTGGAATCCTGGGCAGGGCCTGCAGCAATACCTAGAGGGCAGCTTGTCTTGTGCCGGGCCTTTGGCTCTGCCCAAAGTATGGCCAAGCCAAATGAAGTAGCAACAGCCATGGACTGCAGTTGCTTTGGCTGGGCCATGACCACATACCATGCCACATGCCCTTCATGAGGTAACCACTAGCTTTGGCCTGGGCCCAAGTCCATGGGCAGTTGCCCCTATGACCAATGCATGGCCCTCACCTTAAACCAAACTCCCTTCTCAAAGTCATTGGTGGCTTTAGGGGATGTGACCCATAATAGCCACTGTCCATTACTCCCGGAAGGGCCCATTCTCAATGGGCTGTGACCTTGGCCAGTACCCACTATGGCTGAGGTATGGTCTTTGGCCATGCTCCAGGCACCCCTGCAAAGGCTCCTGAAGTCGACAGTGGCCACTGTGTTCCCCAAGATGGCCACTGGTGAGGCGGGGAACGGCAAGTCGTCACAAACCGGGCCGTATGTAGCACTCGTCCTTGGCTACTAGGCTAGGCCCGTGGAGAGGTCCAAGGATCACACTGACCGTACTGGTTGCCAACAGGACACCAAGCCGCTCTGTGGGACCGCAGGGCACCATATTAGTAAATGGGTTGCGTCCTGGAGCATAGACCCGGATATAGTCCACTAACCCCATGGCTCCGTTCTCTCATTTTTGTTTACACATAGTACACCTGACAACCAGACTGCCTCGTCCCCACCCCCAGCCCACCGCCCCCTGGGTGGGGAGACGTCAAGAAGGCTAGAACATGTCTTTCTACATTTTCTTGCCCTTGTGGGGTGCAGCCTGACCCACAAAATGTCAAAGTGCCACACTGAACCCCTCCTAACCCCCCCACCCCCAACCCCCAAAAAATGTTGCCTTTCTGGCAAACAGACTGCTACTGAAAGAGAAACAAACCGGCTGCAACTTGCTGGGTCCGTGGACAGGGTCCGACCCTGAAGAGGATCAACTAACCCAAACCCAGGTACCCAATGAGGTGGCCCAAAAGCTCTGTGTGGGTCTGAGGATTGTGGGAAGATTGAAAAGAAACTGCTGCAGGAATGTGCACCAAATTTTAGAGAACACGTTTCAGGAGCAGACACCTGCTCCTCATGAACATTTGGCATCAATCATCTGAGTGGATTGTGGGCAGCTATATGTGAGAGCACATTTTTTTGGTCTAGGGAAAAAGCATGCTTTGGGACCAATGTTCCCTCTAAGCTGTGCGCATGTGCGCTTGCCCAACTTCCTTCTGGGTGCCGCTCAGTAGATTTTTAGCAGCGCACACAGACAATTCTCACTCGTTCAAAAAGATTTAAAAAGGCACAAGCCACAGCAATTACCTGAAATTTTATTTCTCTTAAAATAAGCAACTATTCTTGATATTGTGCTAATTTGCATTACACTACTATGCACCTAAAATCCCTAACAGCAAAATACAACATAAGAGGTAAAAAAACGAATTTGAAAAACTGGCTCCAGGAGCAGAAGAATCTAACCAAGATATGCCTGCACACATTAACCAAAAATGTTCCCTCCCCACCCATGACTCCTAAACCTGACTCTACCACACTTTCACCTTATGACTAACTTCTGCCCCAGAGTACATTAAGATACTACCGGACAACCTGTACTCTTCCTTCTTGGCTCTGCGAAAGGTAAGCAGACGTGTACCTACATCCACTTGTTTTATGTTTATTATAACATGAATAACGTTCACGCGCCAGAATTTCTGTTACTCATTGTGCGTTAACAAAAGCGTCACCCACCCTATATAATCTAACTACCAGCTCAAATATCGGACACTGACTGTAAGTAAGCAGGCTACTTGGATGTGTAATCAAATCCCATACTTCCTCTTCTTTGTACATATGTCACGCAAGTGCTTTGAAGCGCCCACTTGTAAGTTAACACATTATGAAACTCAAATATTAATTTGTCCTCTAAAGATTTTGAAAAGACAAATGTGATGTTCAGCATCTCCTACTTTAGCATTGCTAACATTATCCTATAAGTAGAGAGCAACATTGTAATATCATTTACTTAGCCTACAAGGGATAATGGGTATGGACTATGCCTAGGATTACTCGTCCATAATATCAGTGCACCGGATATTCAGACAGGAGAATGCTTTTCACACAATCAGCATCATTTCCAAGTGTTCAGAGTTCCTTTGGGCATAGACCTTTCTACATTATATGGTAACTCGCTTCTATACAAAAACAGTTTCACTGAGCACTTGTGTAATCATTCACAATGATATAAGGGTGGGGTATGTTGTAAAAAATCGTGTATGCACTGCAAGAAAATAGTGTACTTGCAGAGACATGACATTCTTAAAATGCACATCATATGTTAAGGAATTTAAATATGCCTCGCTTGCAAAGTATTGTGGGTCTGCAGTGTTTACTGCTACAATCTCTCACTTTTTACAGTGCTCTATCAACTAGTATTGGAGGCAAGCCCACAAAGGCCGGGGAAGGGTATGGGTGGAAGCATCACTCCGTGCGGGTGAAGAACAAAGCAGCAAATTTCAAAGACCAAGTCCGACATTTTCAGCAGTACACTGAAGGGAATGAGTTGCGTGTTTGCTAAAGGATAGGAAATTCTAGTACCCGTCTAGACAACAGCTCCTTCTTTTTCTTTCTATGCTCAACTGCTGAGGGCTTCTCAATATAACAATGTGTTCTGTGTGTGCAGTCTCTAGCATCTCCCTGCATATTATTTAACTGATCACAATGAATTACAGAAGAGAGATCCATAGTTATAGAAGAAGGCACTAAATCATTTGTATATCTGATGAATTGATGCGAATAACTTAAAAGGCACATATGTGTGATTTTCTTCAACAGGGCTCCATAATAAGTTAAGAGAATAGGGTGTACCTATGCGGTTGTGCGCTCAGTGCCAAGAAATGAGAAAGTGTCTAAAAGAGATGAAGGTCAAAGCAGCGGTAAGCAGGGAAAAGTGGGTACCCCAACACACTTGTTGAAAAGGGCTCAAAAATGAAATTCCCCAACCTGCGCTGAAAACCCCTCTGGTACATTTGGAGAATGACTATACTCACTCAAAAGAAAATAGGTTGGTGAACAATGTCAGCATTTATTAGACTTGTAATAATTGATAAATTGTAACTTAATGACAGCCAAAATTCACACTAACTCAAAACATTGTTGGATACTATTCTCAGGTTGACACGGTATATCAGAGCTCCATAATAAACCTCAGTAAGGCTCTTGTTTAATTTTATCTAGGCTGTGGTGCGGCAGTTTAGGCAAAACTATACACTTTATTATGTGCCCTGTCATTTCACTCCCTATGTCAGGGGTACAAGCTGGGCTCTAATCAGATTTTGCTTCCTACTTGGAGTCAAATGATTTTTCAGGGAGTAAAAAAGTAATTAGCTTTGTCAATAGGGATACTTTTTGCTTATTAAAAGATGTTCTTTCCCCATAAAATTCCTTTTGAGATCGGGCATTAATATTATTAGAGTTCCTTTCTATGCCACTGCTCTACTGGTCACTAATTCAAATAAAGATCAGTAGAGCTTTGTGGGTTGAAGCAATTTTATGTTCATTGCTTCTCGTTTTTGTTAGGCACGTTTTCCTTTTTTAGGGAGTAAAAATGCATGACCCATATGTCTCTTAGCTCTAAAGCTGTTATCACTACCCACAGGAGAACGTAATGTGGATAGTAAGCAGAGGCACAGGGATTTTGGATCATCATATTCTAAGGTGCAATTATTCTGATGCAATTATCATCCTTACATAAATTATTAGAAGCATGTTCTCCTAACCCTTGAATGACTTCATTAAAGTGGCACTTGAACTTCTTTCAGCATGTTTTTGACACATTGCTTTTAATTGCCATTAATCCGTCGGCAAATGTATTCTGTGTGAGTTTCTTGACAGCCACATCAATTATGACAAAAGATATTTGAGGGCCACAAACGCCAGGGATGTCGTTCGCAGCAGTAATAGGCTGACAAGCCAGCCTATTCAAGGAGTGGAACCTACCTACCCAATCCACCACCAAGAGCTAACCTACCTAACGGTCAATGAACAATAACGCACCAGCCTTGATAAAGACCCCTTGGGTCGAAACATGTGTCGGGTGACCACGAGATTATCGCATCAAGAATAAAATTCTCTTTTTTTGAAAAATCAGAATACAAAGAAACATTTCATTAAGAATAAATATTGTTTGCATGAGATCTGGGAACACAACTAAGAGATATTTGTGTTTTGTAAAACAAATTTGTGATTATCCGGTGGCATAAAACATACAGGGCCTCATTAAGACTTGGGGCGGTATCCCGGTGTAAATCCACCAGAATACCGCCCAAACAAATTACTGTTACCACCACTTGCTCCGGAGGAATTTCCACCAGACCATAACTGGTGGTAGCGGTGGAATTCCCCATTCATATTGAGTCCATTGGACTAAATGTGGCTTTTTGGCGGAATTACCGCAGCGGAGGTTCCGATGATTTCGGGTGTTGAGGTGGAGGATTTAACTGCAGGATTTTCCTGCAGGCAAATCTTCCACTCCAGGCCCGAAAACGTAATTTTACCTAGTGATAAAGTTGGCAGCAATGGAGTTACTGCCAACTTCACCACTTACCGCCAAACGCGTAATGAGGCTGACATTTTTCTCTGCACAGAAGTACGTTTGCAAGGTACTGTGGCAGATATTGAAGTCTTGTACTGGTTGATGAGTTTTCTGTATAATCAGATATGACATTTTATTTTGGCTCATGTGTTTGTAAAAAGTATTATAAGATTTTTAAAGAATTGCAGTGGCTGGGAAGAGGAAATTTCAAAACTCTCTTCTGCGACGGTAGCTCACAAAGTGGGTTACATCATCAGTCAGTTGCGCACATAGAAAATAATGTGCGCACAACAGCGAACCGGTTCCGCACATAGAGAAAAATAATTAGAGGGAACCTTGTTTGGGACACTGATAACTTTGCAATTCCCCCACCCCCACCTCTGTTAAAATAAAAAGTCTCTCAAACAATTTCTGTCTCTATTTATTTGGAAAGGTTTCTGAAGATTTGTTGAACAGCGCAAAAGTTATAAGTCACTAAAAGATGCTCTTCATATGGGCAGTCCACCTTAATGACAAATAAACAATCACATTTTCTGGACAAACGCCTTTGAGATCATCTTCTGCTCCAGTCTTTTATGGTCTAACTCCTTGTCAATAAGGTGACCGTATTCCTTGCCTCCAGTCCTGCTTAATTTACCAAAAACCACATGGTCTAGATACCTTCATCTGGCACCAATTACCAATCACTCCCTTCAGTACCCCTCATGTCACGGTGCTAGTGCCACACACCTTGAACCTCCTAATGCACTCTCAAACACCATGTCTGCAGACCAAATGAGGATCCGTTTTTGTTGATTCACATGCTATGCATAGGCCGACATCTAGTGGAAGCTGCAGAGTATTACAGTTGTTTTTCGAAACTCGAAAATGGACATCGAAAAGGGGCGTGCCAGTAATACTATCCCTATTGTGACGCCCCCGTACCCATGATCCCATATGCGTGTAGGTCCCTCAGATTGTATTTTTTCTGACATAAGGTAGCATGAGGAGTAGCGTGAGTACAGAGTTTCCAAACAGATCTATAAAAAGCTCATGTATCATCTATGCACCTTCTCTCAGGGGAGGAAGAGTGGGCACATGTGAATCTAAGCAGATACAAGCACCAGAAATACGATTACGGTGAGTAATGTATACCTTCTGATGCTTGTGAAATCTGCTTAGATCACATGCTATGCATAGATTAGCGAGCAGTGTTATGAGAAGGTGGTGGGTCAGGAGAAGGAGTAGCAGCAAATAGATGTTTTAGAACCGCTTGTCCCACCTGTGTATCTGTCTTGGAATGGGTGTCAATGCAGTAGTGCTAAGTGAAGGTATGAACTGAGCTCCATGTAGCTGCCTTGCAAATGCGGTCTAGGGGGACATTTGCAATGAAGGCTAGAGTGGCCCCCGGTACCTTGTAAGGAGAGGGCTCTTGGTGTTACAGGCAGTGTGTTGTCTGATAATGAATAGCATAATTGTATACACATGACTATCCATATGTAGATGGCTCTTTTGGAAACCCGTTCTCTCTGTCTGCCTGTAGCCATGGAGACGAACAGATGATCAGTCTTTCACAGCAGTTTGGTCTTATCTACGTAGTAGAGAACCGCCCTCCTCACATCTAGTATATGGAGTTTGGCCTCAGCTGAGCTTGTTGGCTTCTGGAAGGAGGCCAAGAGCTCGATGGACTGGTTTACGTGAAACTTGGAAATGAATTTAGGTGAGAACCTAGGGAGCGTCCGTAAAACCAATTTGTTTTTATGAATGACAAAGAAAGGGTCCTGCACTGACAAGGCTTGGAATTCGCGGACTCTTCTTATGGAGGTAATTGGCACTAAGAAGGCAGTTTTATAGCTTATGGGTCTAAGAGTAGCCTGGTGCAAAGGCTCGAAGGGGGGTTCCATGAGTTTTGCTAGTACTACATTTAGATCCCAACCAAGCAGGGGATTAGAGACCGGAGGGTGTAGTCTCTTTACTCCCTCCATGAATGCCTTAATGGCTGGCACTTTCCACCATGAGATCTTACTTTGAGAGGTGGTGTATGCTGATAAACTGCTAGGTGGACTTTAAGAGGATTAAAGACCAACCCTGAATCCAACAGGTGGAGCATGTAAGTAAGAATGTGTGATGGCGTACAATCTAAGGGGTTTATCTGCATAGATTGACACAAAATGACAAATCTCTTCCACTTGTGGAAATAGCAGTGTCTGGTGTTTGGCTTCCGTGCTTCTTTTAGGATGTCCATACACCATTGTGGAAGATTAATGTGTCCGAACTCTATGACTTCAGGAACCATGCTGCCAGTTTCGAAGAGTGAGGTTGGGGATGTATTGTTGATCCCCCGTGCTGAGTCAAGAGGTTGACCTGGTACGGGTGTTTGATGGGGTCGCATATCACCAGTTTGCGCAGATGTGGATACCATGGTTGTCTCGCCCACATAGAAGCAACTAGGATGAGTGTCTTCTGTTCCCTGTGTATCTTGTTCACTACCCTGCTGATTAATGGAGTCAGGGGGAAAAGCGTAAGCAAATCTCCCTGACCAATTCATCCATAGGGCGTTCCCCTTGGAATCTGGTAGGAGGAATCAGGACGCGAAGTCTGGGCATTGCTTGCTCTCTTTTGTAGCGAACAAGTCTATAGAGGGGTAGCCCCAAAGAGAGAAGATGTGGTCTACTACGTCTGCGTGCAGTTGCCACTTGTGCTCTATTGGCAGAGGATCTCTGCTGAGAGAGTCTGCTAGAGTGTCGAGTACCCCTGGAACATGTTGGGAGGATAGGGACTTCCCTCGTCTGAGTGCCCACTTCCATATTTTCTGCCCAGCTTGGACATATTTGGAGAGTGTGTACCTCCCTGTTTGTTGACATACAACATAGCAGTAGTGCCGTCTGTTAGGACTTATACTGATTGGTTTGTCAGATGTTTTTCAAAGGCCTGTAGTGCCTTGAGGATTGCCAATAACTAGTATGTTTATGTGCCTTTGTGCGGTCTCTTGTGACCACAGGCCGTGTGCTGAAGGTAGTGGGCCCCCACCCGGAAAGTGCCGTATCTGTTGTGACGACCGCCTGCGCTTCCGGTTCGTGGAAAGGTTTCCCCTTGAGCAAATTCTCCCTTGACCACCAGTGTAAGTTCTGAACCAGTGGTGGTGAAACAACCACTAGATCGTCCCACGGACCACTTGCCTGAGACCATTGTTTCGCCAACCACTCCTGTATTGGTCGCATGAGCAGGCCCGCGTGGGGACCAGGTAAATGCACGAATCCCTCATACCTAGCAGACTCATTGCTTTGTGTGCACTTATCCGGAGACCGGCTTGATAATGGGGTATTTGACAAAGCATGTTTTGTACTCTTTCCATGGATGGGAAGCCCAAGCCTGTTTTTGTATCTAATACAGCTCTTAGGAACTGTTTCAATGTGTTTGGTACCAGACTTGACTTTTTCTCGTTTATTGAGAAGCCCAATTGGAAGAGAAGGTCTATAGTTCTTTGCGTATTTAGCTTGCAAAGATTGTAAGTTTCTCCCGTGATCAGCTAGTCGCCCAGGTAAGGCTACACTGGGATTGACTCCCTGTGTAGGTGCGCTGCCACCACCGCCAGTACCTTCGTGAACACCCTTGGAGCCGAGGCTATCCCAAAGGGCAGCACCTTGAACTGGTAGTGCTCGTCTGCTACTTTGAACCGCAAGAATCTTCTGTGCGCTGGGAACATTGAAATATGAAAGTAAGCATCTTTCATGTCCAATGTTGCCATGTAATCCCCCCGTTTTAACAGAGGTATTACTTCTTATAGCGTTGTCATGTGGAATTTTTGTGGCTTGACAAACTAGTTTTCAGGGCGCAGGTCTAGTACCAGGCGCATGGTCAGATCTTTCTTTGGAACAAGGAAGTACGTTGAATAAATACCCTTGTTTATGTCATTGTACGGCACAACTTCGATGGCGTCCTTGAGCCTGGACTTCCTCCAGCAGGATGAGTTCTTCCTGTGATTGTTTTTTTCTGGCGCGGTGGGAGGTTTGATGGTCTTCCCTGGAGTTCTATACAGTAACCTCCGGTCACCGTCGACAGCACCCACTTGTCCGATGTTATACCGTCCCATGTGTGGGTGAAAAGGGGTATTCGTCCCCTGACTGGGGAGGCATGGGAGAGGACCTGTAGCAGGGCGGTATTTCTTGGAGAGTGTCCCTCCACTTCTGGTGGGGGGAACCTCGCCCTTTTCCGCGACCCCTGTGCTGACCTCTGGGGTTACCCTGGTTAGCCTGATGGTTGGTGTTCCATGAGGAACCTTGGCTCTGATTATAACCGGTGCCTCTGTGTATTTTGACCCCAAAAGCGACAAAAATGATTGCCACCTCTTTGGCCTGGTTGGTTGTTTGTCAGTTGGCCAAGGCTTTTTAGTGTCTCATTCTTCCTTGGCGGACTTTAGAGCATCCTCAACTGCTTTACCAAACAACACATTCTGCTTAACAGGCATGTGGAGTAAGGTAGCTTGAGTTTCCAATTTAAATCCTGACTGTCTAAGCCAGGCGTGGCGTTTTAAAATTGTGGCTTCCGCAACAACACGGCCAGCGTTATCCGCTGCGTCAAAGTTGTTTTTCAGAACGCCAGCTGTAGCTCTGCCTTCGGCAGCCAGAAGGGAAAGTTTGGATTTAAGTGGCTCTGGTGCCGACTCTGCCAGGGCCGTCACCTCATCCCATTTGGTGCAGTCGTAGCCGGATAGTAACGTGGAATTATTTGCTATCCACCCTTGGTATACCGCTGATGACGCCATCTTTCTACCCATGGCATGCAGTTTTTTACACTCCTTGTCCGGAGGAACTTCGGAGGATGCTAAGGGGGTACCAGCTCTCTTCCTGGTAGTGGTGACTACCAAAGAGTCTGGCCGAAGTTTGCCCATTATATATAAAGGGTCGGAAGGTGCTGGGCAGAAGAGCTTCTCAATTTTAGGGTTTACCGCCCTGGTTTAATTAGGCCTTTCTAAGGAAGGCTGAATCCTTCTTTGGACTGACTTAAGCAGGGGAATAAATTGGGCTGCAGGTTTCTTGTCGTCCAAGATATTTTCAGCAAAATCTTTATCCTGTTCGATCTCTTGCGTTTCGATCCTGAAATGCTCTGCAGCCCTTAGGAGTATATCATTGAACAGGGGCTGGTTGTCCACAGGAAAATCGGGTAAAGGATGGTCTTGCGGGACCGAAGGGTCCATTGCAAAAACTACCGACTCTGTGTCATCTTGATCCTGATCGTGTCCCTCTTCCCCGCCCCCCAGCGTCGTACTCATCGACGTCGTTATAATAAGAGTCATCCTCATCCATGTAGACATCACCCCCTGCAGCCAGGTCGTACAGGCCAGAGGAGAGGTGGCGAGTTTTAGGGACTGGCTCCGCGGACAGTTCCACTGGGGGAAAAGATCTTTTCTTAGTTGGTTGCGCCGGGCTGTGTCTCTTGTGTTTGTGCCAGACGCCTGGGTAGTGGGAGGCGTGTTGGCAAGATTTGTGAGAACAAGTGGATGTTCATAAAAAATTAGCCAAACAAGTCATACGACTCATGACTACCAATATCTTTTATGGACCATGAGGCAGAACTGGTGATAGCCCCAGGGTAGGCAGGGGTAGAGGTGGGCTATAGCTCTTCCTCAAACAGCACTTCCTCATACACAGATAGGATCAGGCTGCTCTACTTGATCAGGCTCCTCATAGGTGTCTTGGACAAGAATAACAACAGGCTCTGCGGTGGATGACTGCTCCCTAGGTCTGTCTCGCCTATCCCGGGTCCTTATTCTTAGAGGAGCTGGACTTGTGCTTTTCTTTATGATCCCTGCTCTTGGAGGAAACTTTTTTGGAGATAGGGGTTGAGGTAGGGGCCTCATTCAAGCCTCATGCTTGTATCTGCTTAGATTACATGCTGTGCATAGGCCGACATCTAGTGGAAGCGGCAGAGTATTACAGTTTATTTTTCGAAACTTGAAAATGGGCGTCGACACAGGGCGTGCCAGTAATACTACCCCTAGTGTGACGTCCACTGTACCCATGATCCCTCACACGTCTAGGACCCTCAGATTGTTTTCCGCCATACTGGTCGGAAGCATTACGCAGAGTTCTACATGCACAATTCATATGGTAATGCATTTACTCTGACAACATATATAGTAAAGTTACTTAAAGGGAGGAAAATGGTTAGTTAGTGTAAAATTAGCTTAGTTCAAGGTTCTACAGAGGGTTTCTTCGCCCAGTAAGTCTTTTAAGTCACAAAACGCAACCGTAGCTAAAGGCAGTTCAGAGAGGGCTCCAAGTCTTGGCAAGCAGTAGAACCTAAAGAGTTCCTGTGGATTTCTTCCAGTTCCTACTGTTATAGAAGAAGCAAGTTAACAACTTACTAGAGACCTTTTTAAAGAACTCGATGCAGGGACACAAGCATCGGCTTGAGTCGGAGATCAGAGGGGGTTACCCTGGGCACCTCTAAGTGCACTCCAACACTCTGGAGTGACTTCTTGGAATCAGGTAAGCAATATCTTTTTTCCCACAGTACCTTAGGTTAGAAGATTTTTGTGCTGGATGCTCCGTGATGTTGCAGCTCTAGACCCGACCTCCGGATTCCTTGGTCTGATGACATGGCTTTTCCATGACGATGCACTTGAAAAGGGAAGCAGGTCTCCTGGTATTGGGGCTCTGCAGTTCTGCAACTCCCAAGACCTAGGGAGATGGCTCAATTCAATGTTAGTCTTGGGGCTGGTTGTTCCCACCAGCCAAAGGAAAGGAGTCCTCTGACTCACACAAAACGGGGCCAGGACAGCGGTGGTCGCTTAACAGTGCTGCAAAGGGTCCGCAGGCATCTCTGCACATTGTTAGGTAAGATTTTCATAGCAATGATCAATCTTCCTGACCTGTGTGAACGGCAGAAGGTTTGCTTTTACTGGTGGATTATTTTTCTTTATACCTCGTTGAGTTAATACTCTCCATAGTGTCTTTTAAATGGTATCCTCTTTGACAACTTTTTGGCAATACGTGTGTTGTTGCTGGGTTGCCCTAGGGACCCACCTTTTAACTTTCTCTGGCTAACCTTGAGTGAACTACAGTTCCCAAGGGTAGAAAGGATCTTTGGACCCCTTTTACATTTTATTAGGTGAGACCAGCACCCTCCCATCTTATGTGGAGTGCTGAGGAGATACTAAGTATCCCCTATCCCATTTTAAATGTAACCTTTATGTTACAAAGGCAAACTTATCTTTAATGGCTGGTGGCAGTGAACCTTTTTATTAATTCGGTGCACCTTTACCGTGGGCTGTTTGCAAAGTCCGGTAACGGCACCCACGGACGCTCATTTGACCAACATGGCTCCACGTCTTCTTTTTCTGCCATTTTAGTGTTCCTTGTCCTTTCTAGTTCCTTCCTGTTAGGAAAGATTGTATGCAGTACCCTGTGGTATAAGCATGAAGAAGAGAGTGTCCCACCAGAAGTGGAGGGACACTCCCCAAGCAATAACGCCCTGCTACAGGTCCTCTCCCATGCCTCCCCAGTCAGGGGACGAATACCCCTTTTCACCCACACATGGGACAGTATAACATCGGACAAGTGGGTGCTGTCGACGGTGACAGGAGGTTACTGTATAGAACTCCAGGGAAGACCATCAAACCTCCCACCGCGCCAGAAAAAAACAATCACAGGAAGAACTCATCCTGCTGGAGGAAGTCCAGGCTCAAGGACGACATCGAAGTTGTGCCGTACAATGACATAAACAAGGGTATTTATTCAACGTACTTCCTTGTTCCAAAGAAAGATCTGACCATGCGCCCGGTACTAGACCTGCGCCCTGAAAACAAGTTTGTCAAGCCACAAAAATTTCACATGACAACGCTATAAGAAGTAATACCTCTGTTAAAACGGGGGGATTACATGGCAACATTGGACATGAAAGATGCTTACTTTCAATGTTCCCAGCGCACAGAAGATTCTTGCGGTTCAAAGTAGCAGACCAGCACTACCAGTTCAAGTTGGTAGAGTGACTGAGCAGCCAGGCTTATCTCAAGAGGGGTCAATGTGAGCTGTAGGGTTGTATCAGACTTACACAGTGACAAGTATCCAAATAAACACTTACATTCAAGGATTCTTGATTAAACAACTGTGTATTAATTTAACAGTCAGTTTGAATAAGCCTTCTTTATAAGGGCACAAACATATAACACTTAAAATATACTTCAAAAATACACACTCTCAGTTTCAATAAATCAATAGACATCCATTTGGGATGGCACACAGACCCTTCCTACACCCTTAGGTGACTTAAATAACTAGGACACTGTGGACATTGCTATATCACTGGTACATTTAGAGCAATACAGAGTTTGGTGTTAAAAGGAAAAGGTTAGAGGGAAGAAACAATGGTTAACAGTTTCTCAAACAGGTAAGTACTTTTGAACCCCCCCAATGCAAGTCAGAGGTTAGAAGTCTCTTCAGGGAGCCAGGACAGCCAATGTCAAGTGAGCAAAATCTAGGGGGAGCTGGAGATCTTCTTGAAGGTAAGTAAAACGTCTTCCACAGTGTTATAGAGAGTTTTGTTGAAAAAGAAATCGATGTTGGGCCACAAGCTGGGAGGCTTGTGAGGGGCAAAGCAGCAAGCAACTCTGCAAGGGGCAGCCAAAGCAAGTCTCAACTGAGACAGGTTGCTATGCTCGGAAGGGCCCTACTATTCAGAGTATTATTGATTTCTCTATTGGTTTCACTTGAACAAGGATGCACTACACTAGTATAACCATTGCTGCCCATAGCTGGCACCTCATTGAGCGCCCTGTATTTCCCAGGGCCACTTATGGTTACAAAACCTTTCTCTGCAGCCAAAGCCTTCCCATTTATATGCTCATAATCTTTGCTACAAACTTCAGCATATGAGGAGCATTTATTGCCATGGGTGCTTATGATATTATTCACTAGGGAAGGGCACTTCGCAAGAGACAAGGCATTGGAGCCACCCTCTTTGAGAGCAGGACGACATTTCTTGCATTTCCTCCCTTCTGAAGGGAAATAGTTGTTTAAGTTCTTTTGTGTTTTTACCGTTACTGCTGTACCTTCAAGGAGAGTTTTCTGAGTCATGCTCCTTTTAGGCTCTCCTTTAATCCTCCCCAATCTCCCTCAATTGCATAATTAGGGACAATTGCACTCTTTGCACTGCAGAGTCTTGCCTTGTGCCCTCCATGTTTAATCAATTCCGGGGGTAGAAGCAGCGCTTGGCTTTCTTCGTTTAATTGGGCGACATCAATTGTATCTTCCTCACTATTGTGGTTGATTACCAAATCTATAGGGACCATATTGGACTGGAACTCCTCCAAAGCTTTTTTGATCTTTTCGTTTTGTTTCTTTGGTTCACCAGCAGTTTTTCTCCGTCTCTCAGCCCTTTTTATGGCTTTCATCTGCAATTTCTTAACACGTCGTGACACAAATCCTACTTTCTTATTGGACACCTAATTGTTGCTTTCCTTGTCCATTTGATCAATTATTTTTTGTTTAAAGCGGAGGGACTATCGACAGTCGCATCTCCCCATGGTGCATCCATGATCAGTGCAATATTTTGTTTAATGTCTCCTATATCAATTTTTATCTCAGTGAGGTCAGCAGTTAGAGCTACCATACTATGGCTCGGTGTACATGTACACCTCGTGTCGCATACATCCTTATGCACGTTCATTTAGCCTAGTTTCATGATGATACGGTGTTCTGCTGTCTTTAAACGTCCTTGACGCTATGGATATTGGCAGTGATTTAATTTCCCGTTGGCATTATTTTTGAGAATTGGTACAATTTTCCCTTGCGATAATAAAGCCCTGGTTAAAATATCACTCAGAGTTTTATTTCGCGTATTTCCATGTGTGTGTAGTCATGCCCCTTATCTAAGAGGTCCAGGATGCAAATGATTACAGGGAAGGTATAAGGTCTATCGGTATCTGCATCGGACATTATGTTAGGTGTTGGTCCCTCACCTAAAAGTTGGTTATCCCTGTCAGCCTCACATGCAGTTACAGTATTCAATGTCATTGCCCTTCCCACCCCTACTCCTTCAGCACTGTTCTTTTTGCCCCCCTGAATCTCCTTACTATCATTCAAATAGTTGTTAGGCAATAATTTTAATGTAATAGGACGATAATCATATGATTTATTACAATGATAATTTTTGTCGTTAGTACGTTGCACTAGAGGGTTGGAAGCCAATCGACTGTTGGACCTTTTTGTTCGAGTTCCTCCACAATGTCAGGCCCAATGTTTGCTTGCTCTTTCATTGATTCATTTCCTATGAAAGTATTGTCAGGTGTGCTAGTTTCGTGAAAGGGCACCGCCACTTGTACGGCTTGGTCACCACCTTTAATAGATTAATTTGTTGAAAGCCCATTTTCAGGGAACAAGCCTTGAACTAAATGCCCCATCTCCAAGGGCATTGCATGCACTTTCGCCCAGTGCATGCCCGGTGCACTTCAGCCCATATTATCTAGGCCCGCGTCACCGTTATAGGACGGCAAAACGGGGTAGATGGAAGCATCTGCCATCAGCTCACTACATTCATTGCCCCGCGCTCTGCCTGCTAAACCTTTGGCAGTTTCAAAATCATGCATGCTAAGCTAAGTGCTTTTTCCAGGGCACACTAACAAATCAATCTTTATGTTCTTGTGTAGATGGGGCTCTGCGAGCCGACCATTACACAGCCCGCTCGCCATGAAGCCCTGTTCACCAATTTCTCAGAGCGCTGATTCAAGTCTCACCTTATACCGCGTAAGAGTACTTCCAATTGTCCTGTGCAGAAGCGCAGGCCACGAAATTCTCACCAGAAATTTCCCACCACTCACCCTCTCACTCTAACAGTACACTTTCACAGATTTGAGATGCACAGGTGGGATGCGCATGCACCCTGCTATAAGTGGTGCTGCCGTGTGCTCGGGAGGCGGGGCTTCTATTCCCAATGCATTTTGATAGTAATAGTCCGTATGAGTCCTTTCAGTCCTTTTCAGGCGTTTTTCCTCTTGTTGTGAGCAGCCCTTCCTCTTGCGCATACAGCTACATGGAGGGGAGAGCAGCAAGCAGTCCAAAGGGTCCCGCACAACAGCACATTTGCACACACTTGGGATGCGCGCATGAGATGCGTGTGCACCCTGCTATAAGTGGTGCTGTGTGTGCTCGGGGGGCGGGGCTTCTATTTCTAATGCATTTTGGTAGTAATAGTCCGTATGAGTCCTTTCAGTCCTTTTCCGGTGTTTCGCCTATTGTTGTGAGCAGCTCTTCCTCTTGCGCATACAGCTACACGGAGGGGAGAGCATCAAGCAGTCCAAAGGGTCATGCAAACAGCACACTTGTGCACACTTGGACATGGATATCGCTTTTGGATCCAGTTTCTGGGGGTGGATCAGTGCGGGCAGATCACCTGGATGGGGGTCTTCGTGGAATGGGACTCGGTATCCCCCTTCCCTTAACACCTTTTCCCTATTCTACCAGGTAGGATACTTAGGAGCTCAAATCCCCACCCTTTTCCCAACAAACACTTTCTCACGGACAGCTGACTGTGAGAGAAAACTGACTTACACCCAGAGACATATACCTGACATGTCCCAACACAATGGTCAGGTAGAGTCAGGCATTTACTGATCATTACACACACCTGGCTTGCATCACACTTCCCCACACTGATAAAAGGCAGAGCACAAAAGCACACTCTGAGCAAGGCAAAGCACACGAGAAAGCAGCAGTTACAAGATGGCAGTTTAATACGAGGAGAAAGACGACAAGACCAGAGAGGGTTGCAAAGATAGAAGTGCCCTTGACCTTTTTAGAGAAAAAAAGTTACTTTCATGAGCCTTTGAGAATAAGAAACATAAGACCTGGAATTAAAGCTGAAGAAACCTGCATTGTGTGTCAGAGGTACCCTGGGCTCTCCTACGTCGATAGCCAAGGCAGTGAGGAGCGTTTGCCACCATAGTACTGTCCTTAGCTGCTAGAACAAAGGAGTGCCAGTAAAGTCAGCACAGCCAGTGAGTCGGGGAGACTGATAGCAGACCAGTCTGTGTTAAAACCAAGGTTGCAAGCGGCAACATTGTATGGAGAAATCTGAGAACAGTGTGTGAAGTGTATGTGACAAGCGACTTTTGAAGCCAAGATAGATGTCATATACAGAGAGGTCCAGCGCCACGTGGGTGCTCATTCAAAGGTCTCTTTTAGGTATCCAACTGAGAGGTGACAAACGTAAAAAGGAATTGTGAAATCGAAGTGGTGCTGCAACGGGTTAAGCTAAACCCTGTGCACATTCAAAAGTCTTCGGTAGTTAATACAAAATTAAATTGGTCCGAGTCTGCCTGAGGGAGACTACTTGTATAAAAGGAGACCTGAGCCCTGAAGAGGGGGATCCAATGTATTAAACATTGTATAGAAGGATCTGAGCAAGGCTGAGGAGAGTCCGGGGTAAACCGCGAGTAATCCGCAAAAGAATATTCTATGATTGTTGTATTAAGTGATCTTAGCCCAGCTGAGGGGGATCCAGGGTGAAGAGTCAATCACCTGAATTGAGTACTTGTAAGATGAAAGAAACTTAGTGTTTTGGTACATCAGTCCCTCTGAATCAAGAGACTTAGATAAGTAAAGAGACTTGGGCAGAGAAGGCCCTGATGCTGGTAATCAAACTGTATCTTCATGCCGAAGAAGCCAGAGAGAGTGCAGTGAACCGCCTTGTCCCGTGCTGAAAACGCGGGGACGGGAGGCCAATGGACTGAACATCCCGGCATATAATTTTTGTGAGCACTTATTTCTTTTTCATAAACACTACCCCATACTAATTGTATTTAGAGGTAAGGATTGGCAATTGCTTTGTTTTAGTATAGGTCTTAATTTTGACAAGACTTCACTAGGACTGCATTATTATTATTTGATGCTCACAGCTTTCTCCCATCTGTAGATTTAGGATTAGATATGCCTTGAACAGTGGTCACTTTTGCTGTCTTACTGTTGATACCATACCTTTCTTACATGATTTATGATAAATCAAGCAGGTTAAGTGTTATTATGTGGTCATATTGATAAAAGAAAAACATCCTTTTCCCTACAATTTACCAAGATATTGCTAACGCACGTAGCAAAGGTAGTTTAGTCATAGCACAATAAACTCAAGCTGCAGAACATTTGTGCTGCTGCTGCCACCCTGCAAAATGGGGAAGACACCATGTATTTGCCCACTGATTTGACTTTCGCATTTGTGTGTTGCCACCCTTTACCATGGGGGCAGGCAACATGTATTTGCCTATTGCTGGACTTTCATATTTGTGGGCTGCTGCCGCCCTGCACCATGGGGTAGGCACCATGTATTTGTCCACTGATTTGACATTACATCTGTGTGTTGCTGCCGCCCTGTAACATAGGAGCAGGCTCAATGGATGTGATCACCTTGTACCTATCTTTTGCACTTTGCGTATGATGCATTATTACCTTTGCACGTTCCACGATGTTGTAATTCAGCTCTTATGCTTCCTTTTCTGTAGCATGAAGCACTGAAACTAAGTTTAAGCGCCTAGATACCTCAGGGTTTTGCGCGCTATATAAACAAACATACTGCCATTTTGGTACAGCCAGTCTAGCCATTTCTAAGTGGTTTGGCATTTTTACTGGACACAAACATAAGTGGCGGACACATTTTTTTATTGTGCCATGGCCTTATTAATGGCAAAGCCAACAGGAGTATGTTAAGTGAAGATACAGACATATATTATCAGAGCCAGCTTATAGAATCATTACTGGTGTTACGTACAAAGCAAACAAGAGTATGTTCTTATATGTGAAAACTGGCATAAAAGTGCAGCCAGCATGGAACTGTATCGGCACAGTCAGCATGAAAATGCCGTTTATACTGGCATGTCTTGTGGGGAAATTCATCATGAAAATGCATTGTAAAATGCTCTTGTGCACTGTTGGTACCTTGCACCTATTGGATTTTTTCATGCAATACCCTACAAAACGGAGGGCTTCTTACCCCATTTATCACAGAAAGTCTGCTGTATTATGCATCTTTTTACCCACTATTCAAAATAATTTCTCAGGGG
The DNA here is from genome assembly GCF_040938575.1 of Ambystoma mexicanum. NCBI lineage: Eukaryota > Metazoa > Chordata > Amphibia > Caudata > Ambystomatidae > Ambystoma > Ambystoma mexicanum. Next base: position 725,129,221 of record NC_090923.1, read on the forward strand.
AGAACCCCTACTCCGCAAACCTAGCTTGAAAGGTTTGGGCTCTCACTGCGCAAATATGTACACCCCATAAGGAACATGTTACTTACCTGTAACTACTGTTCTCCAGCTTGGGTCTGGCATGGCTTCACATGCTCATGAATATTCCCAGTCAGGCCTTGAATCCTCAGTAAAAGAAAAAAAAGAGTTTCACTTTCACTTACAAACTGCCTTTCTCCCATAAACCAGTCACTGAGCTCTGGGTCATACTGCCCCTAGACAATGACTGCTCTCTCTAAGCCTCTGCTCTGGCAGCCATCTTCAGATTTGGTAGCACGTAAAGGGGAAGTATAACCAAGAGTTGCAGAGGGGCAGGAGGGAGGGTTTGCATGTGAATACGTGCCAGACCCATGCTGGAGAACAATAGTTACAGGTATGTAACTTGTTCCTTCTCCAGCATGGGATCTGGCATGGATTCGGTATCTAGTCAATTAATCTAAACCCATTTCATCTAATACCATTCCATCGAAATTTTTCCATCTAATGCATGTTTTTTTGCGGGTGGGGGAGGGTTAATTTTTTGTTCAGGTGCATTTTAAAGGGTAAAAAACAGGGGTTTGGTGTGTGGGGAGAAAGAAGAAGAAAAGAAAAAAAGCATTAGATGGAAAACATTTGAGATGGAATGGCATTAGATGCAATGGTTTTAGATGAAATTACCATAAACCCATGAATTTACATGGTCATGAATAAAGAATACATAGCAGTACATCATTACATTACAACCATGAGAGGTGGCAAGGCTCAACAGAAGCAATTACTCTTACCTCCGGAACAGGCTCACCTTCAAGGGAACAGGTTGCATAGCACTGCTTGGCCGACCCTTGACTCCCCCTCTGGAATCCCTTTCGACGCAGCAGAATATTGTGAAGGTGCACATAGACCTCTGTGTAGCAGCCCTACAGATGTCTAGGAGGGGCACACCAGACAGGAACGCAGTCGTTGCAGCGATCGGTCTGTTGAAATGGGCTCTCGGACAGCAGGCAGTGGTCGGTTTGCCAACCAGTGACAGTACGTGATACAGCCTGAGAGCCACCTGGAAATGGAAGACTTGGACAAAGCTTTCCATTGGTTCACAGAACCAAAGTTGATAATAGTTGAGACGTCTTCCGGAAACTCTTTGTGCATGCCACATAGATCTTCAGAGCACGCGCCACATCCAGCGAGTGCAAAGTGTGTTCAGCCGGCAACGAAGGCGGCGGAAAAAACAAAGGCAACACCAAAGGTTCGTTGAGCTGGAATTCCGACAGAACCTTTGGCATGAAGGAGGGGTGCGTCTGCAGCACCACCCTTGTATCGTGGTAAGTCAGATAAGGTGGCTTGCAGGAATGGGCCTGGATCTCACCTACCCTCCTGGCAGAGGTGATGGCCACGAGAAAAGTCTTTTTCAACTAAAGGAACTTGATAGGGGCTTGATGCATATGCTCGAAGGGGGCCCCCATGAGCCTCGTCAGTACCACGTTGAGTTTCCATGCCGGGGCAGGCGCCTCCACCAACGGGAACGATCAAAACAGTCCTTTGAGGAACTCCTTAACTAGACAGTGTGACCCAAGAGAAGATCGTCCCAGAGACCTGGTGTAGCGGGAGATAGCCGCCAGATGCACTTTGATGGAGGCGTGAGGACAAGTATGGAATGATCTGCAGTGCTGTGACCCTCAGAGGGTTGATCTTCTGCGTACGTAACCACGTTGCGAAGCGCTTCCACTTGTGCCCATAGCACTTAAGAGTCGACAACATTCTAGCCTTGGCAAGGACCTCCCTGCAGTCTGCCAGCAGCTCGTACCCACCAAAGTCTAAGGCTGCAGGAGACAGGTTCAGCGATCCTGGGCTGTGATGTAGGATTGTGCCTCCTTCTTTGGCGAGCAGGGGACGTCGACAGGTTGAGAAGGTCCGGGTACCAAATCTGCCTTGGCCACGCCGGGGAGACCAGGATCATCCTGCTTCGGCACCGTTTGAGTTGATTGATGACTCTCAGCAACAGAGGAAACACATACAGGAACAGGCCTTCCCAGGGGGACGGGAAACGCATACTTCATGCCCATCGGTTGGTGGAACCTGCTGGCAAATCTCTTGCATTTGAAATTAGTCGCCGACGCAAACAGATCGATCTTGGGCCTGCCCCACTTGAGGAAGAGGTTGTCCACTTGATCCTGACGAAGCTCCCACTCTTGGCAAGAGAGCAGCTCTCTGCTGAGGGAGTCGGCGATGGTGTTCTTGACTTTCACCAGGTGAACAGGAATGAGTAACATCCCCTGGGGGAATGCCCAGTGCCACAAGTCCTGCACGTCTCTGGAGAGCGCTGTGGATCTGGTGCCCTCCTGCTTCCTGGTGTACAACATTGTGGTGGTATTGTCCTTGAAGACCCTTACCACCTTGCCCTTGAGGGACCGAAGGAACAACTTGAGGGCCCAGAACAATGCTCGCAGTTACAGGACCTTGATGTGGAGATGTATGGTGTGGGCTCCACAGCCCTCCAGGGAAGTGTCCGTGGTGACTGTCTCCTGGTATGGGGGCTCTGGAAATCCATGCCCCCATAGATGCTGAAGTGCACGTCTAAACACCTTATCGCTTGACGAAACTCCTCATCGAGAACAATCTTGTCTGCGAAGCTTCCGGACACCTGGATCCACCGAACGTCCAAGAACTCCTGCAGGGGTTGCATCCGCAATCTGTAGAGCCTGATTGGGGAAATACATGTCATCATGCCGAGCAGCGACTTGATGGTCCGCATCGTGGCGGTCTTCAGTGCCAACACCCGTTGCACCTTGCCCAGTATGGCGCTATTCTTTCTTCTGAGGGAGCAGCCAGGCAGGAGACTGTGCTGAGCCTGGACCCCAGCAACAGCACGTTCTGCGATGGAATCAAGCAGTACTATGGATAGTTCAGAGAGAACCCCAAATCCGTCATCTGCTGGACGGTCGTTTCCGTGTGTTCGACAGCGATTTCACTTGACTTGGCAAGGATTAGCCAGTCGAGGTATGGGTACACATGAATGCCTTGTAGAAGCAGATGGGCCGCCACTTGTGCCAGGCACTTCGTAAACACCCTGGGCGCCGACTTCAGTCTAAAGTCAAGGGCCTTGAATTGGTAGTGCTTTCCCTGTTCGACGAAGCGCAGGAACTTCCGATTCTTCTCGTGAATGGGGACGTGGAAGTACTCGTCCTACAGATCTAGTGCCGTCAGGAAGTCTGCTTCTCCCAGTTGGCCGAGCATGTGCTGCAACGTGACAATCCTGAATTTTTGGGACTTGTACTTGTTGAGACACCGCGGGTCGAGAATGGGCCTCCAGCACCCCCCCCCGGTTTTTTTTCTTATCAAGAAGTATCTGGAGTACACTCTGGAGCCAGGGAGTTGCTTTGGAACCAGCTCGATCGCCGCTTTTCTGAACATGGCTGTATTTCCTGCAGGAGCTGAGCGATGTGCTGCTCCTGCCGGACCACCAGTGGTATCCGCTGACACTTCTGTTGGAATTCGAGCGTGTGTCCGTGGGTGAGAGCATCCAGCACCCATAGCGGTGGAGATCATTTCCCACACACTGACTAAGCCCGCCAGCTGGCCTCCCACCGGGGTGCATGGGTGGGCGGGGGTCAGAGGGGAGTTGGGGAATGGGGGTGGTCCGACGTCCTGGTTGGTTCAATCCTGCTTCGGGCCTGCGTCCTGCGTGCCGGCTTGGGAGCGACAACGACGGCGGCCACCTCCGAATGCCTTGGAATGACCCCGGTAGGCCTGCACGGTCGTGGAAAGGGAGGGCTGGTGGTAAGAGGATGATTCCCCCACCAAAAGCATTTGACGACCTTCTGAATTTCCTTCCTGAGGTACGAAAGGAAGGACGATGTTGCTTAAGCATGCCCAGGGCACGGGCCGTCTCCGTGTCGGTCTTGATGGCTTGCAACAATTCGTCAACTGCCTTTCCAAAGAGATTGACCCAGTCGAAACGCATGTCCAGTACCCTCATCTGAACTTCCTACTGAAAGTTGGTGGCTTTCAACCAGCCACGATGATGGTGGCAGACACCATTTCCCATCTGTGGAAACACTGTATCCGTGATGTCCAAGGCCACGGTGATGGTATGGTATGATGCCACCTCGCGCTCTTGGAGGATCTTCAGCGCCTCGACCGGTTTGTCGTCGGGGAGGAATTCCAGCAGCAGGGCCATCTTATACCACAGCTCCCTGTCGTATCTGCCCAGGAACGCAAGCGCATTCGCTGCCTTGACCATCGTCGCTGCCGAGTAGATCACCTTTCTACCCACGGCGTACAACTTCCTACCCTCGTTGTCCGGAGGAACAGAGGCTGTGGATGAGGGATTTCAAGATTTCTTCCTTGCAGTCGCAGAGACCACAGAGTCCAGCGAAGGTTGTGACCGCAGGCACTTGGGTGCAGACTACGGCACCCAGTACTTCTTTTCGGCGGGCCCAAGGCGGGCTTCGTCATCAGCGCCAGGCCCTCATCCAAAACGTTGTACAGGACCGGCACTGCCAGAATGGTCTTCCTCTTGGCCTCCTGGCGTTGATAAAGGAAACCTTCCTACTTGATCTCTTCTGGTGTCCGCTGGAAGAGCTCAGACGCGCGGGTGATCGTAGCATGGAACAATCCCACTTTGTCCGGGTGAGAAGCCCTCAGTGGAGGGGAAACGCTGCGGTCGTTGCTGTGTCAGTCCCTATATTCCTAAGGGGGGGGAGGGCATGTGCGGTGGTTGATGAGGCGGTGTAGGTTGCAGCTTCCTCTTCTTTAACAGCAGAGGCCCCGGGGCCACAGGGGCTGGCGGCGCAATTGCCATCCTCTTCTGGATCTCTGACACCAGCGTGTTGAGGATGTCGGGGGTGGGGTGGTAGACTTGCTGAGCCCAGCGCCCACGTCTTCATTCCCGTCGCCATCCCCATCCCCCTTGGCGTTTCTGCTGTCGTCATTCTCAGCGGTTTTGCCATCATTCCCTGCGTCCTCCGGGGTTGTGTGAACGGAAAACAGGTCCTCTTCGCCCGAAGAAGAAATATCTGTGCCCTGGAGCACGGTAGAGGCGGCCTACAGGTCCTCACCCCTTTTTTCCGTCCTGAGGGGTCTGCCTCTGGCTCCCAGCTGGCTTCCTCTTCGCCGGCCTTTTCTCCACCAGTTTGGCCGAAGCCTCCCGCCTGAACCGAGTCAGGGGCTCCTGTACCGGGTCAGCCCCTTTCGCCTTTGAGAGGACGGCCGCCACCAGTTCGATTGTCAAGGATGACTTTGCCTGGACCACCTGGGCCTTCAAGGGTAGGTTGGACACCTGCGCCTTGGTCTTCTCTAGCTTTTCCCGCAGCATCCCCGAGTTAGTGGATTTCCTCTTCGAGGAGGTGCTGGAACGATGACTTGAGATGGAGGCAGACGATGAAGTTGAACGCGCCCTGCTCGTCACGTGACCCACTTGTGCGGCAACCCCAATGGAAACGGACTTGCGTGCTTGGTCTTGTCTTGGGCCCCCACGGATGGAGCGCCCTCAAAGGACTTAGAAGCCTGTTCCTCGGGCCGGCCGGTCCTGGGTGAGGCATGCCCCCGTTTGCCACGCCGCCAATCTACTGTGCTGATCCTTGACACTGCGCTTGGTGATGCCAAGCCAGATCTCACAATCCGCTTCCTTGTGATCCAGGTGGAGACAATAGAGGCACTGGGAGAGTGTTGGTCCTCCACAAACACATTCCTCAATCCGCAGCTGGCGTAGAGCTTGAAGAGGCAACCTCAGTCCTTTTCCTCCGACCTGGTCCGGCGTGCGGTGTAGGCCCAATAGCCTTCTGGAATCTTCGATGAAACTCTCGATGATTCTTTCCCTTGAGGGGCGCTGAAAGACGCCGACAACGGATCCTTGTTTGCCGGTCAATTAAACGAAGAGCACACTGGCTCTATTTGACAAAAATAGGTGATTTTTTAACAAAAAAAGTGCAAAAACGAAGAAAAGCTCAGAGAAAAACACAAGGACTCCCAACACTTGAACGTGCAGTAAAAATCTGAAGATGGCTGCCAGAGGAGGGGCTATGGGAGAGGGCAGTCATTGGCTGGGGGCAGTATGACCCAGAGCTCAGTGATTGGTTTATGGGAGAAAGACAGTTTGTAAGTGAAAGTGAAACTCTTTTTTCTTTTACCGAGGATTCCCAGCCTGAGAATGGGGAATATTCACAAGCATGTGAATCCATGCCAGACCCCATGCTGGAGAAATTAAAAAATCCCCCAGCCGGCAACACGTCTACACAGCTTACCATTGTTACAATAAAAAAATAAAAGAATCAGGCGCTCGACCTTTGATGATGCTTTTCCTGTGATGGAACAAGTTACTTACCTGTAACTGTTTTTCTCCAGCATGGGTCTGGCATGGATTCACATGCTCATGAATATTCCCCGTCGTCAGGCTGGGAATCCTCGGTAAAGAAAAAACCAGTATCAGTTTCGTTTCTGATCTGTCTTTCGTAGTAATAACCAATCACTGGTCTCTGCGTCATACTGACCACAGCCAATGACTGCCCTCTACCTAAGCACCGCCTCTGGCAGCCATCTTCAGATTTGGAAGCACGTGAAGTGGCAGTATGACCAAGTGAAGAGCCGCAGAGGGGTAGGCGGGAGGGTTCGCATGTGAATCCATGCCAGACCCATGCTGGAGAACAACAGTTACAGGTAAGTAACTTGTTCCTTCTCCAGCATGGGGTCTGGCATGGATTCACATGCTCATGAATAAAGAATACATAGCAGTACACACATGCACAACCACGGGAGGTGGCAAAGGCTCAACATTAAGCATCACATAAACTCAACATTAAGCATCTTACCTCCTCACCAGGCTCACCTCAGGCGAACAGGTTGCGCAGCACTGCTTGGCCGACCCTGGACTCCTCCCTGGAATCCCGGTCGACGCAGTAGAATTTCGTGAAGGTGTGCGTCGACCTCCACGTAGCAGCCCTGCATATGTCCAGCAGGGGCACACCAGATAGGAACGCCGTGGTAGCTGCGATCGCTCTGGTGGAATGGGCTCTCGGACGGCCAGGCAGCGGTCGGTTTGCCAACCGGTGACAGCACATGATACAGCCGGAGAGCCATCTGGAGATGGAAGCCTTCGAGAGAGCCTTCCCCTGATTGACAGGTCCAAAGTTCACAAAGAGTTGTGACGTCTTCCGAAAACCCTTCGTGCGGTCCACGTAGAACTTCAGCGCTCTAGCTACATCCAGCGAGTGCAAAGCCCTCTCAGCCGGCGACGAAGGCGACGGGAAAAACACAGGTAACACCAAGGGTTCGTTGAGATGGAAGTCCGACGGTACCTTGGGCATGAAGGAGGGGTGCGTCCTGAGCACTACCCTCGTGTCGTGGAAAGTCAAGTACGGGGCCTTGCAGGAAAGGGCCTGGATCTCTCCCACTCGTCGTGCGGAGGTGATGGCCACAAGAAAAGCTGTTTTCCACGATAGAAACTTCAACGGGGCCGAGTGCAGAGGCTCGAACGGAGGTCCCATGAGCTTGGTCAGCACCACGTTGAGCTCCCACGCCGGGGCCGGAGCCTTCACCGGCGGGAACGATCTGAACAGTCCCTTCATGAACTCTTTCACCAGACGATGAGACCACAAGGACGTCCGGCCCGTGGTTCTGGTGTATCGGGAGATCGCAGCAAGATGAATCTTGATGGACGCGTGTGCCAGACCAGCTTTGGCCAGCGTCAGCAGGTACGGCAGTACTTGGGGAGCCGTAATCCGTAGAGGGTTAATCTTCTGTGCGTGGCACCAGACAGAGAACCTCTTCCATTTGTGTCCGTAGCATTTAAGAGTCGAGGACGCCCTGGCCTTTGCAAGAACCTCTCTGCAATCGGCCGGTATGTCGTATCCTCCAAACTCTAGCGCTGCAGGAGCCAGGCCTGCAAGTTCAGCGACTTCGGGTCGTGGTGGAGGATGGCGCCTCCTTCCCTGGAGAGTAGATCCGCGTCCGCCGGCAGCTTGATCGGCGGGGACGCTGACAAGTCCAGAAGGTCCGGGAACCATATCTGCCTCGGCCACGCAGGTGCGATGAGGATCATCCTGCACCGTGACCTCTTGAGCTGGTTGATGAGCCGGATTAGCAGAGGCAAGGGAGGGAACGCGTAGAGGAACAGGCCCTCCCAGGGGAACGAGAAAGCATCGCCCATGCTCCTCGTCTGGGGAAACCTGCTGGCGAACCTCCGGCACTTGGTGTTCGTCGCCGTCGCGAACAGGTCGATCTGGGGTGTGCCCCACCGTCGGAAGAGGCGATCCACCAGATCCTGCCGTAGCTCCCACTCGTGGCACGAGCGCAGCTCCCTGCTGAGTGAGTCGGCGATGGTGTTTTTTATCCCTGCCAGATGAAACGGCACCAGAAAAATCCCTTGGGCGACGGCCCAATGCCACAGGTCCTGCGCCTCCTTGGACAGCGCCGGGGACCTGGTTCCGCCCTGTTTCCTGATGTAAAACATGGTGGTGGTGTTGTCGGTGAAGATCCTCACCACCTTGCCCTTGAGGGACGGAAGGAAGGACCTGAGGGCCCAAAACACTGCACGGAGCTCCAGGACGTTGATATGTAGGGACTTCTCCGTCGGGAGCCAGAGTCCCCTTGCGTGCAGATTTTCGGTGTGCGCTCCCCACCCTTCCAGGGAGGCATCCGTGGTCACAGTCTCCTGGTGGGCTGGGGTCTGCAAGTCCATGCCCGCCATCAGATGCGCGCGGGTGCCCCACCACCGTATCGCTCGTCGGAAACTCTCGTCGAGCTTGATCCTTTCCTCGAAGCTGCCCGTCGTCTGGATCCAGCGCGCATCCAGGAATTCTTGCAACGGGCGCATCCGGAGCCTGCACATGGGAATGAGGTAGATGCAGGAAGACATCATCCCGAGGAGGGACTTGATGGACCTCACTTTGGCCGCGTCGGCCACCAACATCCGTTGCACCTTGCCCAAGATGGTCCTGGTCCTCTCCTCCGACGGGGAGGCCAGAAGGGACACTGTGTCGAGCCTCGCTCCCAGAAACAGTGCGACTTGCGCGGGCACCAGGTGGGATTTGGCGTAGTTCACGGAGAATCCCAGGTCCGTGAGGAGTTGGACGGTCCTTGCCGTGTGGACCACGGCGAGCTCCCTCGTCTTGGCGCGGATGAGCCAGTCGTCCAGGTAGGGGTAGACGTGAATCCCCTCGCGGCGCAGCTGCGCCGCCACCGGTGCAAGGCACTTGGTGAATACCCTGGGTGCCGACCGTAGTCCGAAGGGAAGGGCTTTGAACTGGTAATGACGCCCTTGGACCACGAATCTGAGGAATTTGCGGTGCCCCTTTAGGATGGGAATGTGGAAGTAGGCATCCTCCAAATCCAACGACGATAGGAAGTCTCCTTCCTCCAGCTGACCCAGGACGTGCTGGAGGGTGACCATCCGGAACTTCTGCGCCTTGATGAACTTGTTCAGACGTCGCAGGTCTAGGATGGGGCGCCATCCTCCCGTCTTCTTCTTCACGAGGAAGTATCTCGAGTAGACTCCGGAGCCCCGAAGCCTCTTTGGGACGAGTTCGATGGCGCCCTTTCTGAGCATCGCCTTTACCTCCAGGAGAAGTTGAGGGACGTGAAGTTCTTTCCTGGCCACGGGGGGGACGCGCGGGCACCTTCTTTGAAACTCGAGCGCGTGGCCCCGGGCCAGGGCGTCCAGCACCCAACGGTCGGTGGAGATGGACTCCCACACGCTGACGAAGCCCGCCAGCCGGCCTCCCACCGGGGTGCTTCGGTGGGGGCCCGACCCCACGGCCGGTTCAATCCTGCTTGGACGCGGCCTTGCCGCCATGACCTCCTTGGCGACGACGGCGGGGTCCGCTAGGCTTGCCTCGTCCTCTGTAGGCCTCTTGCGACGACGAGCGGGCCGCTTGACGGTAGGAAGCGAAACCGCCGCCGGAACCTTTGGAGGCGCCCTTGCCTCCGCCGCTCCGAAAGGGCGTCCGTCGTTGCAGGACTCCAAGGGCCCGGGCCGTCTCCGTATCCGCCTTGATGGCCTGAAGGGAATCGTCCACTGTCTTCCCAAACAGGTTGTTCCCGTCGAAGGGCATGTCCAGGACTCTGGTCTGGACGTCCTGCCGGAAGTCCGTAGCTTTGAGCCATCCACGACGTCGAAGGCAAACGCCGTTGCCCAGCTGGCGGAACCCAGTGTCGGCGATGTCCGTAGCCACGGTGATGGCGTGGTCCGAGGCCACCTCACCTTCCTGCAGGATCTCAAGGGCCTCCGCCCTCTTGTCGTCCGGCAGAAAATCCAGCAGGGGAGCCATCTTGTACCAGAGCTCCCTGTCGTATCGGGCCACGATAGCCAAGGCGTTGGCCGCTTTAATCGTCGTCGCTGCCGACGAGATGACTCTACGCCCCATAGTATCCAATTTCTTTCCCTCGCCGTCCGGCGGGGAAGTCAATGTGGAGGCCGCACCCCCCCCCGCTTTCTTCCTGGATGCCGCGGAGACGACGGAGTCCGGGGTAGGCTGCGCCCGGAGGCATAGGGGGGCCGTGTCCGGGACCCGGTACTTTTTCTCGTACCGGTCTCTTCTAGCTGGCGTCGTGGAAGGGTTCTTGAGGAGGGAAAGGCCCTCATCCCAAATGTCGTCCAACAGAGGCACTGCGAGGACCGTCTTCCTCTTGGCCTCGCGCCGCTGATAAAGGAAGCCTTCCTTTTTCTTCTCCTCAGGGCAGAGTTGGAAAAGCTCGGAAGCCCTGGAGATCAGGGAGTGGAAAGATCCGATCTCGTCGGGCGGAGAGGCCCTGGTGGGAGGCGACGACGGAAAATCCTCGTCGTATGCCTCGTCGTCCGTACCCGTCGCTGCCGTGTCAGTCCCCGTATCATCCCTCGGGTGGACGGGGAGGAGGGCTGGAAGGGGCGCGACGGTTGAAAAGGAGGTGGTGGATGGATCCTTCTTTTCTTGGTAGGGGGAACACCAGAAGGTCCCGGTTCTGGATCCCCCGACGGGAGAGGTTCCTCCGTCGGTAACGGTAGCCTCGTCCTTATCTCGGAGCATAAGGACTGTATGGCCAACAAAATGGCCGCCGAGTTGTCTTGCGGCGCTGGCAGAGGGGAATCCGACGGGCGAGCAGGGGCCCCGTCGGTATCCTCGACGATGCCGTCGTCGTCACCTGCGTCGGGGTCCATTCCGACGGGCTGGCCTTCTTCCACGCCTAGGCCGTGGCTTAAGACCTCGATCAGCTCCTCTTCTGAGGTTGAGGCCTACTCTACGACGACGCCCTGCCCCCCCTTCTTCTTCCCCACGGGGGGTTTCACGGGGGTCCTATCGATGGGCACAAAGGAAGACTCCCTCCGAGGAGGCAGGGAGATTCTGGGCCCTGAGGTCGCCACCACTGGTGCAGCCACCACAGGCTGAGCCAGGGCCGCCGCGACCGTTTCGATAGAGGGCTTGGTCGGATGGATCAAGGCCTTCACCACCTTAGGTGCGCTCACCGCCTTATCCTTGAGGGAGGGGGCACTGCCACGCTCCTCCTCTGCCTTAGAGCTCGACCGGGGCCTCTCCAGGAGCTTCGCCGGGTGCTCGGCCTTCCTCTTACCCGACCCAGAGCGTTGGCTCGTGGTTGATGGTGCCGGGGAGGGTGCGCCCTGCCTGGCGCCCGTAGAGCCCGACCGTTCGGCGCTCCCGGTGCCAGCGGACTCGCGGTGCTTGGCCTTATGTTGGGCCCCCGTCGCCGGGGCGCCCTCAAAGGTCTTAGAAGACCGTTCGGATTTCTTCTTCTTCTCGCCAGACGGGCTCTTACCCTCCAGCCAGTTGGCGAGACGTTGATGGCGGTCCTTCATGGTCCGTTCCGACATGTTGCCGCAAAACGCACAGTCCTTCTCCACGTGCGTCTTGTCCTCATGAAGGCAGTAAAGGCAGAAAGAGTGTTCGTCCTCCTTGAAGACGTTCTGCAGCTGGCATCCAGGGCAGACCCTGAACAGCTTTCCGGGCGTCGAGCTTCCCTTCTCCTGGGCCATCTCCGAGACCGGGCCTGAGAAGCTTTTGGAGTCCTCCGAAGCGTAGCTCGACGAAATCTTCACCCTTGAGGGGCACAGATGAATCCGACACGGGTCCCCGTTGATCGGATGTAGAATCGGTGGAGCTTGAGGCTCTTTTGACCGAAAGAATCGAAGTTTTTTGTAAAAAGCGCGAAAAAATAGCACTAACGCTCGAGAGCAATAGCACGAGGATCCCAACACATGAACGTGCGGTAAAAATCTGAAGATGGCTGCCAGAGGCGGTGCTTAGGTAGAGGGCAGTCATTGGCTGTGGTCAGTATGACGCAGAGACCAGTGATTGGTTATTACTACGAAAGACAGATCAGAAATGAAACATACTGGTTTTTTCTTTACCGAGGATTCCCAGCCTGACGACGGGGAATATTCATGAGCATGTGAATCCATGCCAGACCCCATGCTGGAGAAGCTGGATTATATTTCTCCTAATCCTGAGGTTTGCATGACAAGAAGTGGCAGGGAGTGCTTTAAGTATTTGTTATCCCTGGCATTAGCAGCAGTGTTTGCAACTGGGTCCTACTCCTCTTGCATGTTAACGTTTAACCTATTGGCTGCTTTACAAATGACAGTATGATATTTGGTCTTTTCATCAAATGGAAAACAGGACACGGGAGGTTCCTGCTTGCCCCGAAAAGTAATAAAAGAAAAGGTCTGCCTCCTCTTGTAGCGTTTTCTTCTTCTACAGGGAAGCGGTTAGACAACTTGTGTTTGTTTATCGACAGGAACCTGTTTCTCATCAGTTGTGTATCAGTTGATCCACTTTTCAAAATCACTGTTGGCGCCCACCTCTGCAAGCGGGCATAGTACCTGAACTCTGCAATAAAAAATAGATTAGCAAATTTAAGTGGAAGAGATTTGCTGTTTGGTGTTCACAGAAGATCGACCCGCTGAGTATCAATGCTCCTCAGATAATTTCATATTTGGTGTCATTGGCCAAGTCGGGGCTGACCCACACTTCCATCAAAGTTCATCTGGCGACTATCTCCTGCTACACCAGATCCCAGGATGACCCTCCTTGAGGTCGCACCGCTTGGTCAAGGAATTAGTAAAGGGACTATTCTGCTAGTTACCGCCGGTGAAGACTCCAGCATGGGAGCTCAATGTTGGGCTTACTAGGCTCATGGGACCTCGGTTCGAGCCTCTGCATTCTGTACCACTCAGATGTTTGTTGTGGAAAACTGCTTTTCTTGTGGCCATCACCTCGGCACAAGTGGGAGAGATCCAGTCACTTTCCTGTAAACCCCCTTACTTGACTTTCCATGAGACGAGGGTGGTGCTGCAGACGCACCCCACCTTCATACCCAAGGCGCCGTCAGACTTTCATCAAAACGAGCCCTTGGTGTTAACAGTATTTTTTCCACGCCTTCGTCGCCGGCTGAAAGGACTTTGCACCAAATTGCTAATGAAGCAGTTAGAAATAAAACAGTTGGTGCTACTGCAGTGAGCCACTGCAAAAATTAGAATTAATGGATAAAAAGGAGAACGAGTCTGAAGGAAGAATCTCGGGAAAACACTGATAACATATGATACAAACACTGTAAAAAGCTGTAGCTTTGAACATCCATGAAGCAGCCATAATACTAAAACCAACTGGATATTAGGGTATGGGCAGAAATCTAACAAATCTCTTACCCTGGATTCGTCCAGCAGGAGCAGACGGTATTTGTTCAGCATGGCTTGCGTGCGCTTTAGCAGCTGCGTCGATACCACTTCAAACTCCTCATTCACTAGACATAGGGAGTGACAAAGACAACCAAACAAAACATGTTTAAATTTGGTTTTGGAAGCAATGTTTCCATAATGTCATGGAAACAAACCAAAATATATACAAAGATACATAAAACATCTTTGTTGCAAGATCGTATGCAGTACTCTTTGGGTGCACTACAACAACCCTGACCTTGTGGGAATAGGAACCCAAACCTTGGTATAAGTCTGTACTAAACAGGTTGGTAGCGTGTTGAGCAGCCAGGCTTATCTCAAGAGGGGTCAATGTGAGCTGTTGGGTATACGCAGAGATTCACTGTGACAAGTACTCAGACAACATTTCTTGATTAAACAATTATTCATTTAATTAAGTCAGTTTGAGTAAGCCTTCTTCAGAACGGGAAATATAATAGTAACACATACATTCCAAAATACACACACTGTTTCCCTAAATCAGCAAATACCCATTTGGGATGGCACACAGACACTTCCTACACCCTCAGGTGACAAACAGCTAGGACACTGTGGACATTAATATATCACTGTTGTACTTTGGCCAATACTTATGGGTATGTCAAAGAAAAAGATTATTAGGATAAAACAAGAGATCTCACAAATATTCTGAAGCAGGTAAGTCATTTTGGTAACCCCAATGCAAAGTAAGGAACAAGTTACTTACCTGTAACTGTTCTCCAGCATAGGTCCGGTATGGATTCCCAGCTCATGAATAAAGAATACATAGCAGTACACAACTGGCACAACCACAGGAGGTTGAAAGGCTCAACATAAGCATCGTTTACCTCCTCACCAGGCTCACCTTCAAGCGAACAGGTTGCGCATCACTGCTTGGCCGACTCTGGACTCCTCATTGGAATCCCTGTCGACGCAGTAGAATTTCGTGAAGGTGTGTGTCGACCTCCACCTAGCAGCCCTCGAGATGTCCAGCAGAAGCACCCCAGACAGGAACGCCACTGTAGCAGCGATCGCTCTGGTGGAATAGCTCTCAGACGGCCAGGCGCGGTCAGTTTGCCAACCAGAGACAGTGGGTGATCCAGCCAGAGAGCCACCTGGAAATGGAAGCCTTGGAGAGGGCCTTCCCATGGCTCACAGGGCCAAAGTTCACAAAAAGTTGAGAGGTTTTCCGGAAACTCTTTGTGCGGGCCACATAAAACTTCAGCGCTCTAGCCACATCCAGCAAGTGCAAAGTCCTTTCAGTCGGCGACAAAGGCGTGGAAAAAATACTGGTAACACCAAGGGCTCGTTTAGATGAAAGTCTGACGGCACCTTGTGTATGAAGGAGAGGTGCGTCCGCAGCACCACCCTTGTCTCATAGTAAGGGGGTTTACAGGAAAGGGACTGGATCTCTCCCACTTGTGCCGAGGTGATGGCCACAAGAAGAACAAGTTACGCTCTTACCTGGTGACGTTCTTTCGATGGGATGGTCCGACGACGTATTCCATATCTATGACAGTAATCCCCACAGCTGTGCTGCTTCGGAAAATCTGTCTGCGTCGATGACGTCGATACGCCATCCTCGAGGGCCCCCGTCAAGCCGACGTCACCGGATGTTATAAGTAGGAAGCACGACGCCTGTAGCCTCAGTTGTAGTTTTTTCCCCAGAATGTGTGGCACCAATCTTCTGCCAGTAGGCACACAGAAAGCCTTGCGGAAACGTAAGCTGCAATCGCATAAGAAATTCTGCAGCGGGGAAGGCCGGGAGGGAGCAATATGGAATACGTTGTCCGACCATCTCATCGAAAGAACGTTACCAGGTAAGAGAGTAACTTGTTCTTCGAGGGGATTGGGTCCACCGACGTATTCTATATCTATGACAGACTCCCAAAGCAGTACCAACGTAAGGAGGTGGGAAAAGAATTTAGAATATACAAATTTAGAATGCCAAATCAGATTGCAGAGTAAAGGACCGCCTTGCCAAAGGCCAAATCCTGCCCATGGATAGAATCTAGGGAGTAGTGACGTACAAAAATATGGACCGAAGCCCAAGTGGCTGCATCACAGATGTTACTAATAGGAACACCCCTCTGCAGGGCAGTAGAGGCAGCCATACCCCTAGTCGAATGGGCCCGTAAGCCTACTGGAGGGTCCTTACCAGCCAGGCGGTAACATTCAGAAATTGCCAAGATAATCCATCTAGACAAAGTCTGCTTAGTCACAGCTTGCCCCAAACGCCTTCCAGCGTAACCAATAAAGAGCTGATCGTCCACTCTGACCCGGGAAATGTGTGAAATGTAGAACCTTAAAGCTTTCCTAGGACCTAACCTATGGAGCCTCTCCTCGTCCTTACCAGGATGCGGAGGAGGATAAAATGCCAGAAGAATGACCTTCTGGCTTAAATGAAATTCCGACACCACCTTCGGAAGAAAGGAAGGACGAACTCTAAGGACAACCCTGTCCTTATGAAACACAGTGAAGGGTGGCTTAACTGAAAGTGCCTGTAACTCACTCACTCTGCGAGCGGAAGTGACCGCAACTAAAAATACAGTTTTAAGGGTTAACAGTCTCAAAGGATAAGAATGTAAAGGCTCAAATGGAGCACCCATTAGAAACTTGAGAACAAGGTTCAAATCCCAACCGGGCACCTGGAAAGGTGACGGAGCGAACACATTAGTGAGCCCTTTCAGAAACTGAGAAATTAAAGGATTTTTAAAATAAGAACACTCCTCAGACGAGCGCTTAAATATGGACAGCGCCGCCAGGTACCTTTAATAGTACCCACTTGAAAGCCCCTGTGGGCTAAAGAAAGCAAAAAAGACAGAACTACAGGAATGTCACATGAAAAAGGATCCACATTCTGAACCCTGCACCAGTCGCAGAACTTTCTCCAACGGCAACAGTACAGGGACTTTGTTGCCGGCCGTCTGGCCGAAAGCAACACCTCTATCACGTCTTCAGGGAGGTCCCAATCCTTCTACCTCAACCTTTCAGAAGCCAAGCGTGAAGGTTGAGGGATCTGACCTCTGGATGGAGAACCTGACCCCCCTCCCGTGAGAGCAGATCGTCTCGGTAGGGAAGACGACGTGGAGGACAGATGGACAAGTCGAGAAGGTCCGGGTACCACGACTTCGTGGCCCATGCCGGAGCAATGAGGATCATCAGGGAAAGGAACCTCTGTAACCTCGCGGGATGACAGTGACTGGAGGAAACGCGTACAGCAGTGGGAAGGGCCACTCCACCACGAACGCGTCTCCTAAGGCTCCTCTTGGAGGAAATTCCCAGGAGCAGAACCTTTCGCACTTCCGGTTGACACTGGAGGCGAAGAGATCCACTTGAGGGGTCCCCCAAAGGGCGAAGATCTCCAGGAGAATCTCCTGAGCCAACTCCCACTTGTGAGAGATCGCGCTCTGCCTGCTCAGAGCGTCCGCCGTCTCGTTTTCGTCTCCGGCCAGATGAACTGCAGAGATCGAAATTTCCTGCTGGATTGCCCAGAACCAGAGCTGCATCGCCTCCCTGCACAGAGGAAGTGACACTGCCCCCCCTTTTTGTTTAGGTAGTGCATGGCCACCATGTTGTCCGTCAGAATCAGGACATTCTTCTCTCGCACAGTCGGCAGAAAAGCCTTCAGGGCAAGCCTGACGGCCCTCAGCTCCAACAGATTGATATGGAGTCTGGACTCCGACGGAGACCAACGACTGCTGTCAGCTCGTTGGCATGAGCTCCCCCATCCCGTGAGGGACGCGGCCATCACGATTGTCACCTCTGGCCAGGGTAGCCAAAACGGAGCCCCCCCTCATCAGATTGCCTTTGACGGCCCACCACAGAAGGTCCTGGGAGACCAAGGGCGGCAAATGAACGGGGTCCGACATCCTGCCGGAGGACTGTGACCACTGGAGCTTGAGAGCTCATTGCAGAGATCTCATTCGCAACCTGGCCTCTGGCACCAGAAGAATGGTGGATGCCATGAGGCCGAGCAACCTCAAGAAAACTCGAACGCTGGGAGACTCTGGGCATGTTGAAACTTGTGCACCATCTGCTGAATGTGGTGAGCCCTCACCTGTCGGAGAAACACACAGCCCCAGGGACATGTAGAGCACTGCTCCGATGTACTGGAGCCGCTGAGTTGGCGTCAATTGGGACATCCTTAAGTTGAGGGAGAAGCCCAGCTTGTGAAGGGAGTGGCAGGTGACGGACAGATGATCCAGGACTTGCTCGAGAGAGCGCGCCCTGATCAACCAATCATCCAGGTAGGGGTAGACGTGAATCCCCCCTTTCCTGAGATACGCTGCCATGAGCTTGGTGAAAACACTCGGGCGGAGGTCAATCCGAACGGCAGGACCCGAAACTGAAAGTGCGAGTCGCCAACCGCGAACCTCAGGTACTTCTTGTGCTTGGGATGGATCGGCACATGAAAATAAGCGTCCTTGAGGTCTAGAGACACCAACCAGTCCTGAAGTTGAAGGGCCTGGAGGACTTGAGAAAGAGTAACCATCTTGAACTTGTCCTTCCTGGGGAGCTTGTTCAAACCGTGCAAGTCCATGATGGGTCTCAGTCCCCAGTCTTTCTTTGAAATCAAAAAATAAGGGGAATACCATCCCTTGTTCCTCTCTGCTACAGGCACCAGTTCTATGGTGCCTTTCTCCAGCAGGGATTGAATCTCCTGCGCAAGTAGCGGATCCGGACTCTTCAAAGAGAGATTCCCTGGTGGATTGTCCTGAGTCCTCTGCCGGAAAGGAAGACAGTAGGCATGGGCTATGATCTCCAGAATCCACACATCTGAAGTAATGGCACGCCACTCTACAAGATGCTGCGGCAGCCTTCCCCAAACCGGTGAAGCATGGGCCTCATGACTGAGCTGAAGCGGCTGCGGCAGTGCCTGAGGGCAAAGAGGCAACTGCTTGCACGGCCATGGCACCTCGAGTACCTTGTTTTCCACCTCTGGCACTCCTACGGTTGCCCCTTTGACTAGTAGCTCCTCTCGATTTACTAAAGGACGAGTTATATCGAAAGGAACCTCCCCTCCATTGCTGTCCCCTAGGACGAAAAGGCGCAGGTTGGCGGACTGCAGCGCCCAACGAGCAGCTTTGGAGGTCTGCAGCCTCTCAAGACTCTTGTCAGCCTTGCTGCCAAAAAGATGTTCACAATCAAAGGGCATGTTGAGGAGGCGGGCCTGCACATCAGGAGCAAAACCCGACTTCCGCAACCACGCAAACCTGCGTATTACGGTGCTCGCCGCCATGGACCGGCTGACGCAATCAACCATGTCCAGACCCGACTGACCAGATTCACACATGGCATCCTTGCCATCCTGCACAATAGCAAGGAAACCATCCCGTTCCTCCCCTTCGGGAATATGATCAGCCGCTAGGGGAAATACAGTTCCACAGAGTGTGCATGAAACGAGACAAGGCAAAAACAAAATTGGCCGCCTGAAGCGCCATACCCCCAGAAGAAAATACCTTCTTCGCCCAGCCGTCAAAACGTTTGTCGTCCCTATCAGGAGGGATGGTAGGGTACGACGCCTGCTTTACGGGGGCCGTAACCGCCTGCACCATCAAACTTTCCGGAGTGGGGTGCGTGGTCAAGTAGCAGGGGTCGGCACTGGCTGGGCGATATTTCTTCGGCAAGGACTTACTCACTGCCGGGAGACTCTCTAGAGAATACCAAGCCGCAGCCACCCTTCTCTGCAAGGCCATATGGAATGGCAGCACCGGGTCAGTTGGTGGACCATGGTCCAGAATATCAGTCAGGTCATCCTGCTGAAAATCCCCAGGGGGGGGGGCAGACCACCCCAAGTAATCCGTGACCCTCGACATCAGGCACCGATAAGGGGAGTCGGCATGCGTGCCAGGCTCAGGCCTACCAAATTTCACCTCCGGAGAGGTGTCGAGCTGACTGGCGTCATGCAATGACTGGCGCAGGTCCTCAAGCTGGCTATGACCAGAAACAATGTCATCAGGGACCTCTGCAGGAACCACACC
Organism: Ambystoma mexicanum; assembly: GCF_040938575.1. NCBI lineage: Eukaryota > Metazoa > Chordata > Amphibia > Caudata > Ambystomatidae > Ambystoma > Ambystoma mexicanum. The sequence goes on from NC_090923.1 coordinate 725,148,874, forward strand.
TTCCTCAGACCCCTCATCCACCTCAGAAATATAATCCAGAGGCTGGAAAGTGGGAATGAAAAAGGAACAAAGGCATGTTTTGCCTTAGCCAGAGCCTTTCTAGGGGGTCCCCCCGTACCACGAGGCATCCCCAACAAAGCCGCCTCGAAAGGTGTCGATGGAATCGGCATCAACGTCAAGCGCGGAGCCGACAGCTTCGACGGCGTCGACACAGGCCTCGAGGGCGGAGCCCCGGGTGTGTCCCTCGACAGCCTGGGCGCCGATGGCGTCAAGGACCGGGACCTGGAACGGGCATGTCTAGAGCGACCATCCTTGTCCGACCGGGACCTCAAAGGCGCCTAGTGGTCGCGACGACTGCTCAAGCCCAAAGGCGGACGAGCGGTGTCTCTAGCACGGCCACGACCGGCGTCCTCAGACGGTGCGGACGGACCAGAGCCCTGCGATCGAAAAATCGCCACGATCTCCTTTCGGAAGGAATGGAATGCTGGTTGGGTCAAGCAACCCGCCGACGGGCGGAGTCCTCGGAAGAGGACGGGGAAGGCGACCGGTGACGGCGCTTCCTGGAGTGCCTCGAAGAGGCAGAGGAATGGCAGGACAGACTCCCAGACCGAGAAACCCCGGACTCCCGATGACGATGCAGAGAGTCGCTCCTCGAATCGTCCGTGGAAAGACCAGTGGAACGCGACTTCCGTGGCTTGGCCACCTTACCGACGGACAGCTTCTTACGCTTCCACAAGGCCTTCGATGTGAGCGATTGGCAGTCGACACAGTCGTCCATTTCATGGTCCTCCCCGAGGCACCAGAGGCAAGCGTTGTGCGTATCCGTCAGCAACATCTTGGACCCCCACACCCGACACTTCTTAATCCCGGACCGCGGGGTGGAAGAAGCCGAAGACATCATACGATTTAGCAACGAAGAAACAGGTTTGAAGATCGTAAAGAACAGGATTCAGTAGAATCGAGGCGTGCCGAGATCTGCGAAGCGAACCCGTTCGAAGAAAAAACGGAACTGAGGCTACGGGCGTCGTGCATCCTACTTAGAACATCCGGTGACGTCGGCTCGACGGAGGACCTCGAGGACGGCGTATCGACGCCGAAAGATTTTCCGAAGCAGCACAGCTGTGGTGAGTACTGTCATAGATATGGAATACGTCGGAGGACCCAATCCCTTCGAAAAGCAGTTTTCCACAACAAACATCTGAGTGGTGCAGAATGCAGAGGCTCGAACGGAGGTCCCATGAGCCTAGTAAGCCCCACATCGAGCTCCCATGCTGGAGCCTTCACCGGCAGGAACTAGCGGAATAGTCCCTTGACTAATTCCTTGACCAAGCAGTGCGACCACAAGGATGGTCATCCTGTGGATCTGGTGTAGCAGGAGATAGCCGCCAGATGAACTTTGATGGAAGTGTGGGCCAGCCCCGACTTGGCCAATGACACCAAATATGAAAGTATCTGAGGAGCCTTGATCCTCAGCGGATCGATCTTCTGTGAACACCAAACAGCAAATCTCTTCCACTTAAGTCAGTAGCATTTCAAAGTAGACAATGCTCTAGCCTTGGCGAAAACTTCCTTGCAGTCCGCCGGGAGATCGTAGCCACCAAATTCTAACGCCGCAGGAGCCAGGCCGTCAGGTTCAGAGAACCTGGATCGTGGAGAATGGCGCCTCCTTCCCTGGCGAGAAGGTCAGTGACCACTGGCAGCCTGACTGGTGGAGACGCTGACATGCTGAGAAGGTCCGGGTACCAGATCGGCCAGGCTGGCATGACAATGTGGTTGTGGGGACCAGAAATCCGCGCCTCCAGACAGATGAGCACACTCCCCACCACTGTATCGCTCGATGGAAACCCTCGTCGAGCGTGATCTTGTCCTGGAAGCTTCCTGACACTTGTATCCAATGGCCATCTAGGAACTCCTATAAAGGACGCATCCGTAGCCTACAAAGTCGGATAAGATAGATGCATGACGACATCATGCCAAACAGAGACTTGATGGTCCTGACCATGGTGATCTTCAGTGCTAACAGCCATTGCACCATGCCAAAAATGGCCACTATCCTCTCCTCCGACGATGAGGCCAGGCACAACACAGTGTTGAGTCAGGATCCCAGCAGCAGCATCCTGCGATGGAGTCAAGCAGGACTTGGCATAGTTCACTGAGAACCCTAGATCCGTCAGTAGGCGGATGGTCCTCACTGTGTGGTCGACGACGATGTCCTTTGAACTGGCCCGGATGAGCCAGTCGTCCAAGGGAAGACGTGAATCCCTTGTAGTCACAGATGCGCCGCCAGGCACTTGGTGAAAACCTTTGGCGCTGACTTCAGCCCGAAGGGAAGGGCCTTGAATTGGTAATGCTTCCCCTGAAGGACAAAGGGCAGAAACTTGGGGGTCTCCCTTGCAAATTGGGATGTGGAAGTACGCACCCTCCAAGTCCAGCGACAACAGAAAGTCTCCCTTTTCTAGCTGTCCGAGCACTTGCTGAATAGTGACCAATAGGAACATATGGGACTTGATGTATTGGTTTAGTCGACTGAGGTCGAGGATGGGCCTCGAGCCCCCGGTCTCCTTTTTCACGAGCAAGTATATTGAGTACACTCCGGAGCCACTTGGGACAAGCTCTATCGCGCCTTTCTTTAGCATGGCCTGCACCTTCAGCAGAAGCTGAGGGATGTGGTTTTCGTGCTGGGCCACCGGTGGTATCCGGGGACATTCCAGTTGAAATTCCAGGGTGTGTGCGCGTCAAGCACCCAACGGTCAGTGGAGATGGACTTCCACACACTGAGGAAGTACGCCAGCCGGCCTCCGACCGGGGTGCACGGGTAGGGGCCCGACGTCACGGCCGGTTCAATCCTACTTGGACGTCAAAGGGCCGCCCTGGAGTCTCTGGCGACAAGGACGTCGTCCTCCAAAAGCCTTGGAACGGCCCCTGTTGGTTTCCTGGGCCGAGGAGCAGAAGGGGCTGGAGCTACGAAGAAGAGCTCCCGCCAAAACCTTTGGAATATCCTTGGGACTTGCCTCCTGAGGGCCGAAAGGACGGGCGTCGGTGTTGAAGAGTGCCCAAAGCACATTCCGTCTCGGTGTCCGCCTTGATGGCCTATAGAGACACATCTACAGCCTTCCCGAAGAGGTTGTCTCCATCAAAGGGCATATCCAACACCCTCGTCTTAACATCCCGATGAAAGTTGGTGGCCTTGAGCCAGCTACGACGGCAAAGGCAAACGGCATTGTCCATCTGGCAGAACCCAGCGTCTGCGATGTCCGTGGCCACCGTGATGGCGTGGTCTGACGACACCTAGCTTTCCTGCAGAATTTCCAACGCTTCCGACCTCTTGTCGACGGGGAGGCAGTCTAGGATGGGAGCGATCTTGAAACATAGCTCTCGGTCATAGAGCGCTACGATGGCGGGGGCGGCTTTGATGGTAGTGGCCGCAGAGTAGATAACCCGTCCCATGGCATCTAATTTCTTCCCCTCGCTGTCTGGAGGGGTGGATGCTGCTGAGGAAGAAGCGTCAGACGACTTCTTGGCTGCTGCCGATACCACAGAGTCCGGCGATGGCTGTGCCCGCAAGCAATTGTGCGCAGAGTCCAGCACCCTGTACTTCTTCTTAAGGCGATCCCTCTTTGCCAGGGTTGTAGAAGGGTTCTTCATGAGGGCTAAGCCTTCGTCCCAACCGTCATCCAGGAGTGGGACTGAGAGGATGATCTTTCTCTTCGCCTCGCGGCGCTGGTACAAGAAGCCCTCCTTCTCCTCTGGTGCAAGCTGGAAGAGTTCTGAAGACCTGGAGATCGAGTGAAACAAGCCTATCTCGTCTGGCGGGGAGGATCTGGGAGGAGGCGATGGGAGGACACCCAACCCACCGGCGTCGTCAGTGCCCGTCGTCGGGGTCCGTCTCATCCCTGGGGGGAGGAGGGGGCAAAGGGAGGAGGGGGGAGAAGGAGGAGGGGGGGAGAGGGGGAGGAGGGGAGAAGGAGGAGGGGAGGGAGAAGGGGGCGGCGGCGAGGGGTGGCAAGGAGGCAGAGGGTGCCTCTTCCTCTTCTTGGGCGGTAGATCCTCCGTCGCCAGAGGGTCAGCGGTCGCCAGCGCTGCAGGCGGGACCGACAGTGCGATAGGCATCCTTGTCTGTATCTCAGAGACCAGAGTATGTAGTGCAGAGAGAATGTCCCCTGAGAGATCTCCAGGCGGCATCTGAGGTGGGGGTGCTAGCTGAGGTGGAGGCGGAATAGGCAGCTGGGGAGCCTTGAGGGCGCTCAGGCCTTTGTCGTCTTGCTGCTCTTCCTCAACGGTATCCTCGACGTCGGCACGCTCGTCGTAGGGCCTGTTGCCGACGTTTTCTTCCTCCCGGATGGTTTGAAGATAGATGAGCTCCTCTTCTGAGGAGCTATCCGTGCCCTGGAGGACCTCTGTGCCCCTCCCCCCTTCTTTGCATCCAGAGGTGACAGTCTTGGGGAGATGACCAGCATCTTCTTCTCCGGGGTCTTCTCTATGGGCCGGAACGCACCATCCCTAATGGGAGGAAGGGAACCCTAGTCTTCGGGGTTGTGCCCTGCGGATCTGAATCGGCGGCCTTCGCGGGAGACGCCACTACCCCCTCGATGGAAGGCTGGGTGTACCTGGGCCTTCACGGTCCAGACCGGTCCCTTGTCCTGTTTGGCCTTTTGCGTCCCGGACGCCTTGTCCTGCCTGGCCTTCTGCTTAGGGAGTAGGCTCAGAGCCCCGATTCCCCTTGGGCTTCTCCAGCAGATCGGTCTTGTCCTTGTCCTTGAGTTTACCCGGATGGTCCGACTTCCTCTTGGACAATGATCCTGAGCGCTGGCTAGTGACTGAAGTCCCAAGGGCAGTGGACTCGCAGTGCTTAGCCTTCTGTTGGAACCCCACGGGAGGGGCACAATCAAAGGTCTTAGAAGCCTGCTCAGCTTTCTGAGAACCGGGAGAGGCCCTTGGCCTGTAGCCACTCTGTCCGCCGCCTATGACGATCCTTCAGCGTGTGATGCATATCCTGGCAAAACGCACATCCTCCTTGTGCGTCGGGTACCGACAGTAAAGTCATTGTGAATGTCTGTCGCCCGAGAAGACATTCCGTGAGCTGCAGTCGGAGCAAAGCTTGAAAAGTGGGGCTGAATCCTTCTCCTCAGACATGGTGCATGCGGCGCAGCCCTGAAGAATCTTCTGGAAGCCTCCATCAAGAAAACTCAATGAAATCTGCCCTTGATGGGCGCTGAAGAACCTGAAAAACGGGTCCCTGTTAATCGGAAGGTTGATCGATGGAGCACACGGCTCGGTTGATTGAAGAAATAGAGTAAACTCTTTCAAAAGGTGAAAAAAAAGCAGTAAAAGTTCGAGAGCTAAACACGAGGACTCCCAACACTTGAACGTGCAGTAAAAATCTGAAGATGGCTGCCAGAAGAGTGGCTTAGGTAGAGGGCAGTCATTGGCTGGGGGCAGTGTAACCCAGAGCTCATTGATTGGTTTTTAGGAGAAAGACATTTCAGAAATGAAACCAACTGATTTTTTTCTTTACCGAGCCTGACGACAGGGAATATTCATGTGCATGTGAATCCATGCTAGACCGCATGCTGGAGAAGTTAACCCCTTCCTAGAAGGAAGACAAAACACAATGTCAGAGGGAAGAAGAGTCATTCAGGGAGCCAGGCCAGGCCAAAGTCGATTGGACAAAAGTCTAGGCGAGCTGAAGCAATTCTTGCAGGTAGGTAAAAGTCTTGTACAATGTTTTAGAAGTCTTTGTAGAAAAGAAGAAATCAAAGCTGATTAGGCTTGTGAGGTAAAGAAGCTGATAGCAACTCTACAGAAGCAACCAAGACCAGTCTCTAATGAGACCAAGTGAGGTTACACAACAAGAGATAAGTTCTCTTAGACTTTATAGTACCTTTGGTTAGAAGGAAAACACGGTTCCTGCTGGCTTCTGTTCCTGTGCAGCTCTGCATTTCCTCTGTTTCTGGGACTTAGTCATGGGGACAAGAGGGAGGACGTCTGGAGGACTCCTGCACTGCAACGCGACGGTCAGCGACAGAAAAGGACCAACTTCTATTCAGTGGCACTTTGCAGTTTCAGCTCCTCGCGTCTCAGCAAATAGCATCACCCCAGACTCTTGGCTGTTGAGATGGATTTTCCTTGCATCTGTAGTCCAGCACTCTGTTGAGGTGGCTCAGGCTCGGTCAGTCCTGCTTCCTGGGAGCTCTTGGCCAACATAAAAGCAACACACACAATCTGGTGTTCCTCTCCCTGGCTCCTGGCTTTCCAGCAGCAACTGCAGTGGAAATACAACTCGCTTCGAGAGGACGTCCGTGTGGCTTACTTTGGAGTTGATTGGTCCCACCAACTCAAAGGGAGAAGTTATCCTTACAGGGCTTCTCTGGTCGAAATGAAATCAGAGCTTCAGCACAGCAGCAGGTCTTCACCAGGCAAACCAACGGTCCAGGAGTTGCAGCAGGTGTCTCTTACAAGTTCTTCTTCAGATTCCTTCGCCCCGTGGTTGACTCCGCCTTCCAAGCCAAAAAGCATTGGCTGTCAGTCACCCAGCAGGGTGGCTGTCCTTGCCGGACAGCCAGCCGGCCAATCACCTAACAGTGCATTTCTGTCTCCTAGGAGACTAAGCACAGGGAGTTTCGGACACCTCGCTAGCTTCCTGCCCCCGCCAGACACCCTGGAGCCAGAGGCAGGCTTCACTCGTGAATCCCACCAAAGACAAAATGAACAAAGGGACCAAACCTGGTTTGGCGCACAGAGTAAATCTCAAGAAGGACCTTGCTACAAAGAAATGGTGAAAAAAGACCACCGGGGACATTTTGACAATAATTGCACCATTGGGTGCTTTACAGCAGCTGCAAACGCACCACGGTAGTTAAAGGTAAACCACTGCCACCAGCCATTCATCGAGGAAAGGGCAACATAAAAATGCTAATGAAAAACTAGACAAATGGGACACTAAGTAACCCCCCCCAGCACCCTATTGTAAGATAGCTCTTTAAACCTTTTGGAAATCTGAAAGACTTCCCTATGCCACTGCACTGAAGGTGATGTGTGACACAATGTAAAGATGATGCCTATGGAGTTTGTCAGACTCCAAACTTAACAAAGCAACACAGATTTCAAATCACATTAAAAATACATGAGAGAGTGGGGAAAAAGGGCCTCACTCTCTCTTCAGGTTAAAAATGAAAAGTCCTACAATCCAACATAGTTGCTGGGCGTCTCTAAGGTAGAGAGGAATTAGCATATTTCTGAGAATTCTCCCCAACATTCGCCCCCCCTCCCCCAGACTAAGGGACAGGAGGATTTAATCCACACCAGAAGGGATCTCCTGTTGCAAGTCGATTAAATGGCCTGCTGAGTAAACCAGCAATTTTCTGTAACCCTTGCTATGGCACTCTTTTATCAGTTGTTTTCATTTGTAATCTATATGACAGGAGGATTTAATCCACCCCTGGATGAATTTCCTTACTCCAGTCGGTCATACTTTCTGGAGAGACCATCAGCATTTTGGTGATTACACCCTGACCTGTGTTCTATGGTAACATCAAACCCCTACAGGCTGAATGACCACTTTTTTTTTTACCACAATTTAGGATTCTCCCCCTTCATCTGCATTAACCATCTCAAGGGTTAGTGGTCTGTTTGAATTACTAAAGTAGATCCATACAAGTATGGTCTAAACTTCTTGAAAGACCACACAATGGCAAAAAATTCACGTTATATGGTTGTCCACCTTGTTTTAGGGTCATTCAGTTTTCTACTGATGAAGCAGATTGGGTGTTCCCTGCCTTTCTCATCCAGCTGACTCTGAACTGCACCTATACCTGTATTGGAAGCATCAGTTTATACAATAAAGTATTGGTTGTAGTCAGGAGCTCTCAAGACTGAAGCTTGACAAAGGGCTTTTCTAACTCCTTCAAATGCCTTAGTGTACACTCCTCATTCCATCTGACCTTCTTGGGGAATTTGGGCGAGGAGATCACATTCAAGGGAGAGGCTATGGTCCTATAGTCCTCAATTAAGTTCCTATAGTAACCTGTGAGACCTAGAAAGGCTCTCACTTGGGTTTGAGTAGTGGCAGTAGCAGAGTCTTGTATAGTTTGTACCTTGCTAGTCAATGGCCTTATTTCACCTCCTGCCACCTCATGTCCAAGGTAGACCACTTTACTCTAACCAATTTGACATTTACTTGCCTTTATGGTCAGATTGGACTGCTCAGGAGCCTGCAATACATATCCTAAGTGGTCAATATGTTCTTTCCAAGTAGGGCTGAACACTGCAATGTCATCCAAGTGTGCCATGCAGAAGTCCTCCATCCCATTCAGAACACGATTCAACATCCTTTGGAATGTAGCAGGTGCATTCTTTAGTCCAAACGGCATTACCTTAAACTGGTAGAGGCCTCCAGGGGGTGAAAATGCAGTGTTCTCCTTGGCATGGTCTGTCAGATCTATTTGACAATAGCCTGAGGTTACGTCAAATGTACTAATGTACTTGGCTTAACCAAGTTTGTTCACCAGCTCATCTGTCCTAGGTAAAAGATGGGCATCAGTCGTAGTGACTGCATTAAGAGCTCTATAGTCCACACAGAATCTCAACTCTGTGGGATCCTGCCTTTGGCACTAATACAACTGGACTAGCCCATGGACTTGTAGATGGCTCTATTACCCCAAGATCAAGCATCTTCTTGGCCTCTTCCTTTATGTGGGTTCTTACATGGTGTGACATTCTGTAACCCCTGCCAATCAAAAGTGAAAATCACATGCTGGCCCCAAGGGGTCAAGCCTGGTGATAGTGAAAACAGAGGGGCAAACTGATTTAACAGAGATGTGCACTCCTCCTGTTACAGTGTCAGATCAGAAGAGGGATTCACTCCTATCTGTCCATCTAAAGGTTGTCCCCTAAGGAGGTCAGGTAGAGGCTCACTCTCCTCCTCCTCATCTTCCTCCTCCTCCTCCTGAGAAGAGGTTAGAAGCAAAGCTCCCATTTGTGGTCTAGAGACATAGGCCTTTAGGCGGTTGGTGTGAAAGACCCTATGGGCAACCTTAGGATTGCCTAAGTCCACCAAATAATTGACCTCTCCAGGTTTGCCCACAACCTTCAAGGGTGCAATCCATTTGTCCTGCAAGGCCCTCTGCCTTGTAGGTATCATAACTAGAACTAGCTGGTCTTGAGTAAACTCAACCATGTTGGCCTTCTGGTCGTGCCAATGTTTAACCAGAGCCTGACCCGCTTTCAAGTTATCAGAAGCTTCTGTCATCATGTGGGCCATTCTCCTTCGGAGACCTAACAAATAGTCAGTGACTCTCACTGGCTTGTGGGAAGGATCACTCTCCAACCCCTCCTTGATTAGGGCCAATGGACCTCTAACCGATGACCATAGAGGAGCTCAATGGGGCTGACGCCAACCCCTTCTTGAGGGACTGCTCCATAAGCAAAGAGAAGGCATGGCAGTAGAAGGTCCCACTTTCTTCTAAGGGGTTCTTCTAAAGCACCCATCATGCACTTCATAGTTCTATTAAACCTCTCCACCAACCCATTGGTCTGGGGATGGCAGGCTGTTGAGAACGCGTAGGTCACTCCACAGTTTTGCCACATGCCTTGCATTGTAGTGGGACATAAAATTGCCCCCCCCCCTGTCTGAGATAACCTCCTTAGGAAAACCTACCCTGGTAAAAATACCAAGGAGGGCCTGAGCCACTGCCTGGCCAGTTACGGTCCTCATAGGTATAGCTTCAGGATACCTGGTAGCATGGTCTACCACAACCAATATAAATCGGTTGCCTGAAGATGTGGGAGGTTCTAAGGGACCAACAATGTCTATTCCTACCCTCTTAAAAGGGACTCCCACCACTGGGAGAGGCACCAAAAGGTGCCACGTTCTTGGCTCCACTCTTGCCAGAAGTCTGACAAGTGTGACAGCTTCTGCAGAATTTATCTACATCAGACCCCATATTGGGCCAGTAGAAATCCTTTCCTTAGTCTTCTTAAAACTTAAGTGACCAGCTAAAGGAATCTCATGGGCTAACTCAAGAAACTGGGGTCTCATCTCCTGCGGCACTACAAGTCTTCCGTAGTCCCCTGGGGTAGACTCAATAGGTTCACTGTAGAGGAGGCCATCCTCCCAGTACAACCTGTCCTTCCCTGGCTCTTGCCCTTCCAGCTGGGAAGCTGCCTGTTGGCGAAGTCCTTCAAGAGTAGGACACTATCTTTGACATCTGCTGATGTCTGCCCTACAGGGTGCCACCTTCTGCAAGCAATGTCTGCAGCTCAGGATGGTCTTTATGATCCAGATCTTCAACAGTTCTGTTTCACCAGTAACTGTTTCACCATCCTCTGGTTGGTCCTGATACTTAGCCTCAGCGGGTGGAGGGGTCACAGGTGTGACTTGGGACTGTCCTCTCAGGGATGTCCTGGTTTTGTGCACAAGAGTGACACTTTTATTGCTTCCTGAGACCCTGGGTTTGCCCTTTGTCTCTTTCCTCCTGGAAGTAGAAGTTTGTTCTTCCTGTGGACTGGGAGTTATAGGTTGCTCTGTAACAACCCACTGAATGTCATCGAAAAAGAGCTCTATGGCCTTCCTAGTCTGTTCCTGCTTCATTTTACTGGACGGCCTGGGGGTGCTTGATACAACTCCAAGAGGTTTTAAGTCATTCCCCAACAGGACTCTCCCAGGCACCTCCCTCTGAATACTGACAGGTATTCTTACAGTCATATTGTTGCACTGAATGAGAGCTGGTAGTATTGGAAACATCTGGAGAGGGCCTCCAGCAAGCTTAGTGGGGCCTTTGGATGCCTTAGCAACATCCTCAGGTTTGGAAAAGGTTTCATCCACCACTGTGATGCTGGCCCCAATGTCTCTAATGGCAGGGGTCTCCTGACCATTTAGAAGTACACTGTCCTTGTAGTATTCTTTTGTGTTGTCTGGAATAGAGTTATACACATCTAAAATCTGTTGTTGCCACAGACCCAGGGGCACTAAAACACTGGCCGAGACTCCAATGGGGTCTCCAGCCAATAGATGAAAGTTTTAACTTACCATATGTACTTCTCCCTGAGGGATGAAGGCTAAGGAGGCAGTGTGGACCCCTGAAGGTTTACCCTTACATCTGGGATCCCCTTTCACATTGTCAGTTGACCCACAAGCATAACATTTACCAAATGTTTTGACAAATGGGGGCTGTGCTGACCTCCCTCTGGTTTGGCACCAGAGGTTTCACTAGACTGACCTGGTTTCCTAAATGGCTTACCCATCTTATGTTTGTGGCCCTCTTTTGGATGGGAGGATTTAGAATTTTCTTTGTCATCTTTCTTGTGCTGTTTCCCCTCATCCTTTTATTGAGTGGCCCCAGAATCCATGTGAGTTGCCCTGTTGGCAACCCACAAGTCAGCAGCTTTTGCTAGCTTCTTGGGATCAATTTATTTTGAGTCAGCCACGTGCTGTCTCAGCTCAGGAGAGCAGGCATCAAAAATAGATTCCAACAAAAATAAATTTCTCATTCCTTCAAAGGAGTTCACCCTGTAACCCTTAACCCACCCAGAAATGGCTGGTGGCAGTGGTTTTATAACAAACTACCATGATTTTTACCGACCCCGAGCCCCGGTAGCCAAAAATCGCGGGAGCCATGTTTTTCAAGATGGCGACTTAAGCCCCTTTGTTTAAACGGGTCACGGTCTTTTTTCACCATTTCTTTTTGGAAAGGTCCTTCTAGTGTTTGTCTCTGTGTGACAAACCAGGTTTGGTCCCTTTGTTAATTCATGCCTTTGGCGGGCTTCAGGACTGAAGACCGCCTCTGGCGCCCGAGTGTCTGGGGTGGGCAGGAAGTGATGGAGGTGCCCGAAACGCCCTGTGCTTAGTCTCCTAGGAGACCCAAATGCACTCTGTGGTGATTGGCTGGCTGACTGTCCGGCAAGGACAGCCACCGTGCTGGGTGAGTGGCAGCTAGGCTGGAATGAATGGGAGAAAACTGTTTAAAAGGTGAGTCTCCTGGACTGGAAAACAGAGTCAACCACTGGAACGAAAGAACTGAAGACGAGCTGGAAGAGGACAGCTGCTGCAACTCCTGGACAGTTGGTTTGCCCGGTGTAGGCCTGCTGCAGGTCCGAATTGCCAAGTTCATCTCGACAGAGAAGCCCCTTTAAGGACGACTTCTTCCTTTGAGTTGGTGGGACCAATCAACTTCTAAGCCACCTGGATACCATTCTCGAAGCTGGTTAGGATTAATCAGGGGGAAGGACACCAGCTTGTGTGCTTGAAGAACAGCTCCTTGAACTGAAGTGACATTTTGTCAGCGTTTTCCGACGATCCCGTGCAGTGCAGGAGTCCCCCGACGTCCTCCCTCTTGTCCCCACGACTGAGGCTCAGGAACAGTGAGATCTGCAGGAACTGCCAGGAATCATCGTCTTCAGCTGCAGCTTTTGCTTCATACTAAGGTACTGTGCCAACCCGATTGAGAGAACGCTTCTCTCGCAGTGAAAGTTTGTGGAACTTACCCAATTTACAGGCCTAATGAGCTTGTGACCCAACATATGATTCTTTTTCGTACAAACTACTTTTGAGAACTTTGGCAAAGACTTTACCGTTTACTTCAAGAACTGCCCTTTCCTAGTCCATTGACTTTGGCCTATGCCTATTGAACTGAATCGAGTCCTCTGGTGAACTATAACTATTTGCACAGCCTAAGAAAGTAAATGTGATCTATTCGGCTAACTTGTGCCTTTTTGATCCCATTAAAAGTAACTGAAATGCCATTTTGATCCTATTTAAGGGGAGCCTAATTTGTTCAGAAACATATTGGTTTGCTAATGAAGTGTGTTTGTGTATAATATTAAGTTGCCTCCTTCTAGTGAAATGTTTTCTAAAGGATTGTGTAATAAATTAATCAGTGTTTTACCAAGTATAAGTATAAGTGTCTACTTGAACCACTGTGATTGTAAGACCTCTGAGTAACCTCTTGTAATGTTCACATTCCCTCTTGAGATAAGCCTGGCTGCTCAGCTTGCTACAACAAAACTGTGCAGTACAGACTTATACCAAAGGTTGGTTTTTGCTTACATCTGTAGTCCTAATTGTATGTGGTGGTCCCAGAGGGTACTGCATGCAATTCTGCCTATACCTTTTAAATTCCAATTCAAGTCTCATTTTCTCAAGAGACACATTCTGGACTCGATGATGGACCTTGTGGGGTCCCAGTGGGCATGGTTTGAGGCAAAAGGGCAGGCAAAGGCAAAGAAGGGCTCCTATTCTTGGACTCCTCTACCACCTCTGACTCTTCTAAGACATTAGAGTTAGAGTCTGAACTATCATTCTCATTATTAATTTCCACATTCCCTTGGTTAGTAGGTGTGACAGGCCTACTACCTAAACTTTGGTGATTCAACAACTTTGTAATCAACTCATGTTTCTTTCCTTTAACAGGGAGATTCTTGACCTTACACATTTATTTCAGTTGATCTACTGTTAAAATGATCAGGGCTTCCTGACTGAAGTTATCCATATTAGGCATGTTACAATTGCTACTCTGATGGAGCTTAGCCTTGTGCAGGTTTTAGTTGAACAAAAGCAAAGCAAATACTCAATGTAACAACTCTACAATAGATTCTCACCGCCTGCCACCAGTGCTAGGCAAGATTGTATGCAGTACCCTGTAGAAGACTGCACCAGCCTTGTCCTCTTGGCAATAGTTAACCCAACCGTTAGTAAAAGCATGTACTACACAAGTTGGTAGAGTGACCGAGCAGCCAAGCTTATCTCAAAAGGGGCCAATGTGAGCTGTAGGGTTATTACACAAAGATCCACATTGCAAAGTATCCAAATAACCACTTACACTCAAGGTTTCTTGATTAAACATTTATTAATATAACAGTCAGTTGAATAAGCCTTCCTTAGAAGTGAGCAAAATATGTAACAATAATATACTTAAAAAATACACACTCAAGATTCCAAGATGGCCGCCGACACCAGATAGACATGTGTCGACGGAGCTCCGGAGCTCTCCAGCGGAATTAAGCGGTTCCACCACCCCTTACAGGCTGACAAGCGGGTGAAAGTCACGAATTGAGGTCCGCCGCCCCAGTGGGCGACCGTGGCTGTGATTGCGACCATCAGGGAGAGAAACGGAGGCACGAAGCCCAGCGAACACCGGAGGCCCGTGGCAGAAAGGTGGCGCGACGGGCGGACTGGCACCGGTTTTGATGGAGAGGGCGGGCTGAGGCGAGATGAGACTGGGGCTTTGTTTCCACCTCCTCAAAAAACAACGAAAAGAGAGGGACAGCCCCAGGAGAGTGTCCGCGGGCTCAGCTGGGTGGCTGGCTGACTCGCGTGAAATCCTCTGGCGCTAACTCGGACAGCACCGGCTGAAAAGGGGAAGAGGGTCGGCGGCCCGACCCTAGCGCCAGGTCCCCCGGGGGGACGAAGAGGCAGCCCTTCATCTCACCCCGGACGGGGGAGGAGGCCCTGGGCCTGCCCGCGGAGACGAGGCCCCGAGGCTCAGGGCGCAAGCAGCTGCAAAGACTCGGCACACGGAAAGGCGTGCATCTGACTTGGACCGGACTCGGAGGGGCCCGCAGCCGCCGATAACACATACGCGGCAGGCGAGGATCCAGGTTCCTGCCGTGTCGGGGGTCGGCGGGCCCCCCGGAGAGAGGAAGGCATCCAGTGCGGCAGAGGGCTCCCTGTCGGAGTCGCGGAGGCATAGGCCCACGGGGGCCCGAGGTGAGGAGAGAGTCTGCCTGAGAGGGAGCCCAGGAGTGCAGTGGTGGATGCGGGGTCCCGGCAACTTCAGCTCTGAGGAGTAACTCGAGCAGGTCACCACCTGGCCAGCGGAGACCCGGTTGGGCCCCCCTGCATGATTGGGGGTCCCCACACCTGGGGCATGGTCTGGCTGTCTCCATGGCATCCACCCCATAAGGAGAGCAGGGTAAACGGACAATACACGCAGGACTACCAATTGCCCTCTCCGGACACACATAGGGCCCGGTATAACACGGCAGATGGATTCGGCTCAGGCAACAGGAATTTAGACCAGCCCTGACCCGCACAGTCTCATCTACCCCAGGGATGAAGCTCCATTAGCTTCTAAGGCAGAATTAGAGACACCAAGAGCATTGCATCCAAGCCCAGACAGGTGGAATAGCTCAATGAGTAGCATAGACAGGGTCAGAGAGGCTTCCCGGCCGGAGCCTCATGACCAAAGCAGAGTCCAGCGGCTAGTCATACGTGACAGTATCCCATAATTATGGCGGCCAAAAACAAAAGCAAGACAAGCAAAAGTGGTTTGCTGCAGGCGGACACATCAGGCCCCCTTGCAACTATGTGGGCGAACAAAGACGCGGTCAAAGACCGCAGGGCTACACAAGGGGGAACCACGGGCCAGGAGCACCTCGAGAGCTCAGATTTGGCAGCACAAATTTCACGCCAAAAACTGCGCGGGGAGATGCTCTCCCTTCAAACGTCATTGGGAAGAACATTACAGGACCAATTCCAATTAATGAGATCAGATATAAACCAAGCAATGGCTGAAATTAAGCAGGAAGTAGGTCAGCTGGGAGAGAGAATGGATCTAGTTGAAAAAGGCCTAAAGGAGGTGGGCAGAGAAACGATGGAGAATAGTGAGGCAATTGAGAGACTCGACACAGCAACGCGAAACCTGGAAATCAGACTGGAAGACATGGAAAACAGGTCTCGAAGGATCAATATCAGATTGAAGTTTTTGCTGGAAACGGTACAGGACAAGGACCTGAAAGGGACTGTTCAAGGGATCTTTGCGGAGCTGCTGGCGGAGACCTCTCCCGACAAGATAGAGCTAGACAGGGTTCACAGAGTGGGATACCTCAACAGGAACCCGAAAGCCAGGCAGCGAGTCGTGTTGGCCGCATTCACGAGGTATGTCCAAAAAGAATCAGTTCTCAGGGAGGCCAGACAAAAAGAGCCGATATTATTCAACGGTCAACGCATCGAATTATATCAAGACCTCGCCAGCAGCACCCTACTTAAACGGAGACAATGGAGCCTGATCACCTCAAAACTCAAAGAAAAAGTGATCAGATACAAGTGGACCTTGCCTTTCGGGCTCTTGTTAGAGTGGGCTGGCACGCAGAAGCGGATAACTACGATGCAAGAAGGGGCGGTCATACTACAAATCGAATTGGACCAGGAGCCGGATCGGGAACAGGGTGCGGCCGATATGGGCAGATCACCTGAGGCGGGAGTCGTGATGAGACCCAGACCGTGGGAGTGGTCAGTTGTGGGAGAGGGGAAAAGTAGGAGACCTGCGCTATGGGGGCCCTCCGGGAAGGGAGGTGAAACAGAGCCAACAGTGGAGGGGAGGGCTGGGGTCGAGGAAAACTGACCAGAGGTGTGGTCAATCATAAGGGGTGGTGGACAGAAGAACAAGTTACTCTCTTACCTGGTAAAGTTCTTTCGATGGGATGGTCCGACGACGTATTCCATATCTATGACAGTAATCACCACAGCTGTGCTGCTTCGGAAAATCTTTCGGCGTCTGCGTCCTGCATCGATACACCGCCCTCGAGGACCTCCTCCGACGTCACTGGATGTTATAAGTAGGATGCACAACGCCCGTAGCCTCAGTTGTAGTTTTTTCCCAAAACGTGTGGCACCAGTCTTCTGCCAGTCTGACCACACAAAGCCATGCGGAAACGTAAGCTGCAATCGCATAAGAAATTCTGTAGCGGACAAGGCAGGGAGGGAGCGATATGGAATACGTCGTCGGACCATCCCATCGAAAGAACGTCACCAGGTAAGAGTAACGTTCTTCGAGGGGATTGGGTCCTCCGGCGTATACCATATCTATGACAGACTCCCAAAGCAGTACCAACGCAAGGAGGTGGGATAAGAATTTAGAATACAGAAATTTAGAATGCCCAATCAAATTGCAGAGCAAAGGACCACCTTGCCAAAGGCCAGATCCTGCCCACGGATGGAATCGAAGGAGTAGTGACGTACAAATGTATGGACCGAAGCCCAGGTGGCTGCATCACAGATGTTACGAATAGGAACACCCCTCTGTAGGGCAGTAGAGGCAGCCATACCCCTGGTAGAATGGGCCCGCAAGCTGACCGGTGGGTCCTTACCCGCCAAGCGGTAACATTCAGAAATTGCCAGAATAATCCAGCGAGACAAAGTCTGCTTAGTCACAGTTTGTCCCAAACGCTTTTCAGCGTAACCAATGAAGAGTTGATCGTCCACTCTGACCGGGGACATGCGTGAAATATAAAAGCTTAAAGCTCTCCTAGGACCGAGCCTATGGAGCCTCTCCTCTTCCTTACCAGGATGCGAGGAGGATAAAATGCCGGAAGAATAACCTTCTGGCCTAATTGAAATTCCGACACCACCTTCGGAAGAAAGGAAGGACGAACTCTAAGGACAACCCTGTCCTTATGAAATACAGTGAAGGGTGGCTTAACTGAAAGTGCCTGTAACTCACTCACTCTGCGAGCGGAAGTGACCGCAACCAAAAATACAGTTTTAAGAGTTAACAGTCTCAAAGGGCACGAATGCAAAGGCTCAAACGGAGCACCCATCAGAAACTCAGGAAAATCAGGACAAGGTTCAAATCCCAACCGGGCACCTGGAAAAGTGACGGAGGGAACACATTAGTGAGCCCTTTTAGAAACTGAGAAATTAAAAGGGATTTTAAAATAAGAACAATCTTCAGACGAGCGCTTAAATATGGACAGCGCCGCCAGGTAACCTTTAACGGTACCCACTTGCAAGCCCCTGTGGGCTAAAGAAAGCAAAAAAGACAGAACCACAGGAATGTCACATGAAAACGGATCCACATTCTGAACCCTGCACCAGTCGCAGAACTTTCTCCAACAGCAACGGTAAAGGGACTTTGTTGCGGGCCTTCTGGCCGAAAGCAACACCTCCATCACGTCTTCAGGGAGGTCCCAATCCTTATACCTCAACCTTTCAGAAACCAAACGTGAAGGTTGAGGGATCTGGCCTCTGGATGGAGAACCTGCCCCCCCCCCCCCCTCCCGTGAGAGCAGATCGTCTTGGTAGGGAAGACGACGTGAAGGGCAGATGGACAAGTCGAGAAGGTCTGGGTACCACGTCCTCCGGGCCAGGCCGGAGCAATGAGGATCACTCGGGAACCAAACCTTCATAACCTCTGCAGCACTTGCGGGATGACAGGGACTGGAGGAAACGCATACAGCAGTGGGAATGACCACTCACCACAAACGCATCTCCTAAGGCTCCTCTTGGAGGAAATTCCCGCGAGCAGAACCTTTCGCACTTCCGGTTGACACTGGAGGTGAAGAGATCCACTTGGGCGGTCCCCCAAAGGGCGAAGATCTCCAAGAGAATCTCCTGAGCCAACTTCCACTCGTGAGAGATCGTGCTCTGCCTGCTCAGAGCGTCCGCCGTCTCGTGTTCGTCTCCGGCCAGATGAACTGCCGAGATCGAAACTTCCTGCTGGATTGCCCAGAACCAGAGCTGCATCGCTCATGTTCAGCCGCTAAAGAAACACAGTTCCACAGAGTGTGCGTGAAACGTGACAATGCACATACAGAGTTGGCTGCCTGAAGAGCCATACCCCTTGAAGAAAACACTGTCTTCGCCCAACCATCAAAACGCTTGTCGTCCCTATCAGGAGGGATGGTAGGATACAACGCCTGCTTTGCTGGGGCCGTAGCCGCCTGCACCACCAAACTCTCCGGAATGGGGTGCTTGGTCAAGTAGCAGGGGTCGCTACTGGCTGGGCAGTATTTTCGCGGCAAAGACTTGCCCACTGCCGGGAGACTCTCCGGAGCAGTCCAAGCCGCCGCTACCCTCCTCTGTAGAGCCATATGGAACGGCAGTACCGGGTCAGTTGGTGGACCTTGGTCGAGGATATCCGTGAGGTCATCCTGAAGAAAATCCCCTGGGGGAGCAGACCATCCCAAGTACTCGGTGACCCTAGACATAAGGCGCGGTACGAGAAGTCGGCATGGGTGCCAGGCTCAGGCATACAAAACTCCACCTCCGGAGAGGTGTCCAGACCACTGGCGTCGTGCAGGAACTGACGTAGGTCCTCAATCTGGCTATGGCCCGAGAGAATCTCATCTGGCACCCTATCAGGAACCATGCCATCATCAGAGCCCTCATCCACCTCCGAAATGTACTCATGATGGCGGAAAGTGGGCACAGAATGGGGAACAAAGCCATGCTTCACCTTGGCCAGAGCCTTTCTAGGGGGTACCTCCGTCGAAACAGCCTCGAAAGGCGTCGAGTGCGTTGAGTGAACACGGCGCCGACAGCATCGACGGCGTCGACACAGGCCTCGAGGGTGGAGCCCCGAGTGTGTCCCTCAACATCCTGGGCGCCGATGGGTCGACGACTTCCTCGGAGGCGGAGTCTCGAGAGAGTCCCTCGACGACCTCGGCGCCACAGGCATAGACATCTTCCTCGAAGACATCACAGGCTCACACGGTCTCGAGCGCGTCGAGTACCAGGACCTGGAACGGGCGTGACTAGAACGATTCCCCTTGTCCGAGCGGGACCACTCCCGCGAATCGTGCCGACCACCCGAGCCCGAAGGCGTACGAGCGGTGTCTCTAGTCCGATCATGACCGACCCCACTCGGAGGCACGGACCAGTGCCCTGCGATTCGAGAATCGCTAGCATTTTCTTACCGAAGGAAGCCTATTCCCCCGGCGTCGCATGCTTGGTGGGATAAGCGACCCACCGACGGGCGGAGTCCTCGCATGACGACGGGGAAGGCGATTGATGACGGCGCTTCCGGGAGTGCCACAGAAAGGCAGAGGAGTGGCGGGACCCACTGGACTTCCGACGACTATGGGGAGAGTCGCCCCTCGAATCGTCCGTCGAAAGACCCGCAGACCTCGACTTCCGGGGCTTGGACACCTTATTGACCGACAGTTTCTTCTTGCGCTCCCGCAAGGCTTTGGACGTAAGCGACTGGCAGTCGACACAATCATCCGTGTCATGGGCCTCCCCGAGGCACCAGAGGCAGGTGTCGTGCGAGTCCGTCACCGACATCTTGGACCCGCAGTCCCCACACTTCTTGAAGCCCGGACTCGGGGTGGAAGAAGAGGTAGACACCACAAAGGACTTTAACTTCACAAACGAACAGGTTCCAAGAACCGAAAGACCAGAAACCCCAAAGAGTCGAGGCGCGCCGAGATCTCCGAAGCGAACACGCGGAAAAAAACAGAACTGATGCTACAGGCGTTGTGCGTCCTACTTATAACATCCAGTGACGTCGGCCGTCGGAGGAGGTCCTCGAGGGCGGCGTATCGACGTCATCGACGCAGGAGCCAAAAGATTTTCCGAAGCAGCACAGCTGTGGCGATTACTGTCATAGATATGGAATACGTCGGAGACCCAATCCCCTCGAAAGGTTGTTTTTGTTTCTCGAGGAGGAGAGGAGTGACGAGCAAACATCATGGGATCAGTAAGGGGGAGGAAGCCTGGGGAGGGGAAGAGGGAGACGGGAAGACCTAGTGTTAAGGCCTTCGGTACCAGGGAGGGGGAGTGGGGGAGAGGGGGTTAGGGAGGATGGGGACCTCTCGGGTGCTGTCCAAGGGGCGAAGTGGGCACGGTAAATGCTCCTGGCTCTTTGGTACGGTGAGAACGATTGAAGATAAAGAGCTGGGGGACACACACAGCAGGAGCAGGCAATGCACCACAGTTCAAATGGGTATCTCATTACGTCGGGGGCCTCAACTCCTGTTGAAAAGGAAAAAGCTGGAGCAATTCACGAAACGGGGAAAACCTGACTTTCTGGGGCTAGAAGAAACACACCTGCTCCGTAAGGGTCAAAGCCGACTTAAGCTAAGGGGGTTCGACCAAATCTTCCAGGCATTGGGCCCCATGAAATCGGGAGGGGTGGCGCTGGTCGCCAGGAACATGGTCAACGTCCGCATGGAGGATTTTCTTAGGGACAAAGAGGGCAGATTTATAATAGTAAGAGGCAAAATTGTGGAGGAGACCTATACAATAGGGGTCATCTACGCACCCAATTCAGGGCAGTATTCCTTCCTCCGTGACATTCTAGGGAAAATGGGAGAGTGGGCAAGTGGCCATATAATCATAATGGGCGACCTTGACATAGCTTGGGATAGGGCCAAAGATAGATCAGGCGGTACCAGGAGCATGGGTGGGGGGCGGTGGCCTTGATGGGGCTAAGGGACAGAATGGTGGGCATCGGTCTAAGGGATGTCTGGAGGGAACTGAAAGGGAATGCAGAGGGCTACACCTTCCTTTCCGAAGTCCACGGGACTCAGTCCAGAATTGACTTAATCTGGGTCTCAGATAACCTGGGGGGAAAAATCAAGGAGAGAGAGGTAGGCCTCATGGGAATAGCAGATCACAAAATACTATCAATGCAGCTGGAATTGGGAGAGAAGAGATGGGGGATATGGGGATGGAAATACCCGGAGCACTTACTGAGGGATCCCATAATAAGGGAGGAGATAGAGGGTAAGATGAGAGAGTTCTTTGACAATAATAAAAGAGGAGACACGGGAGAAGACACGTCGTCGGACCATCCCATCGAAAGAACGTTACCAGGTAAGAAAGTAACTTGTTCTTCGAGGGGATTGGGTCCTCCGACGTATTCCATATCTATGACAGACTCCCAAAGCAGTACCAAAGCAAGGAGGAGGGAAAGAATTTAGAATCAAAATGTAGAATAGCCAATCAAATAGCAGAGCAAAGGAATGCCTTGCCAAAGGCCAGATCCTGTGCTCGGATGGACTCGAGGGAATAGTGACGTACAAATGTATGTACTGAAGCCCAGGTGGCTGCATCACAGATGTTGCGAATAGGAACACCCCTCTGCAGGGCAGTAGACGCAGCCATACCCCTGGTAGAATGGGCCCGCAAGCCAGCCGGTGGGTCCTTACCCGCCAAGCGGTAGCACTCCGAGATGGCCAAAATAATCCAGCGAGACAAAGTCTGTTTCGTCACAGCTTGCCCCAAACGCTTTCCAGCGTAACCAATAAAGAGTTGATCATCCACTCTGACCCGGGACATGCGTGAAACATAAAAGCTTAAAGCTCTCCTAGGATCAAGCCTATGGAGCCTCTCCTCTTCCTTACCAGGATGCGGAGGAGGATAGAATGCCGGAAGAACAACCTTCTGGGCCAAATGAAATTCCGTCACTACCTTCGGAAGAAAAGAAGGACGAACTCTAAGGACAACCCTGTCCTTGTGAAATACAGTGAAGGGAGGCTTAACTGAAAGTGCCTGTAACTCACTCACTCTGCGAGCGGAAGTAACCGCAACTAAAAACACAGTTTTCAGAGTTAACAGCCTCAAAGGGCAAGAATGTAAAGGCTCAAACGGAGCACCCATAAGAAACTTAAGAACAAGGTTTAAATCCCAACCGGGCACCAGGAAAGGTGACGGAGGGAACACATTAGTGAGCCCTTTCAGGAACTGTGAAATCAAAGGGATTATAAAGTAAGAACACTCTGCAGACGAGCGCTTAAAGATGGACAGCGCCGCCAGGTAACCCTTAACGGTACCCACTTGCAAGCCCCTGTGGGCCAAAGAAAGTAAAAAGGACAGAACCATGGGGATGTCACATGCAAAAGGATCCACATTCTGAACTCTGCACCAGTCACAGAACTTACGCCAACGGCAACGGTACAGAGACTTTGTTGCCGGCCTTCGGGCCGAAAGCAACACCTCCATCATGATCTCAGGGAGGTCCCAATCCGTATACCTCAACCTTTCAGAAGCCAAGCGTGAAGGTTGAGGGATCTGACCTCTAGATGGAGAACCTGACCATCCTCCCGTGAGAGCAGATCGTCTCGGTAGGGAAGACGACGTGGAGGGCAGATGGATAAGTCGAGAAGGTCCGGGTACCATGTCCTCCGAGCCCACGCCGGGGCAATGAGGACCATCCGGGAACCGAACTTCCGTAACCTCCGCAGCACTTGCGGGATGACGGGGACTGGAGGAAACACGTACAGCAGCGGGAAGGACCACTCCACCACGAACGCGTCTCCTAAGGCTCCTTTTGGAGGAAATTACCACGAGCAAAACCTTTCGCACTTCCGGTTGACACTGGAGGCGAAGAGATCCACTTGAGGGGTCCCCCAAAGGGCGAAGATCTCCAGGAGAATCTCCTGAGCCAACTCCCACTCGTGAGAGATCGCGCTCTGCCTGCTCAGAGCGTCCGCCGTCACGTTTTCGGCTCCGGCCAGATGAACTGCCGCGATCGAAACTTCCTGCTGGATGGCCCAGAACTCGAGCTGCATCGCCTCCCTGCACAGAGGAAGTGACCCTGCCTCCCCCTTTTTGTTGAGGTAGTGCATGGCCACTGTGTTGTCCGTCAGGATCAGGACATTCTTCCCTCGCACAGACAGCAGAAAAGCCTTCAGGGCTAGCCTGACGGTCCTCAGCTCCAACAGATTGATATGGAGTCTGGACTCCGACGGAGACCAACGACCGCTGACTGTCCCGTGAGGGGTGCATCCGTCATGATCGTCACCTCCGGCCACGGAAGCCAAAACGGAGCCCCCCTCATCAAGTTGCCTTCGACGGCCCACCACCGAAGGTCCCGGGCGACCGAGGACGGCACCTGAATCGAGTCCGACATCCTGCCGGAGGACTGCGACCATTGCGTCTTGAGTGCCCACTGCAAAGATCTCATCCGCAGGCGAGCCTCTGGCACCAGAAGAATGCAGGATGCCATGAGGCCGAGCAACCTCAAGAACTCGAACGCTGGGAGCGTCTGGGCATGCTGAAACTTGTGCACCATCTGCTGAATGTGAAGAGCCCTCACCTGGGGAGGAAAACACAGCCCCAGGGAAGTGTCGAGCACTGCTCCGATGTACTGGAGCCGCTGTGTTGACGTCAAATGGGACTTCTTTAAATTGAGGGAGAAGCCCAGCCTGTGAAGGGAGCGACAGGTGACCGACAGATGATCCAGGACTTGCTCGGGAGAGCTCCCCCTGATCAACCAATCGTCCAGGTAGGGGTAGACGTGAATCCCCCCTTGCCTGAGATGCGCTGCCACCACCACCATGAGCTTGGTGAAAACCCTCGGGGCGGAGGTCAATCCGAACGGCAGGACCCGAAACTGAAAGTGCGAGTCGCCAACCGCGAACCTCAGGTACTTCTTGTGCTTGGGATGGATCGGCACATGGAAGTAAGCATCCTTGAGGTCGAGTGACACCAACCAGTCCTGAAGCTGAAGGGCCTGGAGGACTTGAGAGAGAGTAACCATCTTGAACTTGTCCTTCCTGAGGAGTTTGTTCAAACCGTGCAAGTCCATGATGGGTCTCAATCCCCCGTCTTTCTTCAAAACCAAAAAATAAGGGGAATACCATCCCTTGTTCCTCTCCGCTACAGGCACCAGTTCTATGGTGCCTTTCTCCAGCAGGGCTTGAATTTCCTGCGCAAGGAGCGGATCCGGACACTGCAAAGAGAGGTTCCCCGGTGGATGGTCGCGAGGCCTGTGCCGAAAAGGAAGACAGTAGCCGTGGGTTATGATCTCCAGAACCCACACATCTGAAGTAATGGCTTGCCACTCTACAAGATGCTGCGCCAGCCTTCCCCCAACCGGCGAACCATGGGACATGGCCTCACGACTGAGTGGGAGCGGCTGCGGCGTTACCCGAGGGCAAAGAGGCAACTGCCCGAGCGGCCTTGGCACCACGGGTACCCTGTCGTCCACCTCTGGTACCCCTGCGTTGGCCTCTTTGACTGCCAGCTCCTCTCGCTTTACTGAAGGATGAGTAATAGCGAAAGGAACCACCCCTCCACTGCTGTCCCCTAGGACGAAAAGGCAGAGGTTGGCGAACTGCAGCGCCCAACGACTTCGCTGCAGCTTTTGAGGTCTGCAACCTCTCAAGGCTCTCGTCAGCCTTGCTGCCAAAAAGGTGTTCACCGTCAAAGGGCATGTTGAGGAGCCGGGACTGCACATCAGGAGCAAACCCCGACTTCCGCAACCACGCAAACCTGCGTATCACGGTGCTCGCCGCCATGGACCTACTGACGCATTCAGCTAAGTCCAAACCCGACTGAACGGACTCACACATGGCATCCTTACCATCCTGGACCATAGCAAGGAAACCATCCCGTTAGTCCCCTTCGGGAACATGTTCAGCTGCTAACGCAACACAGTTCCACAGAGTGTGCGTGAAACGTGACAAGGCACAAATGGAGTTGGCCGCCTGAAGCGCCATACCACCAGAAGAAAACACTTTCTTCGCCCAACCATCAAAACGTTTGTCGTCCCTATCAGGAGGGATGGTAGGGTACGACGCCTGCTTCGCCGGGGCCGTGGCCGCCTGCACCACCAAACTCTCCGGAGTGGGGTGCCTGGTCAAGTAGCAGGGGTCGCCACCGGCTGGACGGTATTTTCGCGACAAGGATCTGCCCACCGCCGGGAGACTCTCCGGAGCAGTCCAAGCCGCCGCCACCCTTCTCTGTAAAGCCATATGGAACGGCAGAACCGGGTAAGTTGGAGGACCAACATCAAGGATGTCTGTCAGATCATCCTGCACAAACTCCCCTGGGGAAGCAGACCATCCCAAGTACTCAGAAACCCTAGCCATAAGGCGCCGGTACGAGGAATCAGCATGGGAGCCAGGCTCAGGCCTACAAAACTCCACCTCCGGAGAGGTGTCCAGTCCACTGGCATCATGCAGTGACTGTCTCAACTCGTCAAACTGACTATGGCCCGAGACAATGTCATCCGGAACCTGACTAGGAACCAGGCCATCAGAATCCTCATCCGCCTCTGAAATATAGTCCAGGTGGCGAAAAGAAGGCACTCGAGAGTGCTTGCTCTTAACCAGAGCCTTCCTAGGGGGTCCACCCGTGCCCCGGGGTACCTCCGTCACGAAAGGCGTCGAGCGAATCGGCGCCAGCGTCGAGAGAACCGGCACCGGCGCCGAGAGGATCGGTGTTGACGTCGAGAAAATCGGCGTCGACGTCAGATGCAGCGCCTCCAGAATCGGCGGCGTCGACACAGCCCTCGAGGCCGGAGCCCCGAGCGTGTCCCTCGACGACCCGAGCGTCGACGGCCTCGACGACTCCCTCGAAGCCGGAGCCTCGAGAAAGCCTGTCGACGCCCTCGACGCCACAGACGTCGATGCCTTCTTCGAAGACCTCACAGGAGCACACGGTCTCGAACGCGTCGAGGACCGGGACCTGGAACGGGTACGCCGAGAACGAGTCCCCTTGTCCGAACGGGACCTCTCCCGTGACTCGTGCCGACCACTCTTGCGAGCGGTGTCTCTCGACCACACACGACCGACCCCACTCGGGGGCGCGGACGGCTGAGTACCCTGTGACTCAAGAATCGCCAGCATCTTCTTCCCGAAGGAAGCCCATTCCTCCGGCGTCGCACGGCTGGAGGGGTAAGCGACGTGCCGGGCAGAGCCCTCCGAAGAGGACCTGGAAGACGACCGGTGACGGCGCTTCCGAGAATGCCTCGAAGAGGCTGAGGAGTGGCGAGACCGACTCCTAGAAGGAGACCCACGAGACTTCCGACTATGACACGGAGAGTCACCCCTCGAATCATCCGTCGAAAGCCCCGCAGACTTCGACTTCCGGGGCTTGGACACCCGACCTACCGACAACTTCTTCTTACGTTCGCGTAAGGCTTTGGACGTGAGCGACTGGCAGTCGATACAGTCATCCGTGTCGTGGGCCTCCCCGAGGCACCAGAGGCAGGCGTCGTGCGAGTCCGTCACCGACATCTTGGACCCACACTCCCCGCACTTCTTGAAACCCGGACGCGGGGTCGAAGACGAAGTAGACATCTTCAGAAGGATTTTCACAAACGAACAGGTTCGAAGAACCGAGATAGAACAGAACTCCAAAGAGTCGAGGCGTTTAAACCGAGAAACACGAAGCAACACGTTCGCGGAAAAAACGGAACTGAGGCTATGGGCGTTGTGCGTCCTACTTATCACATCGGATGACGTCGGACGTCGGAGGAGGTCCTCGACGACGGCGCATCGACGTCATCGACGCAGGACGCAGACGCCGAAAAGTTTCCGAAGCAGCACAGCTGTGGTGATTACATGTCATAGATATGGAATACGTCGGAGGACCCAATCCCCTCGAAATATAATTACGGCCTTAAAAACAGGCTCAGGGTTACACGAACAGAGGACATTCAAGAAACCATGGCCAAATTTTATGAGACACTATACACATTGCAGAACCCCCGCGCCCAAGCCCAGGAGGAATTCCTGGCAAAGATAAGCCTGCATAAAATAGATGGAGATGCCCAGACTGGTTTACATCAAGAGATAACGGAGGAGGAAGTGAGGGGGGGTTATTAGGAAGCTGCCTGCAGGCAAAGCCCCTGGCCCAGATGGGTACTCAGCATCTTTTTATAAGACTTTTGCCGGGGTGCTGGTGCTACAATTGACCTATCTCTTCAACCCTTTTAAAGACAGAGGGCAAATAGCTTCATCCATGAAAGAAGCTAAAACTCCCTGATCCTGAAAACAGGAAAGGACCCCCTTGAAAGATCCTCTTATAGGCCAATAGCGCTCATTAACGTGGATGCTAAGATCTACACCAAAATCCTAGCCAATAGGCTGGAGCGGCTTCTCCCAGACCCGATACACCAGGACCAGGCGGGATTTATAAAGGGAAGGCAGACAGCGGATAATATAAGGAGGGAGGCACACCTAGTGAAAAAAGCGGGAACAACTCGCACCCCGGCAGCACTTCTATCCTTCGACGCTGAAAAAGCGTTCGACCGGGTGGAGTGGTCGTTCCTCTTTAAGACCATGGAGAAGATGGGACTAGGAGGTACTTTCTGACACATGGATAATGCAAACTATGAGGGTCCCCGGCGAGGGTGGTAGTTAGCGGTACAACATTGAGATCGTTACAAATCCAAAGAGGCACAAAACAGGGATGTCCCT
The DNA here is from genome assembly GCF_040938575.1 of Ambystoma mexicanum. Lineage (NCBI taxonomy): Eukaryota > Metazoa > Chordata > Amphibia > Caudata > Ambystomatidae > Ambystoma > Ambystoma mexicanum. The sequence continues at coordinate 725,176,738 of NC_090923.1, forward strand.
TATCACCTCTGCTCTATGCGATCTACCTAGAACCCCTCATGCAAGCTATTCGGGAATTGGTAGGAATACAGGGAATCCCATTTGGGAGTAGACAACAAAGTGGCGGCCTTTGCGGACGACATGTTGCTCGCCCTGATCAACCTCAGAGTCCAGCAGGCAGAGCAGGCTTCTACTAGAGGAATTTGGGGAAGCGTCGGGGTTACGCATAAACATGAACAAGTCCAAGTTGATGGACCTGACGCTGGGGAAAGAGGTGAGAGAGGAGCTCAAAAGGTCAACGGTTTTCGCATGGCGACCGGGGGGAATAACATACATGGGGTGAGAATTACTACGGCTCTTACTGGGTGGTACACAGCAAATTACCCCCCCTCTCATGAAAAAAATTAAAAAGGACCTCCACAAGTGGCGAAATCTTCAGGTTTCTTGGCTTGGGAGGCTGGTGGCAATAAAAATAGTCACTCTACCGAGGATACGTTACTTATTTCAAGCCATCCCCGAAGCTGTTCCGGCTAGCTTCTTTAGGGAACTCCAAACCATAACAAACAAATTTATATGGGAGGGGAAAAGAGCAAGGGTAAGCAGGCAGCAACTCATGGCCCCGAGGAATGAAGGCGGACTAGCCCTGCCCAATTTCCGTCAATACTACGAGGCGACCCAGCTAAGGGTAATTAGGGAATGGCTCCATGAGGGGGAAGAAAATCACTGGGTTAAAATGGACAGGGTGGTCACAAAGCATGATCTGGGGGAAGTCCTGCGGCTACCTAAACATCACCGGCCAAAACACATGTATGAGTGCTCCATCACTAAACTAGTTGCAGACAACAGGGACAGGCTGATCAATCATAAGGAAATCACAACCCACCCATCCCCCTTCACACCTATATTCAACAACAAAGAATTCACTCCTGGGCTGGAGAGGGGGGCATTCAGGAACTGGCGGGAAGGGGGTTGCCAGAGGATGCGAGATATGTTTATAGGGGGAGAAATCAGCACATCTGTCGATTGCAAAAGGGACATTGCTTTAGGGGAGGATGAGATATTCCCAATTTCGCCACTGGCTTCTACACCCCCACGAACAAGGAGGCGGCCACTAGATCACCGACCCCCTTCGAGAAATTCGTAATGACCAACGATGGCTCGAAAGGCCTAATTTCGCAGCTCTACAAGATTCTGGACAATGCTACCCAGAGGCGCAGTGGGCATGTATGGGCAGATGGGAACGCATTTTGGGCAGGGAGATAGAGAGCAGAGAATGGGAGAAACTTGCAGAAAAATCCCTAAACTAGCAAGAGCCTCACAAACCCAGGAAGCCTGGTATAAAATATTATTTTAGTGGCACTACACCCCAGCTCGCTTGCGCAGGATTTACCCCGAGACAACGGGAATTTCCTGGAGAGGGTATGGGCAGGAGGGCACAGCGGAACATATCTGGTGGAGGTGCCCAAAAATAGTCCCGTTTCGGAAGGATTTCTGTCAAGCGCTGGAAAAAGTGTTTGGAGCAGGGGGAAGCATGCCCCCGGAATGGTCCTTAGTGGGCAATCGGAAAGAAAAATCGACAGGAGAACCGAGGGCAGGGAAAGAGCGCAGGTGTTGCTCACTATAGCAGGAATGACAATTATTGCCCAGAGATGGAAGAGCTCAAACATTCCGACGTTCCAGGACTGGCTGCGCAAAGTGTGGGAGATGGTGGCAATGGAATGGGCCACTTACGCAATGAACAATGCAATACAGAACTTTGCAGGTGAGTGGGGAGAGGTATTAGCCTTTCTTAGAGACGATTTCAGGACCGTATGGCGCTGCAACGCCCAAGACTTTTGGATCTGGAATGACCCTGGAGTCTCTACGAAGCGACAGGGAGCAACGGAAAAGTTGTGGCAGCACCGGGGGAGGGGGGGGGGGGGGAGGAGGGGAGGAGTTATGGGGATTGTTAGGTTTGTTGGAAAACTCAAAGAGAATGTTTCAATAAATCAGTAGATACCTATTTGGGATGGCACACAGATACTTCCTACACCCTGAGGTGACTTAAATACCTAGGACACTGTGGACATTGATATATCACTGGTACATTCAGAGCAATACTGAGGTTAGTGTCAAAAGGAAAAGATGAGGGAATAAAACAATGGTTAAAAAATATTCTTAGCACTCGCAAGATGGCCGCCGGCAGGGGAGGTTGCGTATAGATCGCACTCCCGCCGGGCCGTAATAAAGAAGCACCACAACAGAGTGAATCCCGAGCGCTCAAGAACCGGAGGCACGGCTAAACCCCCGTGGATGTGAACCACAGCCGTGAGCAAAAAAACGGCAGCATAGATCACCCTGGGGGCGGGCTACGCGGGGTGAGGGATCCACCCCTCCCCCCATCCAAGGAAGGCCTGGCGTAAGTGACCCGGCGGAGGAGCCTGGGGCTCGCGTGGAGCTCCGCCCCAGCCCGTCGCGGCAGGACAAGCAGGCTAGGCGGCGGAGGAGGAACGGGAGCGCGGAGTGCCGCGCTGCTTCAGCGGTCGCGGCCGAACCTTGGAAGCTCTGCGGCGCCGGGAGAGGCGAGCGAGACCAAGGAGCGACTGGGGAGACAGAGTGGAGGAGCCGGGACCCTCTTCGCCACTCCGCCAAATCCCCCGTGGATGTGGGCGGCATAGATCGCCCCGGGGAGCCGGTTCAGGGGGTGTGGGAACCACCCCTCCCACCCATCAGAGGAAGGCCTGGCCAAAGAGACCCGGCAGAAGACCCCGGTGCTCGCGTGGAGCTCCGCCCCTGCCCGCTGCGGCGAGATAAGCGGGCGCCCCATCCAGTGCGCAGGGGGAAACCGAGCAGCTGAAGGTGGAACTGCGGAGGAGGCATTGGGGCGGGGAGCGCTGCACCGCTGCCCCCACAGCCGCAGACAGGCATTGGAAGATCTGCGGCGCCGGACGAGGAGAGCGGGACCCAGAAGCGACTGGGGAGACAGAGAGGAGCACACGGAGGGTGGCGGACATCAGAGGTGAGCGAGACGGTGGGGGCCCCTCGTGGCCTACCTGGATGAGGGACCTGAGACCCCCCTCCCCCTGTTTGCCTACACCACAGTCAAAGGAGTTAAAGCGGAGGGGGGGCAGTGGAATTGCGGGGGCGACCCTGCACAGGCATGTGACAGCTCCCGCGGCTGACAGCCGCCCCCACACTCAGGGATGAAAGGGGATCGCCCATAGGAAGAAGCCTGCAAAGAAAAGTGCTTAGAGCAAAGGCACACAACCCCAGCCAGTAACCGTACACCGGCTAACATCGGAGAGGCACCCAAAGGAAATGCAAAACCCCCCGCAATCTGTCAAGATGTCACGGTCGAAGGGGAAGGGGGGAGCCTTCCAATCTACATCCCAAACCCACAAACAGGATTCAAGTCTCCTCCAAATGTGGTCTTCGGATACACCGGCGCCCCCAAAAGACGGGCCAGGGGAAGCCCTCACAATGGGCAAAAGCACCTCAGATCAAAACACTCTCCATCCGCCGTCAAAGGACGATATGCGGGCCTGGTTCGTGGAGCTCCAAGACAAATTTATGTCCACAGTTCAGGACCAATTTACCTCCCTCAGGAGAGATGAAAGTGGATGTGGCAAAGTTGGAGGAAAGGACGGATACGGTGGAGAAGATCGTACAAAATCTAGATGAGGAGGCGAAGCAGATTAGTGAAACTCAAGAACATCTGCTGAGACTCACTCACAATTTAGAAATACAATGTGAAGATCTGGAGAATCGCTCCCGCAGATCCAATATTCGCATTAAGTTTGTGCCAGAATCTGTCTCGGACAAAGACCTCAAGAGCGCAATACAAGAGGTGTTCAGAGATATAGCCGAGGCCCAAGAAACACAAGACATAGGGATAGACAGAATCCACAGGGTAGGCCCAAAAAGAACAGGCGCCCCAGAGGAGAGACCAAGAGACGTTTTAGCGGCACTGACATCATACCCGCAAAAGGAACTGATCCTGAGGAAAGCAAGGCAGCTGGATCACATAAGGATGAACGGGGTGGATATACAACTCTACCATGACTTGGCCTCTGTGACACTCTTGAAAAGAAGGGAGATGGGCCCACTGGTGAGGGAACTGGTGAAGAAAGAGATCAGATATAAATGGACATTCCCATTCGGCCTACTATTTGAGTGGGAGGGCAAACAGAGAAGAGTGACCTCTTATGAGGAAGGCCTCCACATATTGAACATGCAAACAGATGAAACGGAAGTGAGAACGGCCAGGTCAAATTGGGACCCGCAAAAGAGACTAAGTGGATGGGAGGGGGCTCGCCAAAGGAGGAGAAAGGGTAGAGGGTGGAGGGTGACATCATCATCAGGGGATCACCAAAGAGAAAAGTGATGACGGGTAGGCACAGCGCACTGAGGGGAAGGCCAGAAGAGAAAGTAACAGTAAACCTCGGAACACTAAAATATCAGGCCCGGCGGGGTCTAGGGATCGGGAGGCACCCCGCTGAGGTCGTAGGATGGACTGGGGTTTAGGAATCCCCGCACAGTTGATCCTGAGCTATGAGAGGGCAGGGAGCGATAGGCGAAACGCCCTAGCAACCTTAGGGGCCCGGGCCCTCCTCGGGATCGAAGTTGTAGTTTGGTTAAATGTTGAGGGGAAGTTGGGGGGAGAGTCGGGGGGGGGGAGCACAGGAAGAAGGAAGAGGCAATGGTATGGGGGAACGATGCAAGAAATGATAGATCAGAAGAGATGGGGAAGATAAGAATATTCTCACAAATCATAAGGGGGCTGAACTCTCCGGTAAAAAGGAAAAAAATGGAGGCTATGGTGAGAAGGGAGAAAGCGGACATCTTGCTCCTGCAGGAGACACATATAAAGGCCCTAGATAAGAAAAAAGTACGCCTCAGAGGCTACACGATTTGGGCGCAGGCAAATGCAGGGGGAAAAAGAGCGGGAGTGCTGATAGCAGCAAAAGAGGGTTTGATGGCAAACCTAGTGGATACCCGAGTGGACAGGGAAGGGAGATTCGCTTTTGTCAATATATCAGTAGAGGGCCATAGATTCACCCTAGCGGCAATATACGCGCCAAACTCAGGGCAATACAGATTCCTTAGAGACACCCTGGGGAAACTGGAGGATTTCACGAAAGGTGAGATAATAATGGGGGGAGATCTGAACCTGGCCTGGTGCCCTGGCCAAGACAGGAGTGCGGGGGGATCACTAGCACAAGGGGCCCCATCCAAGCAACTTAGGCAAAGGATGGAACAGGTGGCATTGAGGGATGTCTGGAGAGAAATGAAGGGACAAGAAAGCGGATTCACATATTACTCGCACGTGCACAACACAATGTCGAGGATAGATTATTTCTGGGTATCAGTGGGATTAGTTGGGAAGATCCAGGGAGTTGAAAAGGGATGAATAGCGCTGTCAGATCACACCCGCTGTGGATCGATCTTCAAACCCCAGGCAATGGGAGAGGCCTTTGGAAATGGAAACTGCCCCCCGACATATTAACAGATCAGGTTCAGGGGGAGGAACTAAGGGACAAAATAATAGAATTCTTTGAACACAATGACAATGGAGAAGTCCCACTGGGAACTGTATGGGTAGCCTTTAAGGCGGTAACAAGGGGTCATATAATAGTGTTAAAAGCCGCCAAAGACAAACGGCACCAGGAATGGGAAAGGACACTCGAGAGGAAATTGACAGAAATTCAAGGGGAGCTCATAATCCATCCCACAAAAAGCCTCAAGAAAGCTATGACACACGTGCAGGGTCAAATAGAGATGCTCTGCAACAAAAAAACAGAGAAATCCCTCCTCTACCTGAAGCAGCAATACTACATCAAGGCCAACAAGGCGGACCGATATCTGGCGAGACTACTCAGAGATAAAGAGAAAGCAAGGACGATATTGAACATCAAAGACGCACAAGGGAACCCACACACAATCACTAAGAAAAATCGGGGACGCCTTTAAAATCTTCTATCAAGAACTATATGCAACAGAGAACCCAGACGAAACGAAACAAGATAGGTTCCTGCGATCCATCCCTATACCGACCATAACAGAAAGGGATAAGCAGGCCCTGGAATCAAAGATTACGGAAGAGGAGGTTAGAAGGGCAATCAAAAGTCTCCCAAGCTCAAAGGCACCAGGTCCGGACGGCTATACAGCCCCGTTCTATAATAAATGTGCAGATATATTAATTCCGACCTTCACCAGGCTACTAAATACATTCAAGGACAGTGGAAATGTGACTCCATCCATGAATGAGGCGAAGGTCCTCGTGTTCCACAAGGCAGGCAAAGATCCGTCTCTCCCGGGCTCATATCGCCCGATAGCCTTAATAAACCTGGACGCAAAAAATATACACGAAGGTACTGGCGACCAGACTATCACCCCTCCTCCCGACATTAATTGACACAGACCAGTCAGGCTTCATCCCCGGTAGACAAACTCAGGACAATTTAAGAAGAGTAACCCACTTGATAGAAAAAATAGGTATTACCCACAAATCCGCAGCACTACTCTCCTTAGATGCCGAAAAGGCATTTGATAGAGTAGAATGGTCCTTCCTCTTCAAGACACTGGGACAATTGGGATTCGGGGAGCAATTCATAAATATGGTAAAAGCCAACTACAATTCCCCTGCGATCAGAATAGCAGTAAATGGAGAGGTCACAGAAAGGGTGGAGATTACAAGGGGTACGAAGCAGGGCTGCCCCCTCTCGCCACTATTATATGCTATATTTTTGGAGCCTCTTCTAATAAGGATAAGGGAATCACAGGGGGTGAGGGGGATAGAGATGGCGGGCAGGCAGCACAAGGTTATGGCATATGCGGACGACATGCTGCTAGCCTTGGAGGACCCAGTGCAATCCTGGCAGAGAGCCACAGAAATACTTGAGGAATTTGGGGGAATCTCCGGCCTAAAGTTCAACAGGGAGAAATCAGAAATTATGCTCCTAGCAGGGAACAAAGAAGCACTAAAAACAGTGGCGGGTACGCTAAACCTGAAAATGGTAGAGGGAGGCATCAAGTACCTAGGGGTGACACTCATGCATAGGGTAGACATGATATATCAGAATAATTACATATACCTACTAGGTAGAATCAAGAAGGATCTAGATAGGTGGAGCCCCCTAAGGATCTCATGGTGGGGAAGAATACAATCCATAAAAATGAATATACTACCAAAGGTGCTCTACTACTTCCATTGCCCTCCCAGTCTCGGTCCCAGATTCATTTTTCAGAACTCTATCCAGGACCATTTCACAGTTTGTGTGGAACAGGAGACCTCCGAGGTTAGCTAGAGCCATCCTCACGGCACCAATAAAGGCAGGCGGAATGTCCCTACCCCACTTCAAGAAATACTTTCAGGCAGCCCAACTCTGGGTTTTGAGGGAATGGTTGGGGGAGAACCAACAGACAATCTGGGTAACCCAGGATAGGGCGGTTGCTAGAACCCCCCTGGAGGATCTGCTGTGGAAACAAAAACAACACAGACAAGAACCTTCGAATCAGTGAAATCCTGAGGACCACCTTGAAAGCCTAGGACGACAAGACCAAGAGAGGAACTATGGCCACCCCACTGGGCCCCTTCACTCCCATCTGCAGGAACCCACAATTCCCCCCAGGACAGGAACCAAGCGGATTTGAGAGGTGGGAGGCGGCAGGATGTAGAAAGATTGAGAAATATTCATAGACAAAGAAATAAGATCCTTCACAGAATGCAAAGGTATGTGGAAATTAACGGAAGCGGACAGATTCAAATATGAACAGTTAAAGCACTGGCTGAGTACACCAGAGGTCTCCCAGGCGGCCACGAGGGACCTCACACCATTCGAGACGTATATTGTGACCAATCCAGGGGACAAAAAGCTAGTGTCCACACTGTATAAATATATTAACACACAAGAGGAAGAAGTAAAATGGACCTACATGAGGAGATGGGAGGCCACGCTGGGGGAAGAAGTGACCAGGCAGCAATGGGAGGAACTGTGGGTGGACATCCCCAAACTTACCAGGGCTGTTCAAACCAGGGAAATGTGGTGGAAAATAGTCACCCAATGGCACTATACCCCAGCGAGGCTAAAATCAATGTACGTGGACACCTCAGATCTCTGTTGGAGGGGGTGCTCGGATGTTGGCACCTGGAAGCACATATGGTGGGAATGTCAGGGAGTGAAGGCCTTCTGGAGTGAAGTGCAAAAGGAAATTGTCAATATAATTCCAGAGGCTGCCCAGATGGGGGAGAAAGTGTGGTTATGCGGACTCAAAGACCCACAGGCCAAGAAACTAAACAAATCCCAACGGAGGAGCTTTATGGGCCTGGTAATCGCGGCCTGGGCAACGATTGCACAAAATTGGAAGAGACGAGACCCACCACTGGTATTCACCTGGCTGCAAAAAGTCTGGTCCAAAATGACTATGGAAAAGATCACGAACCACTTACAGGACCAGAACAACACTTTTACGAAGGAGTGGGGACCGGTACTGGAATACCTGAACTCCGACTACATGGCACAATGGTGCCCACACAACATCAGAACCTCGGACATATACAGCATGTAAAGTTCCCGAAAGGAAAACACAAAAGATCAGAACTTCTTCCGTGGGGGGGGGGGAGGAAGTTGGGGAGATCACTGATGTTGATGTTATTTTCTGCATAACCCTGTGAAAACAAATAAAAATATGTCTTAAAAAAAAACTATTCTTAAGCAGGTAAGTACTTTTTGAACCCTCAAATGCAAAGTACAATAACCCTTTTCAGGGGGAAAGTTAAAGCACAAAGTAAGAAGTAAGAAAAGCCTTTCAGGGATCCAGGACAGCCAATGTTAGTTGAGCAAATGTTGAGGTGAGCTGAAGCACTTCTTGCAGGTAGGTAAAACGTCTTGCACAATGTTTTAGAAGTTTTGTATAAAATGAAATCACTGCAGGGCCACAAGCTGGGAGGACTGTGAGGGGGCAAAGCTGTAAGCTACTCTGCAAAGGCAACCAAGACAAGTCTTAACTGAGAGCTAGCAAGGCTACACAACAAGAGTCAAGTCCTCTTAGTTTTAAAGTACCTTTGGTTTGAAGAAAGTGGTTCCAGACTGGCTTCTGTTTCTGTGTAGTTCTGCAGATCCTGTTATATCTGGGCCTTAGTCATGGGGACAAGAGGGAGGACGTCCGGGAACTCCTGCACTGCAATAGGAAGGTCGGCAGCAGCAATGGGCAAACACTTCAGATCAGCTGCACTTTGGAGTTTCAGCTTCTCGCGGCTCTCGCAAATAGCACCACTGAGGTTCTCATATACCTTTATGGACTTACATCGCATCTGGGGTCCAGCACTCTGGTGAGGTGGCTCAGTCCTGATTCCTGGGAGTCCGGAGGATCTTCTTGGAGCTCGGATCCGACTTAAAAACGAGACACTCGATTCTGGTGTTCCTCTCCCTGGCAATTGGTTCCTGCAGCAGCAGTGGAAGTACAGTCAGCTCCGAGAGGATGTCCAGACGAGTTTGCTTTGGGGTGGATTGGTCCCAACAATCCAATGGGAGAAGTCGTCCGTTGCAGGGCTTTTCTGGTCAAGGTGAATTCAGAGGTTCAGAAATGCAGCAGGGCTTCACCGGGCAAACCAACAGTCCAGGAGTTGCAGCAAGTGTCTCTTCCAAGTTCTTCTTCGGATTCCTTCGTCCAGTGGTCGACTCTGCCTTCCAAGCCAAAAGCCTTGCCTTTTATGCCGGTTTCTCCCATTCATTCACAGCCTAGCTGTCAATCACACAGCCGGGTGGCTGTCCTCCAAGGTTAGCCAGCCGGCCAATGACCTTTGGGTGCATTCCTGTAACCAAGGGGATTACGCACAGGGAGTTTTGGGCACCTCCCTCACTTCCTGGCCCTGCCAGACATGCTGTAGCCAGAGGCAGGCTTCACTGGTGAATCTCACCAAAGACCAAACTAACCAAGGGAACAAACCTGGCTTGGCGCGCAAAGTAAATCTCAAGAAGGACCTTTCCAACAAGGAATTGTGAAAAAAGAAGACCAGGGCCATTTTGACAAAATGGACACCCATGGGTGCTTTACTGCAGCTGCAATTGTAGCCCGCGGTAGAAACACAATGGTAGGAAAAAGTAAACCACTGCCACCAGTCAATGTTAAAAAGGGTAATATGAAACATTTTACATGACAAACTAGACAAAGGGGATACTATGTAACCCCTCCAACACCCTATGGCAAGATAATGTGTGCTGGGTGTAGAACGTTACAAAATGTAAGTAAAGTCAATATCACTTCACTGCTCTTGGAAACAGTAGTTTAAACCAAGAGAAGGTATTTACACCTTTGGGGAATCTAAGAGACTTCCCTGTGCCCCGTGTCACAATGTAAAGATGATGCCTATGGAGTTTACCAGACTCCAAAGTCAAAAGAAACAGTCCAAATCAGAGAAAAATGCATTCAAGAGTGGGGAAAAAGGTCTCACTCTCTCCAGGTTTGAAATTAAAAGTCCTAAAGTCCAGCAAAAAGAGCTGGGGTCTCTAAGGTCTCACATCATCCTATGTGTAAGGGAATTAGCACATTTCTGAGAATTCTCCCCAACATTATCCTATGTGGAGTGCAGGGGGGGTTATTAGTAGCCTCTTTTCCTGCCTACTCATAACTTTTTCAAGTTACACTCACTACTTTAAATGGCTGGTGGCAGTTGTTTAATATTCCTACCATTGTGCTTTTCTACCGCAGGCTGCATCTTCAACTCCATTGTGTCAAAATGGCCCCGGTCGTCTTTTTTCGTCATTTTCTGTTTGTGAAGTTTTTCTTGGGTTTTACTCTACCGCGCCAAGCCAGGATTGAACCCTTTGTTCATTTTGCCTTTGGCAGGGTTCAGTACTGAAACCCGCCTCTGTCTCTAGTGTGTCTGGAAGGGAAAGAAGTGAGGGAAGTGCTCTTTGATTTGAAGTATTTGAGGCCCAGCGCATTTGGGGGGTGAACCCCTTCTTCAGGGGCGAACAAGTTCTAAAACAACATATACAAGGGATCCAAATCAGACCCATACTTTCATGTACTTTAATAGCTTAGTCAAAAGCATAATGTTTTTATGCGGAACAGGAGTACCATCACCGTACAAGTATATCGACCCCCAACCTCCATTGTTCCATATGAAATATTCTTTAATATAAGTGACATTCAATGTGCTGTTAAATACCCACAGGATTAGTAATCCAACCCTGTATGTTGGCTTTTTATCAATATCAGATCCATAAGTTAATGTTCACCAGTGTCGGAAAACGTATCACCTCTGACCCAGTGGTAAATATCTCATCGGACTACACATACCTTAGACCTGGTGCCGGAGAGGGCCACAAACATAGCAAGGGTAAATTCCATGGGGAACCTGGTAGGTCTAGTGAATCCTCTGCTCCCAAACCACAGGGAGGTCAACAGAAACCCCATTCCAGAGAACATTTGGAAAATGTTTTGTATGTGGGTCTGTAGACCATGTGAAATGGGATGCCAGGTGTAAGGGTAAACATTCAGAGGTCCACACTGCCTCCTTGGCCTTCATCCCTTAGGGAGAAGCACAAATGGCAAGTGCACACTTTCAACTACTGGCTGAAGACCCCATCGGAGTTCAGGCCAATGTATCTTTAGTGTCCCCGGGTCTGTGGCAACAACTGAATGTGGATGTTTATACACCATTCCAGATAACACCAAAGAATATTATAAGTACAGTTCTTGTAAATGGTCAGGAGACTCCTGCCATAAGAGACACTGGGGCAAGCATTACAGTGGTTGATGAAAGTTTTTTCAAACCTGAGGATGTAGCTAAGGCACTCAAAAGGTCCCACTAAACTTGCAGGAGCCCCTATCCAATTGGTTCGTATTCTGCCAGCTCTCATCCAGTGCAATAGCATGACTGTTAGTATCCCTGTTAGTGTACAGAATGAAGTGCCAGGGAGAGTCCTGTTGGGGAATGACTTGAAGGCTAGTGGAGTACTGCCTAGTACCCCCAGGCCTCCCAGCAAAAAGAACAAAAAAGGAAACAGTGTCCACTGTCCGTGGAACACTCACGTCCCCTGCACACTCAATGTATTTGTCAAAATTAACGATTCTAAGTCATAAACAAGAATGTATATTTTATCAAACAATATTAATGATGTGGAGTTCACAAATGAGTAACACATACCCAAATGAGTTGAAGATCTATTAAGTGATTCAATCCGCAAGCATGGCTAACTGCAATATTTAAAACACATTGTACAGTGCAAATGGATCCATGTAATTCATTTTCCAAGTAAGTAAAACCATGAGCTCTAGGCGTTTTGGGATTAAAATCCCTTCATCGGGAGCATTATTCCATGTCATTTTAATTATCTGTATTTTATTTTCAGTTTTAAATCTGCATAGCAGAGTGGGAGAAAGTAATAAACAACGTGCGTATTAGCTGTTCTCTACTTCATCGTGACTTTCTCTATTGAAGAATTTATAATCCACCGATTCCCTACCTCTCATAAGTGTCACCTGGACACCCCTTTGTGAGGGTGGGGAGAAATACCTTGGCTGTGTGTGGAGGGGGAAGAGGGTGGCGGTAGCCTGCCTCTTGGATTTTCTTGTCCTGAGATGAAAATGGGAAGAAGATCAAACTTCCGTGTTCTCTGGATACCATCCAAGGTGGCTAGCGTGGTTAGGTAGGCAATACAAAATTAAAACCATACGTGGATCGCCAGGCGATATTTCAATGGGCGTTATAGGAGATTCCCTGATGGGACAACCCTCAGGCATCATATGGGAATATGCAGATGCTGCGTCTGCTTATCTGGGTACCATACAGTTCAGTTGGAAGAGCTTATCTGCGTATATTACAGGATTAGTAAAGTGCTCGAAAGCGTTACTACTACTACTATCGTTCTATAGGAAACTATCTGACACCTTGCAAGATCAATCCCGCGGCTGTGAAGTGCTGCATGGTTTACAGCACGCTTCGATTCTCTAAATGGTGTCAGTTGAGGAATAGCACATGTGCGTCCACACTGTGACATCACATATAAACAAATGACGTCACTGCACGGCGACAGGGAGCACCATTTTGAAGGTTGAGCATGATTTCTTATTTTTATTTTAGTAAGGGATACCTACAATTGAGTTAAAAATTGAATGGGCATATATTCAAAAGAAGGGTGTCCAGGAGGCACCCATGCTCACATTCTGTGCATTCAATAGTTACACTTTTACTTTCCCTGCTAAGAACTTCTAGAGTGCGAGACAATTTTAGCTATCAGCAATGATTGAAAATGACGAGTGGGGACGTGTAGGTAGTCAGAAACAAGCCTTATCTGCTGATGTAAAATTGAGGTGCAAAGTAGCCTAGGTATAAACGTATCCAAATCCTGAACTATAGGAGGTGAATGTATAAGAAGAGTGGTACCATAGATATAATTAGAGGCAAACTGCATCTAGTGATGCGAAATTGAGGGTCAGTAGGCGGAATTGTTGATAGGGGAGCTTACAAAAAAAGCACCCAGATAAAAGTCCTCATTCATCCCATAGGGATATAAATGGTCAAGCTTGTCAATCCAATAAAGTTCCCTGTGGTCGAGACTCTTGGAATGCTCTCTTCCTCTTGGGGATTTCTGGACAATCTCCAGTACCATAAATATGCGTTTTGCTACTGTGTGCCTCTTCTCTACGAAGTGTCTGCCCACGGGTGAGCAGATGTTGTTGGTCCTGATGTTACGTTTATGTTCGTTACACAATACTTTTATTTTCCTTGCTGCCTGTCCCACATAGAATATACCGCGGGGACAGCGCAATCCATAATAACTGACAGTGTCACAGGTTGCAAAATGTCTGAACTTGATTTTACCGCCAGTACGGGGATGTCTAACATAGCTTCCCTTCATTCTATTGTTGCAGTGTAAGCAGGCAAAGGTGCCTATTTTCTTCATCTGCAATGTTGTTTGTTTCAGCTTGCTGGATCATGCTGATTTTACCAATTGGTCCCGCAGATTTTTGTTCCCTTATGAGCTATTAATGGGGGTTGTTAATCCCAGCAAAAATATGCAGGAGCAAAAGATTGGCCAGAGAGGCAACCTTGAGAGACTGCCAGTTCGAGGTTAAGGGGATTTCAAATACCTCCAGTCCACAGGAAGGCCATCCTTCAACTTCCAAGAAAAGAAAAGACCAAGGAGAAATCCAAGATCTCTGAAAAAAAGAAAGGTCTGAAACCTAAACCTGTCCATAGGACAAGGACATCCATAAGAGGAGTGTCCCAGGTCACCCCAGTGACCACTTTCCAAGCTGGTGCTGAGTGCGAGGACCAAACAGAGTCTGTGCAATCAGCTACTGGTGAGACAGAGCTTGAAAAAAACCTTCCCTGCATTGGAGATCTGGATCCTAGAGACCATCATGAGCTTGCAGACTTTACTTGCAGAAGGTGGACCCTCTAGGGCAGACTTCAGCAGAGGACAAAGCGTCCCTCTCTAGAAGGTTTGCATCAGCAGACAGCTTCCGAGCTGGAAGGGCAAGAGCCAGGGAAGCACAGGCTTTACTGGGAGGATGGCCTCCTCTACAGTGAACCTACTGAATCTACCCAAGGCGACTACATGAGACTTGTAGTGCCCTAGGAGGTGAGACAAAAGTTCCTACAGTTGGCACATGAGATCCCTTTGGCTAGCCACTCGAGTTTCAAGAGGACCAAGGAGAGGCTATCTCTATACTTCTTCTGGCCCAAGATAGGGTCTGATGTAGATACATTCTGTAGGAGCTGCCACACTTGTCAGACTTCAGGCAAGAGTGGACACAAAAATGTGGCACATTTAGTGTCCCTCATTGTGGTGGGAGTCCCTTTTCAGATGGTGGGGATCGACATTGTTTGTCCCCTGGACCTCCAACTTCCTCAGGCAACTGATTTATATTGGTTGTGGTAGACCATGCTCTGACAGGGGATCAAACTTTATGTCCTACTACATGTAGAAAAACTGTGGAGTAATTTACAAGTTCTCAACAGCCTAACATCACCAAACCAACGGGTTTAACCGTAGCATGATAGGTGCTTTAGAGGAACCCCTTAGAAGAAAGTTGGACCTTCTACTGCCATGTCTTCTCTTTGGTTACAGAGAAGTCCCTCAAGCAGGGGTTTGTTTTAGCCCCTTTGACCTTCTTTATGGTCATCCAGTCAGAGGCCCTTTGGCCCTGATCAAGGAAGGGTTGAAGAGTGCTCCTTCCCTACAGCCAGTGAGAGTCACTGACTATGTGCTGGGCCTCAGGAAGAGGATGGCACTGATTAGGACAGAAGCTGCAGAAAACCTGAAAGCAGATCAGGCTCTGGTCAAGCATTGGCACGACCAGAAGGACAACATGGAGTTTACTCCAGACCAGCTTGTATTGGTTATGGTACCTACAAGGCAGAGGGCCTTACAGGACAAGTGGACTGGACCCTTCAAGTTTGTAGGCAAGATTCAAGGGGTCAACTATTTAGTGGACTTAGGCAACCCCAAGGAGGCCCCTAGGGTCTATCATACTAACCGTCTGAAGGCTTATGTTTCCAGACCAGAACTTGGAGCTTTGCTCTTAGCCTCTGATCAAGAGGAGAAGAAGAGTGAGCCTCTGTTAGGCAAGATTGTATGCAGTACCCTTTGGGTGCACTACAACAACCTTGACCTCCTGGCAATAGGAACTCAAGTCTGTACTACACAGGTTGGTAGCGTGTTGAGCAGAAAGGCTTATCTCAAGGGGGGTGTTGCGCTCACCTGGTCTCTGCGGAGGCGTTGAGGCACGGTTGCGGCCCTCACTGAACTTGAATCACCCCCTTCAGGCCTCTCCCTCAGTAGAAAAGCGGTGGTACATGGTGATACTGCTCCTGCATGCAGATAAAGAGTGTGTGAGTGCGCCAATCTGTGATTGTTGAACCTCTCGAACCCTTCACCCCAAAGTACGGTTTCTGTGAGCATACGCCGGCCCATAAAGCTCACCTGTGAATTATGGAAGATAAACTCTCCATCCTGCTACTTCTGGCAGGGGCGCGTCGAATGGGATCTAGTTCCTTTACTGATCCCTGATAAGGATTAGTCCAGTCCAGCTGCGACTATGCTTCTCCTTATGATTGGTAAGTCTTTCTTGAGCTCTTGTGATGCTGTTCGCTCTGTTTAATGTCTTTATATGTTGCTCCTATTTATGCTCGCAATAATGTCTCTCTTCTGTTTTCTTCCCTTAGATGGAAATGCGGCCTCAATGCAGCTCTGAGATGCGGCCGGATGGAAGATGGATGCTACCGCAATGTTCGACAGCAGGTAAGTGATGGGTTAAGGAAAAGCGCGAAGTATGCCGAAGCGCAACCTTAAACTGACTGTTTCTTCAATGTCTAACCTTGTCTTCTTTTTTGCCTTGCAGGCGTTGCTGTTGACGATGGGGCGTGTCGTGCTGCGGTGCCAAGATGAAGATTTTAGCGTTCCGGAAAGTGTAAAGATGAATACTTGGTTCGACGAAGAGATGTACAGGTAAGAACAGCTGCCCACAGTTGGTAAGTATGCTGGCAGGAAGCAGGATCTGAAAAGGTAAGTCTGACCTCAGGCGACGGTGAGCGTTACGCTGCTTGCAAGTGCAGAATAACACGAACCGTCTGTCTTGAGTATCGGGGAGCTTATAGAGCTGAGATCGTTAGGGCCGGCTTACCAGCCACACCCTGCCACTCCTAGAGAGTGAGCATGTGCAAAGGCAATCCATTAGCAGCCACACCCAAAAATACACTTGGGGCTGCTTAATGGATGGAATCTTCAAGGTTAATGCATCTGAAGTGCTATGTCCATAATAAAAGCCTTTTGGTGTTAAATGGATGTTCTTGTTTACTTTTGTTCATGTGCCTGAAGCTAAAGGCGCCAGCACAGTATCCACCCATTCTCCTGTTCATGCGACCCATGCAAGCATGTGCCCCTGATGACATGACCAAGGGGGGGGGGGGAGGTCAATGTGAGCTGTAGGGGAGTTACACAGAGATTCACAGTGACAAGTATTCAAATAAACACTTACACACAAGGTTTCTTGAATAAACAATTATTAATGTATCAGTCAGTTAGAATACGATTTCTTCAGAAGGAAGCAATATGAAAGTAACACACAAATACACTACTAAACTACACACTCTTAGTTTCTAAATCAGTAAAGACCATTTTGGGATGGCCCACAGTCACAACCTACACCCTCAGGTGACTTCAATAGCTAGTATGCTGGGGACATTAATATCTTACTGTTGCATTTAGAACATTCTTAGGAATTGGTCAAAGGAAAAAGGTGATTATAACAAACAAGAGATTACAAATAGTCTTAAGCAGGCAAATACTTTTTGATCCCCTAAGCAGAGTCATTCAGTATAACAGGTTAAGCCAAAGTCATTGGGCAAACGTCTATATGAGCTGAAGCACTTCTGGTATGTTAGTAGAAAAGTCTTTGCACAATGTTTTTAGAAGTCTTTGAAGAAAAGAAGAATCAACGTAGGGCCACAAGCTGTTTAGACTTGTGAGTAGTAGAAGATTCAAGCAACTCTACAATAAGAGGTAAGTTCTCTCAGACTTTACAGTACCTTCGGATTGAAGGAAAAGTGCAGCACGTGACTCCTGTTCCTGTGCAGCTCTGCAGATCTCAGTGTTCCTGGGCCTCAGTTGTGGGGACAAGCGGTAGTACTTCTGGGGACAACTGCACTGCAATGGGACAGTCACTGCTCGCAACCAGCAATCAGGGTCAGACTGGGACAAGAAATGGGCCCGGTCATCCAAAAAAAAGTGTCCCACCACTCGCCTCAAAAAAGTGGCACACCCCTTGCATCACAACCCTTGACCTCTGATGACATCACCGGACGTGATGTCATTTGACCCCACCCCCAAAGTGACATCCTTGGAAGCGATTAAACACAACCTTTCACCCCTTGACAAGACAGGAAGTGGCATTAAATAGCATTCTTCCTAAGTACACTAAATTACTGTAAATCCAAGCAGAGGTCCAAGGCCAAATGAGAATGTTATTTTAGAGCACTTACGCTTAAGCTCTTTTTTTATAGAACAAATATGCATACAATATCACCCAACCTGTGTTGGTACTAATTTATCGACCTAAGAAGGATGCAAGGCTTTTTGAAAAGAAAAAAAAAATAGAATGAAAAACAAAATATTCATTTTTCTATTTTTTTTCTCCAAACCTGCCCATGCATGGTCAGAATCAGGCCCCCACTCTCCAGGGACGATCCTGCCGTCAATCTTCGAACAAGCGGCACTTCGGTGTTTCAGCTCCTCACGACTACCGCAGATAGTAACACTGTGTTTTCTGGTGGTTGAGATGGACTTTCATTGCTTCTGGGGTTCCGCGCTCTGTTGAGGGGGCTCAGGCTCGGTAAGTCCTGCTTCCTAGGCGTGTGGATGATCTTCCGGGAGCTCTTGGCTAACTTAAAAGCAATGCACACAATCTGGTGTTCCTCTACCTGGCTATTCGGTTTCCAGCAGCAACTCTGTGGAAATTCGAGAGACACCAACCAGTCCTGAAGTTGAAGGGCCTGGAGGACTTGAGAGTAACCATCTTGAACTTGTCCTTCCTGAGGAGTTTGTTCAAACCGCGCAAGTCCATGATGGGTCTCAAACCCCTGACTTTCTTGGAAATCAAAAAATAAGGGGAAAACCATCCCTTGTTCCTCTCTGCTACAGGCACCAGTTCTACAGTTCTATGGCGCTCTTCTCCAGCAGGGATTGAATTTCCTGCGCAAGGAGCAGATCCGGACTCTTCAAAGAGCGATTCCCTGGTGGATTGTCGTGAGGCTTCTGCCGGAAAGGAAGACAGTAGCCGTGGGCTATGATCTCCAGAACCCACACATCTGAAGTAATGGCACGCCACTCTACAAGATGCTGCGCCAGCCTTCCCCCAACCGGCGAACCATGGGACATGGCCTCATGACTGAGCTGAAGCGGTTGCGGCAGTGCCTGAGGGCAAAGAGGCAACTGCCCGAGCGGCCCTGGCACCTCGAGTACCCTGTTTTCCACCTCTGGCACTCCTACGGTTGCCCCTTTGACTTGCAGCTCCTCTCGATTTACTAAAGGATGAGTAATATCGAAAGGAATCTCCCCTCCATTTCTGTCCCCTAGGACGAAAAAAGGCAGAGGTTGGCGAACTGCAGCGCTCAACGACTTCACTGGAGCTTTGGAGGTCTGCAACCTCTCAAGGCTCTCGTCAGCCTTGCTGCCAAAAAGATGTTCACCATCAAAGGGCCTGCACATCAGGAGCAAACCCCGACTTCCGCAACCACGCAAACCTACGTGTTACGGTGCTCGCCGCCATGGACCAGCTGACACAATCTGCCATGTCCAAACCCGACTGAACGGCCTCACACATGGCATCCTTGACATACTGTACAATTGCAAGTAAACCATCCCGTTCCTCCTCTTCGGGAATATGTTCAGCCGCCAAGGAAATACAGTTCCAGAGAGTGTGCGTGAAACGTGACCAGGTACACAGAGTTGGCTGCCTGTAAAGCCATACCCCCTGAAGAAAACACTTTCTTCGCCCAGCCATCTAAACCCTCGTCGTCCCTATCGGGAGGGATGGTAGGGTACGACGTCTGCTTTGCTGGGGCCGTGGCCGCCTGCACCACCAAACTGTCCGTTGTGGGGTGCGTGGTCAAGTAGCAGGGGTCACTACTTGACGGTATTTTCGGGGCAAAGACTTGTTCACTGCCGGGAGACTCTCCGGAGCAGTCCAAGCTGCAGCCACCCTTCTTTGCAGCGCCATATGGAATGGCAGTACCGGGTCAGTTGGAGGACCTTGGTCGAGGATGTCCGTCAGGTCATCCTGCAGAAAATCCACAGGTGGCGCAGACCACCCCAAGTATTCCGTGACCCTCGACATAAGGCGCCGGTACGAGGACTCGGCATGGGTGCCAGACTCATGCCGACAGAACTCCACTTCCGGGGAGGTGTCCAGACCACTGGCGTCGTGCAGTGACTGACGCAGGTCCTCAATCTGGCTGTGACCAGCAAAATCTCGTCAGGCACCTCCTCAGGCACCAAACCTTCCTCAGATCCCTCATCCCCCCCTCAGAAATATAATCCAGAGGTCGGAAAGAGGGCAGAGAAAAAGGGACAAAGACATTCTTAGCCTTGGCCAGAGCCTTCCAACAAAGCAGCCTCGAAAGGTGTCGACGTTGAGCGAGGTGCCGACAACTTCGACGGCGTCGACACAGGCCTCGAGGGCGGAGCCCCGAGTGTGTCTTTCGACAGCCTGGGAGCTGATGGCATCGACGCCTTCCTCTGAGGCAGAGCCTCGAGAGAGTCCCTCGACGACCTTGGCGCCGCAGGTGTCAATGTCTTCCACAAAGAGTTCATAGGCTCACACGGCGTCGAGGACCGTGACTTGGAACTGGCAGGTCTAGAGCGACCATCCTTGTCCGACCGGGACCTCGAAGGTGCCTGGTGGTCGCGACGACCGCTCGAGCACGAAGGCGTACGAGTGGTGTCTCTAGCACGGTCACGGCCGTCGTCCTTCGATGGCGCGGAAGGACCAGAGCCCTGTGATTGAAAAATCGCCATCATCTCCTTTCGGAAGGAATCCCATTCCTCAGGAGTGGAATGCTTGTTGGGACAAGCAACCCGCAGACGGGCGGAGTCCTCGGACGAGGAAGGTGACCTGTGACGGCGCTTCCGTGAGTGCCTCGAAGAGGCAGAGGAATGGTGACACCGACTCCTGGAACGAGACCCGCCGGACTCACGACGACAATGTGGAGAGTCGTCCATCGAAAGTCTAGTGGACCGTGACTTACGGGGCTTGGCCACCTTACCCACTGACAGCTTCTTCTTACGCTCCCGCAAGGCCTCTGATGTAAGCGACTGGCAGTCGACACAGTCCTCCGTTGTAACGCTCACATGATTCCCGCAGAGGCGCCGGTCTTGACTGGGCGAATACCGTATCTTCAAAGGTGATGTGTAACACACGGTTGGCTCTTTGGGCTGGACCTCTGTGCACTGTATGTCTGACTCGAAGAGTAAGATGTCTGCAGATAGAAAATATGGGATTAATGAACTGGGGTTATTGGGTGTCTCTCTCTTCTTCCCCTTCTCTTCTCCTGTAGAACCCCAAAGGTTAACGCTCTCACCTTAGGTAAGTGAACGCCGAGCTCTCCATCTGCCTCGGGGCAGGGTGCCGTAACCAGTTTCTTCACTGGATAAGGGTGCAGGCCTCTTGACCTCAGAGGACTGCTGTCCGTCGTTTACTGCACGAACGGTAAGTTCCGAGTATTTCAAATGCCTTTAAAAGTCTTTTGTAATGATGTCTCTTGTTTTGCAGGGTTCCGGCGATGGCGGATGAGGGGCTGAAGTGAGTTGAGGATGGAACCCGTGTGAGGAAAAGAAGCGCCTGGAAGCACGTAAGTAAGCGCTTGTTGCCTGCTTCACGATGCGCACTAACTGTCCTTTTATCTTGCAGGTACAAGTTCGGAGCTGCTGAAGGGTGCCGGAATACCCACTGGGTTCGGCGTGGGAAGGAGTAATGGCACGTGAGTAATAAAGTTACCCAATGTCTTTAAACGCACCTTCTTTTGTCTTTCAGATGCGGGATGCAGCGCCGAAGGCCTCCGGAGCGTGCGAAGAGTTGGTAAGCTTTTGTCTTTCAGATGCCGGAATGCAGTGCGAAGACCTCCGGAGCACGCGAAGAGTAGGTAAGCCTTTGTCTTTCAGATGCCGGAATGCAGCGCGAGGCGTTGGTGACAGCCGATGGACCAGGTAAGAGAAGCGCTGTCACTGAAGACCGTAATGCTAACCTGTTCTTTCTTGTCTTTATAGGTGTTGCTGAAGACTGGATTCAGGATGGTAAGCCTTTTTCCCTTAGGCCCAGGATCATATGCAGAAGACACGATGAGCGTTCTGCTGCAGAGGATGCAGAATAACGCAAAGCAAGATTCATCCATCGGGTGTGGTTTAAATAGCCTCCTGTGGTGCTTAGGTGTCTCCTTCCACAGCCTCGCCTAGGTAAGAAAAGAGTTCCTGCATTCCAGAAGAGTTCCAGTGTTCTGAACCTAGGGAGTGGCTCCTGCCCCACCCAACAGGAAAAGTAGTCCCAAACAGAAGAGGATTAGAGGCTCAACTGGCAGGTAAGTAAGCAGCATGGTCTGCTGCAGGTAAGTCCACCCAAGCATTATGAGCCCGGCGCTTCCAGCGCTGGGACTGGGCATATTTATGAGCCTGGTGCCACTGGCGCCAGGACAGGGTCCAAAAGGTCCCAACTGGGACTGGTTGGCACTCGGAACCTGGGTTATGGGTCTGCTTCCAAGGGAGTTGGGTAAGTCCTGACCTTTTGGAAGCAGAGATCATGACATCCGTATCGTGGTCCTCCCCGAGGCACCAGAGGCAAGCGTTGTGCGTGTCCGTCAAGGACATCTTAGACCCGCACACCCGACACTTCTTAAAACCCGAACGTGGGGTGGAAGAAGCCAAAGACATAATTTTCAATACACAAACAAACAGGTTCGAAGAAACGAAATAACAGGATTCAGTAGAACCCAGGCGCGCCGAGATCTCCGAAGAGAACACATTCGTGGAAAAAATGGAACTGAGGCTACGGGCGTCGTGCGTCCTACTTCTAACATCTGGTGACGTTGGCTCGGCGGAGGCCCTCGAGGACAGCGTATCGACGTAGGATGCCGAAAGATTTTCTGAAGCAGCACAGCTGTGGCGATTGCTGTCAAATACGGAATACGTCGGAGGACCCAATCCGTTCGAATTGGAGTTTCAGCACAGCAGCAGGGCTTCACCAGGCAAACCAACGGTCCATGAGTTGCAGCAGACATCCTCTTCAAGTTCTTCTTTGGTTCCATCGTCCAGTGGTCAACTCTGCCTTCCAAGCCAAAAGCCTCACCTTTTATTCAGGTTTCTCCCATTCATTCCAGCCTAGCTGTAAGTCACCCAGCAGGGTGGCTGTCCATGCCAGACAGTCAGCCGGCGAATCACCACAGAGTACATTTTGGTGTCCTAGGAGACTAAGCACAGGGTGTTTCGGGCACCTCCCTCACTTCCTGCCCCCGCCAGACACCCTGGAGCCAGAGGCGGGCTTCACTTGTGAATCCCACCAAAAGGCAAACCCTAAAAAGGGACAAAACCTTGTTTGGCGAGCAGATTAAATATCAAGAAGGACTTTTCCACAAAGAAATGGCAAAAAAAGAAGACCTGGGCCATTTTGACAAAAATAGCACCCTTCGTTGCTTTACTGCAGCTGTGAAGGCAGCCTGTGGTAAATGCACACCATGGTAGTTAAAAGTAAACCACTAAGGCTGGCGAAAATGTACGAGGGCATTTCCCGCTACTGCTGGAGAGGGTGTGGGCAAGTCTGTACATACAGGCACCAATGGTGGGGCTGCACACAAATACAGCAATACTGGAAAGAGATTCTGGGGTGGATACATGACATTGAGGGTATCCATAGAGAGCGTACCCCTCTCCTGGTTCTCATTCGATTGGAGCTGGACGAGGACAGATATTTACTTGGGGTTCTGTCCTTTCTATTTTTTACTCTTTTTTTCTGTCACTCCAACCCCTCTCCCACTCTTTATTTCTTGCCTCTCAATGGAGGGGGGCCCTTCTTCTCCTTCCTATTTTGACACTATTATGTTAAAATGTATTCTTGTGATTGGTAATCCTGGAATAGTTTACTGCCTGAAGACTTTCGGCTGATGATTTTGTAGATCACAATAAAAATATATACAAAAAAAAAAAAAGTAAACCACTGCACCAGCCATTCAGTGAGGAAAAAGTAACAAAAATATTACATGCGAAGCTAGCCAAAGATACTAAGTAACCCCTCCAACCACCTATGGTAAGATAGGTTGTGCTGGGTCTAGAAAGTTACAAAATTTAAGTAGAGTCAATTTCACGTCACTGCTCTTGGAAACACTAGACTCACCAAGAGAAGGTATTTAAACCTTTGGGAAATCTAAGAGACTTCCCTGATGAAAGTGCTGTGTGTCACAATGCAAAGATGATGGCTTTGGAGTTTGTTAGACTCCAAAGTCAAAAGAAAGAGTACAAATCACAGAAAAAATACATGAGAGTGGGAAAAAGGTCTCACACTCTCCAGGTTAGAAGTTAAAAGTCCTGAAGTCCAGCTAAAGAGCGGGGGTCTCTAAGGTAGAGAAGCACATTTCTGAGAGTTCTCCCTAGCACCCTGGACACCTCTGCATGCACTCCGCATGCAAACCAATGTTTTAAACAGAACATTACACCTGCCATCAGTACCAGAAACAAAAGAGACAAACAAGGGAGAAACTGCTCCCTTTAATCCTACCCATATTAAACAATACGTCGGTGTCATGCACAGACCCCACAGTCCTTGTCGATACCTTCAATCAAACCATACTTAAAGCCATGAATACCATCGCACCAATTAAACTGCGGAATCCCAAACCTCGTGCGCACCTCAACTCGTGGTTGACTCCACACCTGAGAGCACTATGAAACGAAAAAAGAAATACTGAGGCCCGCTGGAAAAGCCTTCCCACAGATGCTAACAAGAATAGCCTTATTTTAGCATCCATCAACTACAAAGAGGCCATCTTCCAAGCCAAAAAAAGACAACTGTAACAAGCGTATTCTGCAAGCGCGATCAAACACCAAAGAGCTCTTTAAGATACTTCAAGAACTAGAATCACCTGCAGTCCTACCTCACACCTGTAGCAATGATAGCATCTGGCGCTCCAATATACAAAAAGCACTCCTAGACAAAAATTGCTACTTTACAAACTAAAATGAATGCCAAAAAATGCAGCTTACTAACTGACTCACAGTATGGTGCTCCCACCAACAAAACCGTCCAGCCCTCACACACATTTAAACCATTTAGCTTTATGCCACTTTCCATTAATGAGGTTGAAAACAGTCAGTTGAAAACAGTCAGTAGACTTAAACCTACCAATTGCCAAGGGGACACGTGCCCCAGCCCCTTTCATTAAGAAGGCTACTCATGAAATAGCACTGTTCATCACCGCACTCATTTAAAACAGGCATCGTCCCAGACAACCTTAAGGATGCTGGGGTCATCCCCCTACTCAAAAAAACGTCCTTAGACCATAGTAACCTTTCCAACTATATGCCCATTACCACTGTCCCCTTTTTACTCAAAATCCTGTACTGAGCAGCCTACCTATAGATCCAGGAATATTTAGAATCCAATAAACTCCTCGGCCTCAGACAATCAGGTTTCCGACCGAGGCATAGAACTGAAACTGCCCTTATTGATTTAAAAACTCAAATTGAAGACTGGAAAGATAACGGCAAGCTGGCTCTTCTACTTTTGCTAGACTTATCGGCTGCATTTGATTTGGTTAACCATCCAATTCTCTGTCAGCAACTTAAATCTGCAGCCTATTTCTCTGACGAAGCCACCACGTGGATCAGCTCCTTTCTGGCTAACAGGTCCATGAGGCTCTTCTCCCCATTGGCCTCTGCTGAACACTCCCCTGTCCTGTGCGGGGTCCCTCAGGGATCTTGCGTCTCACCTACTCTCTATAACGTGTTCACGAAGCCACTCTTCGATATTCTTGACTATTTGAGTGTCACCTACACTAACTACGCAGATGACACCCAAATACTCAATCCCATCACTGGTGACCACTCTTGTTGACAATAAAGCCCTTAATGATGTCTATCTGGTCATCCAAGCTTGGATGGCACAACATGGGCTCTGTCACAACGATGAGAAGATAGAGTTACTTATCTTAGGTTCCCATTTTAGACTCAACAGATTGGAGCCTGCATTTAAATCCTTCATCATTGATGGCAATACCATCAAGGTATCTAATGACAAACTCTAGGCATTTACTTTGATTCTACCTTGTCTCTCACCAGAGAAAATAAACGCAGTAATCTCATCATCAGCATACACCTGCAAACATATCACAGCTTGCCGACCATTCCTCACCTCCTCGAACTGCACCATTCTTGTCAGAACCCTCATGTCTAAACTTTACCATTGTAATGCCCTATACCTATGGACTAGTCAAAGGAACCTTAGCAAGTTACAGGAAACCCAGAACAATGCCATTCGGGCAGCATTAAACACCCCAAGGAAGGACCAGCATATCTGGCACTAGACATAGCCTTAACTGGTTCTCGGTTTCCCAAAGAATCTCCCTCAAATCGCTAGCACTCACGCATAAATACCTTGCTAACCAGGCACCAGAATACCTTGCGACCTGCTTCTTACCCCACTCCTCCAATCGCCCTCAGATCAGCCCAGCTACACTGTCTTTCACTGCCAAGGTTCAAGCTTCAGAAAGCAGGGGGATCTAGTTCCCTGTTCTCGCTATTGAACTGTGGAACTCACTTCCCAATCCTCTAAGAACTGTACCTTCCTAGCATTCATTAATTTAAGAACAAAGCCAAAATGTGGCTCGTAGAACAGGACCTGCAAAGCTCCCACTTGTAATAACCTAGACTGCTTTTCTGTCTGCCTGACCTGCCATAGTGGCCCTGCCGTACTGACCTTCACACTGTAATTATCATGTAAATATTTTGTAAGTTCCTTGTAATATGTATATATCGTGGAATCTCATTGTAATATGTACTGCATCCTAGTTTCTTTGCATAACTAAGCATCTGTAACCTCAATAAATGCGCCCAGATGTCTTTGGGCCAGGTGCGCTATATAAATAAATAAAAAATACAAATACTCCAACGCTATGGAGCGACTTCTTAGAATCAGGTAAGCCAATACTTTTTTTTCCCACAGTACCTTTTATTTATTTACCTATAATGCGCTGGAGCCCGCAGACATCAGGGCGCAGGAGGAGAAAAAGGATCAAATCAGAAACAGAAAGGTGTCAGGGAGAATTCTCATAAATGTGCTAATTCCCTTCTACCTTAGAGACGCCCAGCTTTTTTTGCTGGACTTGAGGACTTTTAATTTTTATCCTGGAGAGAGCGATACCTTTTTCCCACTCTCTCATGTATATTTCATTGATTTGAACACACTGTTTCTTTTGACTTTGGAGTCTGAAACTCCATAGGCATCATCTTTTTACATTGTGTCACACAGCACCTTCAGTGCAGTGACACAGGTTAAGTCTTCCAGATTTCCCAAAGTTTTAAATACCTTCTCTTGGTTAAACTACTGTTTCCAAGAGCAGTGAAGTGAAATTTACTTTATTTTTTAGACCCAGCCCACACTATCTTACAAAAGGGTGCTGGAGGGGTTACTTAGTATCGCCTTTGTCTAGTTTCTCATGTCAAATTTTTATGTTACCCTTTCTACGATTAATGGCTGGCGGCAGTGGTTTACTTTTTATTACCATTGAGTCTTTCTACCACCGGCTGCAATTCCAGCTGCAGTAAAGCACCCAGGGATGCCCGTTTTCATCAAAATGGCCCGGTCTTCTTTTTTCGCCATTTCTTCTTTGTTAGGTCCTTCTTGAGATTTACTCTGCGCACCAAACCATGTTTGGTCCCTTTGTTTGTTTTGTCTATGGCAGGATTCACTGATGAAGCCTGACTCTGGCTCCGGCGTGTCTGGCAGGGCAGAAAGCGAGGGAGGTTCCCGAAACTCCCTGTGCTTAGTCTCCTTGGTTACAGGAATGCACCAAAGGTGATTGATTGGCTGGCTGGCTGTCCTTGTAGGACAGCCGCCCTGCCGTGTCAGTGACAGCTAGGCTGCGAATGAATGGGAGAAACTTGCATAAAAGGGAAGGTCTTTTGCAAGGAAGGCAGAGTCGACCACTGGATGAGATGAAGGAAAAGAAGAAGAAACTGGAAGAGAAGCTTGCAGAACCCTCCTGGACCGTTGGTTTGCCCGGTGAAGCCCTTCTGCACTGCTGAAGCTCCACATTTCGAATTGACTAGAAAAGCCCGGAAAGGACGACTTCTTCCCTTGGGTTGGTGGGACCAATTGACCCCAAGATTAACTTGACTGGAACCCCTTTCCCTGCTGGCTGTACTTTATTGCGGATGCTGGAACCAAGTGCCAAGGGACAGGAACACCAGAATCGAGAGCATCCTTTTTAAGCCCGACCCGAGCTCCAGGAAGATCCTCCGGACTCCCTCAAAGCAGGACTATCCAAGCCTGAGCCACCTCAACAGACTGCTGGAACCCAGAAGCAAGGTGAGTCCACAAGGTTTCCAAGAACCGCGGTGGTGCTATTTGCCGGTAGCTGAAACCACAAAGTGCTGATAATCTGGATTAAGTCCATTGCTGCCACCGACCTTCAAACCGTAGTGCAGGAGTCTCCAGACGTCCTCCCTCTTGTCCCCACGACTGAGAACCAGGAACAACAGGATCTGCAGGACTACAACAGGAACAGAAGCCAGCTGGAACCTTTTCTTTAGACTCAAGGTACTGTGCAACTAGGGGTACTTACCCTCTTGTTGTGTGTAGCTTGCTTGCTCTCACTGGAAACTTGCATTGGCTGCCCTTTGCAGAGTTGCTTGCAGGTTTTCCCTTCACAAGCCTCCCAGCTTGTGGCCCAACAGTGATTCGTTTAACATTGTGCAAGACTTTTGTGCTTTCTTCACAAAGTGCCTCAGCTCCCCTAGACTTTGCTCAACTGACATTGGCTGTCCTGGCTCACTGCAGACTCTTCTTACCCTCTGACTTTGTGTTCATCTGTCCCTCAAACAGTCATACATAAGCTACTTGTATAGCTGGGAAAGGGTTAACCTATATTTCATTAGGGGATTGTCAAGTGCTTACCTGCTTGGAGAAACTTGTTAATCTTTGTTTCCTTCCCTAACCCAATCCTTTTCCCACAACCTCAGTATTGCATTAAGTGTTAAAGTGATATATCAATGTCCAAAGTGTCCTAGCCATTGAAGTCACCTTACGGTGTGTGTGACACATTCCAAAAGGGTATCTACTCAATTAACTGACACTGAAGGAGTGTATTTTTGCATATTGCCTTTTCTAAAGAAGGTTTATTTTATAACTGACTGTTAAATTAATAAATAATTATTTTAATAAGAAACCTTGTGTTTAAGTGTTATTTGAATACCTGTCACTGTGAATCCTTATGGTGCACCTCTACAGCTCACAATTACCCCTCTTGAGATAAATCTGGCAGCTCAGTCACTCTACCAACTTGTGTAGTACACACCTATACCAAAGGTTGGGTTGCCTATTGCCAAAATGACAAGGCTGGTGTAGTCCTCCCACAGGGTTACTACAATCTTGCCTAACACCATTGTATGTCAAAATAAAGCACTGAACGGACAGATATCTATGGAGGGAAAGTAGCAAAAAGAAAATCTTTCCTAACCGTCAGCAATGCCAGAGTACAGCATGCAGTCTTGTTAGGGAGAATTCTCTGTTTAGGCTGAATTTCCTAACCTAGCGAGTCCCCCCCAGCAGCTTATCTGGATTTTTTAGGTTTATTTTTTTCTCCTGCCAAGAGTGAGACTCTTTTACCCTCACTCTTGGGCATGATTTGAGTGTGTTTCTTTGAATCTAGATGTGTTTAATGGGCTATGGGGTCTTTTACTCCATAGGGCTTCATGTGTTTTTGTGATGCGTGTTACACAGCACCCTCAGTGCAGTGACACAGGGGTGTCATAGTGACCCCCCCCAGTATAGACTCCATACCCTGGGACTGACTACTGTCTCCCAGGGCATGTAACGTCACCATTGACTTTACTAGTCTTAAATTCTGAACAGAACCAGTACAAACCATCATATTGTGGACGTACTGGCTGGGGCAATTCAATTGCCCCAGGGTCTGTTAGTCGAGGGGGCACGTCTCCGTCCCCCCTGATCGAGTTTTGGCTGGTGGCAGTGGATACTACTTTTTATATTCAACCGCAAATATTTTCCTATGGGATTTCCCATTGTTTTAGGCTACTATCTTTATTCAATTATTTACGGTAGCCTCGAATATACCGCCGGTTTATTTAATTAATATTAATTCTCCGGTTGGTATTTTTTGCCAAAACTTGATTCTAAAATGGCGTTTGTGTTCTCTTCTGTGACTCCAACCCAAGTCGAGCCCTTTGTTCCACTTTTTTTCGGGCTTCTCCACAGAAGCCCTCCAAAGTGGTGCCACTCTGTCTGGGGTACTTAGGAGGGGTGGAGGCGAATTTAGGCACCCTGGACTGAGTTGCCTAGGCAACTCAAGTCGCACTCCGTCCTGATTGGCCCAAGTGGTGAGCCGGCCGGCTCACCACTTAGCATGTTTGAGTGACAGCTAGGCTGAATGAATGGGGGTTTTCTGCATAAAAGCAGGGCTTTGGGGACTGGAACTTCAGAAGTCGCCACAGGACCTAAGAATCCGACGAGGGAGAAGCTGAGCCGACCTGCCACGACACCACCACCGGTGGAGCCCTGCTGGACCGCCTCACCACTTTTCCCAACGACAGAGGAGATCTCCCGCCGGAGAGTCTTCTTCCTTTGACTGGTGGGGATAACCAGTTTCACCGTCTTTTCGCCTTCCCGACGTACCTCGTGGCCGCCTTGCCTGTGCCAAGCACCCCGGCAACTGGGATACCACGTTTTACCACGACCGCGAAACAAAGGTACCACCTTTAACCGGAAAACTCCGCGGCTGGTTTCTTCCCTGATAGTGCGACGACCTTCATCTTACCTCCAAGTCGAGATCTTCTCTTCCCCTGGACGACGACGCAACTTGCACCCACTGCCAGGAACAACTGCCACCGCTGGAGGATCCTTCCCACTTAAGGTACTGTGTCTCACCTGGCTTCCCTTGCTACCGACTGTACGGGGTAGATTTAGCCCCCGGCTTTCGAACCTGGGTTAGCCTGGGACACCCTGGCTAAACTTTCCTAAGCCTCTCTAAACTCTTTTTGAACCCTCTGCAAGACTTTCTAAGCCTAGTGTAACTGTGTGATCTTGGGCGCATTTGTGCTCTGCTCTCTCTAAGAGGGGGCCCAGCCTTTGGACTTTGGCTCACCAGTGACTTTTGCTCTTCTGCCTTGCAAACAGTGTTCCTGAACCTTAGAGTGGTGTACCTTTCCATATTCTGTCTTTTTCTCTCCCTTTCTCACAAACTTATTGCCGTGCGATCTAGTTAAGCGCTCACCTCTGTATGAAAATAAGTGGTGTTTTACTGTGACTTATCTGATAAGGAAAAAGGGGTGTACATATTACAATAGTAACTGCGTGTAGAATATTTTACAACAAGAGTGCTGGAGTGTTTCAAACCGTGTGTTTTTAAATAAATAATTATATATTTTGATACCAAAGCTCTGGTCAGTGTTTGCTTGTATTATTGTATCTGAGTGCCTATTGTGTATACTTTGCATACTGTCTAACTCTTCTTGAGAGAAGTCTAACTGCTCAGCCACAGCTACCAGGTAAATCTGGGTGGTACAGAATGCTACCAAGTGGGTTTACTGCCAACACCTGTAGTCTTAAATCTTTTGCAGTGTTCCCTAAGGGAACTGCACAGCTTTCTGCCTAACAAGTCTCACCCTTTTTGCAGTCCTGAGAAGAAGGCACCATTCCTTGGTAGACGTGGTATGGAAGAAGTCGGTGAAAGGCATCTTCGAAAGAATGAAACGACGTCTTGTAATCGGGATGCAACACTGCACCCTGGTGTTTATGCAACTGTTCCAAGAAACTACAAAGGGAAAAGAAGGAGAATGTTTCTAACAAGGGTAGCTTTCAGAGACAAGAGAACACACATTACATTTACATTGTGATGCAAACACATGAGTAACTTTAATAATGTTTATAAATGAAAATGTTTTCCCCGTTACTCACAGTCAGAAAATGAAAAGTCAAGATGATCTCATCAATATTTACACCCAAGACCCTGCAAGTTTATGCATCATACTGCTGTAAGCCAAGAAAATATAACCAGCTGTCAAGATGGATCGCTACCCTATTTATCCTAAACAGGGAAGACACCGAGAGGTAAGCCAAAACCCAATTAAGGTAGGTGAGCGAGCAGTAAAGGCTTAGTTTCAGGAAAGGTGAGAGTGTGGTCTAGGGCTACAGAGCACTTTATAATTCCGGTTAGACAGCAGTGTATCAAAAATATAGTCATTTATTAGGCCTTTAGTTACACACTAAGTATATAAAAAAATCACAGTTAAGTATTGTCAATCAAAACCATATATTACATATACGACAATCATTTTTCTGATGCTTGTTATCTGCTTAGATTCACATGCTTTGCATAGGCCAAAATAGAGTATTACATAACTTGTTTTTGAAATTTAAAATGTGACATCGACGGGCGCGTTTGTAATACTGTGACATGAACTGTACCCATGGCCCTTCACGCGTCAACGTCCCGAGATTGTTTAATTTCTGACCTGAGGTTGCATGAAATGTGTAGTAAAAGGATAAAAGACACGAGGAAAGGAACAAGTTACTTACCTGTAACTGTTGTTCTCCAGCATGGGTCTGGCATGGATTCACATGCTCATGAATATTCCCCGTCGTCAGGCTGGGAATCCTCGGTAAAGAAAAAACCAGTATCAGTTTCGTTTCTGATCTGTCTTTCGTAGTAATAACCAATCACTGGTCTCTGCGTCATACTGACCACAGCCAATGACTGCCCTCTACCTAAGCACCGCCTCTGGCAGCCATCTTCAGATTTGGAAGCACGTGAAGTGGCAGTATGACCAAGTGAAGAGCCGCAGAGGGGTAGGCGGGAGGGTTCGCATGTGAATCCATGCCAGACCCATGCTGGAGAACAACAGTTACAGGTAAGTAACTTGTTCCTTCTCCAGCATGGGGTCTGGCATGGATTCACATGCTCATGAATAAAGAATACATAGCAGTACACACATGCACAACCACGGGAGGTGGCAAAGGCTCAACATTAAGCATCACATCAACTCAACATTAAGCATCTTACCTCCTCACCAGGCTCACCTCAGGCGAACAGGTTGCGCAGCACTGCTTGGCCGACCCTGGACTCCTCCCTGGAATCCCGGTCGACGCAGTAGAATTTCGTGAAGGTGTGCGTCGACCTCCACGTAGCAGCCCTGCATATGTCCAGCAGGGGCACACCAGATAGGAACGCCGTGGTAGCTGCGATCGCTCTGGTGGAATGGGCTCTCGGACGGCCAGGCAGCGGTCGGTTTGCCAACCGGTGACAGTACATGATACAGCCGGAGAGCCATCTGGAGATGGAAGCCTTCGAGAGAGCCTTCCCCTGATTGACAGGTCCAAAGTTCACAAAGAGTTGTGACGTCTTCCGAAACCCCTTCGTGCGGTCCACGTAGAACTTCAGCGCTCTAGCTACATCCAGCGAGTGCAAAGTCCTCTCAGCCGGCGACGAAGGCGACGGGAAGAACACAGGTAACACCAAGGGTTCGTTGAGATGGAAGTCCGACGGTACCTTGGGCATGAAGGAGGGGTGCGTCCTGAGCACTACCCTCGTGTCGTGGAAAGTCAAGTACGGGGCCTTGCAGGAAAGGGCCTGGATCTCTCCCACTTGTCGTGCGGAGGTGATGGCCACAAGAAAAGCTGTTTTCCACGATAGAAACTTCAACGGGGCCGAGTGCAGAGGCTCGAACGGAGGTCCCATGAGCTTGGTCAGCACCACGTTGAGCTCCCACGCCGGGGCCGGAGCCTTCACCGGCGGGAACGATCTGAACAGTCCCTTCATGAACTCTTTCACCAGACGATGAGACCACAAGGACGTCCGCCCCGTGGTTCTGGTGTATCGGGAGATCGCAGCAAGATGAATCTTGATGGACGCGTGTGCCAAACCAGCTTTGGCCAGCGTCAGCAGGTACGGCAGTACTTGGGGAGCCGTAATCCGTAGAGGGTTAATCTTCTGTGCGTGGCACCAGACAGAGAACCTCTTCCATTTGTGTCCGTAGCATTTAAGAGTCGAGGACGCCCTGGCCTTTGCAAGAACCTCTCTGCAATCGGCCGGTATGTCGTATCCTCCAAACTCTAGCGCTGCAGGAGCCAGGCCTGCAAGTTCAGCGACTTCGGGTCGTGGTGGAGGATGGCGCCTCCTTCCCTGGAGAGTAGATCCGCGTCCGCCGGCAGCTTGATCGGCGGGGACGCTGACAAGTCCAGAAGGTCCGGGAACCATATCTGCCTCGGCCACGCAGGTGCGACGAGGATCATCCTGCACCGTGACCTCTTGAGCTGGTTGACGAGCCGGATTAGCAGAGGCAAGGGAGGGAACGCGTAGAGGAACAGGCCCTCCCAGGGGAACGAGAAAGCATCGCCCATGCTCCTCGTCTGGGGAAACTTGCTGGCGAACCTCCGGCACTTGGTGTTCGTCGCCGTCGCGAACAGGTCGATCTGGGGTGTGCCCCACCGTCGGAAGAGGCGATCCACCAGATCCTGCCGTAGTTCCCACTCGTGGCACGAGCGCAGCTCCCTGCTGAGTGAGTCGGCGATGGTGTTTTTTATCCCTGCCAGATGAAACGGCACCAGAAAAATCCCTTGGGCGACGGCCCAATGCCACAGGTCCTGCGCCTCCTTGGACAGCGCTGGGGACCTGGTTCCGCCCTGTTTCCTGATGTAAAACATGGTGGTGGTGTTGTCGGTGAAGATCCTCACCACCTTGCCCTTGAGGGACGGAAGGAAGGACCTGAGGGCCCAAAACACTGCACGGAGCTCCAGGACGTTGATATGCAGGGACTTCTCCGTCGGGAGCCAGAGTCCCCTCGCGTGCAGATTTTCGGTGTGCGCTCCCCACCCTTCCAGGGAGGCATCCGTGGTCACAGTCTCCTGGTGGGCTGGGGTCTGGAAGTCCATGCCCGCCGTCAGATGCGCGCGGGTGCCCCACCACCGTATCGCTCGTCGGAAACTCTCGTCGAGCTTGATCCTTTCCTCGAAGCTGCCCGTCGTCTGGATCCAGCGCGCATCCAGGAATTCTTGCAACGGGCGCATCCGGAGCCTGCACATGGGAATGAGGTAGATGCAGGAAGACATCATCCCGAGGAGGGACTTGATGGATCTCACTTTGGCCGCGTCGGCCACCAACATCCGTTGCACCTTGCCCAAGATGGTCCTGGTCCTCTCCTCCGACGGGGAGGCCAGAAGGGACACTGTGTCGAGCCTCGCTCCCAGAAACAGTGCGACTTGCGCGGGCACCAGGTGGGATTTGGCGTAGTTCACGGAGAATCCCAGGTCCGTGAGGAGTGATGAGGCGGATGAGCCAGTCGTCCAGGTAGGGGTAGACGTGAATACCCTCGCGGCGCAGCTGCGCCGCCACCGGTGCGAGGCACTTGGTGAATACCCTGGGTGCCGACCGTAGTCCGAAGGGAAGGGCTTTGAACTGGTAATGACGCCCTTGGACCACGAACCTGAGGAATTTTCGGTGCCCCTTTAGGATGGGAATGTGGAAGTAGGCATCCTCCAAATCCAACGACGATAGGAAGTCTCCTTCCTCCAGTTGACCCAGGACGTGCTGGAGGGTGACCATCCGGAACTTCTGCGCCTTGATGAACTTGTTCAGCCGTCGCAGGTCCAGGATGGGGCACCATCCTCCCGTCTTCTTCTTCACGAGGAAGTATCGCGGGTAGACTCCGGAGCCCCGAAGCCTCTTTGGGACGAGTTCGATGGCGCCCTTTCTGAGCATCGCCTTTACCTCCAGGAGAAGTTGAGGGACGTGAAGTTCTTTCCTGGCCACGGGGGGGACGCGCGGGCACCTTCTTTGAAACTCGAGCGCGTGGCCCCGGGCCAGGGCGTCCAGCATCCAACGGTCGGTGGAGATGGACTCCCACACGCTGACGAAGCCCGCCAGCCGGCCTCCCACCGGGGTGCTTCGGTGGGGGCCCGACCCCAAGGCCGGTTCAATCCTGCTTGGACGCGGCCTTGCCGCCTTGACCTCCTTGGCGACGACGGCGGGGTCCGCTAGACTTGCCTCGTCCTCTGAAGGCCTCTTGCGACGACGAGCGGGCCGCTTGACGGTAGGAAGCGAAACCGCCGCCGGAACCTTTGGAGGCGCCCTTGCCTCCGCCGCTCCGAAAGGGCGTCCGTCGTTGCAGGACTCCAAGGGCCCGGGCCGTCTCAGTATCCGCCTTGATGGCCTGAAGGGAATCGTCCACTGTCTTCCCAAACAGGTTGTTCCCGTCGAAGGGCATGTCCAGGACTCTGGTCTGGACGTCCTGCCGGAAGTCCGTAGCTTTGAGCCATCCACGACGTCGAAGGCAAACACCGTTGCCCAGCTGGCGGAATCCAGTGTCGGCGATGTCCGTCGCCACGGTGATGGCGTGGTCCGAGGCCACCTCACCTTCCTGCAGGATCTCAAGGGCCTCCGCCCTTTTGTCGTCCGGCAGAAAATCCAGCAGGGGAGCCATCTTGTACCAGAGCTCCCTGTCGTAGCGGGCCACGATAGCCAAGGCGTTGGCCGCTTTAATCGTCGTCGCTGCTGACGAGATGACTCTACGCCCCATAGTATCCAATTTCTTTCCCTCGCCGTCCGGCGGGGAAGTCGATGTGGAGGCCGCACCCCCCCCCCGCTTTCTTCCTGGCTGCCGCGGAGACGACAGAGTCCGGGGTAGGCTGCGCCCGGAGGCATAGGGGGGCCGTGTCCGGGACCCGGTACTTTTTCTCGTACCGGTCTCTTCTAGCTGGCGTCGTGGAAGGGTTCTTGAGGAGGGAAAGGCCCTCATCCCAAATGTCGTCCAACAGAGGCACTGCGAGGACCGTCTTCCTCTTGGCCTCACGCCGCTGATAAAGGAAGCCTTCCTTTTTCTTCTCCTCAGGGCAGAGTTGGAAAAGCTCGGAAGCCCTGGAGATCATGGAGTGGAAAGATCCGATCTCGTCGGGCGGAGAGGCCCTGGTGGGAGGCGACGACGGAAAATCCTCGTCGTATGCCTCGTCGTCCGTACCCGTCGCTGCCGTGTCAGTCCCCGTATCATCCCCTCGGGTGGACGGGGAGGAGGGCTGGAAGGGGCGCGACGGTTGAAAAGGAGGTGGTGGATGGATCCTTCTTTTCTTAGTAGGGGGAACACCAGAAGGTCCCGGTTCTGGATCCCCCGACGGGAGAGGTTCCTCCGTCGGTAACGGTAGCCTCGTCCTTATCTCGGAGAATAAGGACTGTATGGCCAACAAAATGGCCGCCGAGTTGTCTTGCGGCGCTGGCAGAGGGGAATCCGACGGGCGAGCAGGGGCCCCGTCGGTATCCTCGACGATGTCGTCGTCGTCACCTGCGTCGGGGTCCATTCCGACGGGCTGGCCTTCTTCCACGCCTAGGCCGTGGCTTAAGACCTCGATCAGCTCCTCTTCTGAGGTTGAGGCCGACTCTACGACGACGCCCTGCCCCCCCTTCTTCTTCCCCACGGAGGGTTTCACGGGGGTCCTATCGATGGGCACAAAGGAAGACTCCCTCCGAGGAGGCAGGGAGATTCTGGGCCCTGAGGTCGCCACCACTGGTGCAGCCACCACAGGCTGAGCCAGGGCCGCCGCGACCGTTTCGATAGAGGGCTTGGTCGGATGGATCAAGGCCTTCACCACCTTAGGTGCGCTCACCGCCTTATCCTTGAGGGAGGGGGCACTGCCACGCTCCTCCTCTGCCTTAGAGCTCGACCGGGGCCTCTCCAGGAGCTTCGCCGGGTGCTCGGCCTTCCTCTTACCCGACCCAGAGCGTTGATGGTGCCGGGGAGGGTGCGCCCTGCCTGGCGCCCGTAGAGCCCGACCGTTCGGCGCTCCCGGTGCCAGCGGACTCGCGGTGCTTGGCCTTATGTTGGGCCCCCGTCGCCGGGGCGCCCTCAAAGGTCTTAGAAGACCGCTCGGATTTCTTCTTCTTCTCGCCAGACGGGCTCTTACCCTCCAGCCAGTTGGCGAGACGTTGATGGCGGTCCTTCATGGTCCGTTCCGACATGTTGCCGCAAAACGCACAGTCCTTCTCCACGTGCGTCTTGTCCTCATGAAGGCAGTAAAGGCAGAAAGAGAGTTCGTCCTCCTTGAAGACGTTCTGCAGCTGGCATCCAGGGCAGACCCTGAACAGCTTTCCGGGCGTCGAGCTTCCCTTCTCCTGGGCCATCTCCGAGACAGGGCCTGAGAAGCTTCTGGAGTCCTCCGAAGTGTAGCTCGACGAAATCTTCACCCTTGAGGGGCACAGATGAATCCGACACGGGTCCCCGTTGATCAGATGTAGGATCGGTGGAGCTTGAGGCTCTTTTGACCGAAAGAATCAAAGTTTTTTGTAAAAAGCGCGAAAAAATAGCACTAACGCTCGAGAGCAATAGCACGAGGATCCCAACACATGAACGTGCGGTAAAAATCTGAAGATGGCTGCCAGAGGCGGTGCTTAGGTAGAGGGCAGTCATTGGCTGTGGTCAGTATGACGCAGAGACCAGTGATTGGTTATTACTACGAAAGACAGATCAGAAACGAAACTGATACTGGTTTTTTCTTTACCGAGGATTCCCAGCCTGACGACGGGGAATATTCATGAGCATGTGAATCCATGCCAGACCCCATGCTGGAGAATGAATGTTGTCTATGTACCTTTTACTCCCAACGAAGGAGGACGCATGTGAATCTAAGCAGATATAAGCATCAGTAAGACGATTAGAGGTATGTAATGTTTGCCTTCTGAAGCTTATGGATCTGCTTAGAATTACATGCTTTGCATAGGCTAGTGAGGAGTAACAGGAGGTGGAGGTGGGTTGTTAGAAGGAACAGAGGCAAACAACTGTTTTAACACCGCCTGTCCCACCTGGGAGTAACTCTGTGCTTGTGTACCCACACAGTAATGTTGAGTGAATGTGTGAACTTAACTCTGTGTAGCTGCTCTACAGATTGCCTCCAAAGGAACATTTGCAATGAAGACCAATGTGGCACCTGGGTGTAAACAGCAGTTTCTTGTTGGAAAACCTGTAACATTGCTGTATGCATTTTACTACACATTTAGAAATCTCTGCCTTTGATACAGGCTCCACTTCTCTTCCGGCAGATAAGCAAAGAACTACTCTGTTTTCCTGATTGGCTTTGTCTTGTTGAGTGTTGGGCAAGACTGTGTGCAGTATCCTTTGGAAGACAGCAGCAACCTTGTCCTCCTGGCAATAGAGAACCCAACCTTTGGTATAAGTCTGTACTACACAGGTTGGTAGTGTGGCTGAGGAGCCAGGCTTATCTCAAGAGGGGTCAATGTGAGTTGTAAGGTTGTAACACAGAGTTTCAGAGTGACAGTTATTCAAATAAACACTTATACTCAAGGTTCATTGATTAAACAATTATTCATTTACTTGACAGTCAGTTATACAAACCTTCTTCAGAAGGGAGCACAACATATAACACTTATAGTATATACTTCAAAACGCACTCTGTTTCTCTAAATCAGATGATACCCATTGGGGATTGCACACAGACACTTTCTACACCCTCAGGTGACTTACATATCCAGGACACTGTGGACATTGAATTATCACTGGTACATTCAGAGAAATACTGAGTTTGGGTGTAAAGGATTAGAGGGGAATAAAACAAAGGTTAACAAATAATTCATAAACTGGTAAGTACTTTTTAAACCCTCAAATGCAAAGTAAATTACCCTTTCCTGGAGGAAAGGCAAAAGCAAAACGTCAGAGGTAAGAAGAGTCTCTCAGGGAGCCAGGACAGCCAATGTTAGTTGAGCAAAGTCTAGGGGAGCGGAAGATCTTCTTTGCAGGTCAGTAAAAGTCTTGCACAATGTTTTTAAAAAAGTTTGTAGAGATAAGATTCACTTGAAGGGCAACAAACTGGGAGGCTTGTGAAGGGCCAAGCTGCAAGCAACTCTACAATGGCAACCAAAACAATTCTCAACTGAGAACAAGCAAGGCTACACAACAGGAGGTAAGTCCTCTTGGGTTTACAGCACCTTTGGTTAGAATATATGGTTCCAGCTGGCTTCTGTTCCTGTACAGCTCTGCAGATCCTGTTGTTCCTGGGCCTCAGTCGTGGGGACAAGAGGATGGACGTCTGGGGACTTCTGCCCTGCAATGGGAAGGTCAGCGGAAGCAATGGCAAACTTCAATTTAGCTGCACTTTGCGGTTTCAGCTCCTCGCGTCTATAGAAAATAGCAACACTGCAGTTCTCGGATACCACTTCAGACTTTCCTTGCATCTGTGGTCCAGCACTCTGTTCAGATGGCTCAGGCTTGGTACATCCTGCTTCAGGGAAGTCTGAAGGATCTTCCTGGAGTTTGGTTCCGACTTAAAAGTGATGCACTCGATCTGGTGGTTCCGCTCCCTGGCACTTCGGTTACAGCAGCAGCAATGGAAGTACAGCCAGCTCCGAGAGGATGTCCAGACAAGTTCACATTGGGGTTGATTGGTCCTACCAACCCAAGGGGAGAAGTCTTCCTTGCAGGGCTTCTCTAGTCGAGGCGAATTCGGAGCTTCAGCACAGTAGCAGGGCTTCACCGGGCAAACCAACAGTCCAGGAGTTGCAGCAGGTGTCTCTTCCAAGTTCTTTTTCGTATTCCTTCGTCGAGTGGTCGACTGCCTTCCAAGCCAAAAAGCCTCACCTTTTATGCAGGTTTCTCCCATTCATTCTAGCCTAGCTGTCAATCACACAGCAGGGTCGCTGTCCTCCAAGGACAGCCAGCCGGCCAATCACCTTAGGGTATATTCCTGTAACTAAGGGGATTAAGCAGAGGGCGTTTCGGGCACCTCCCTCACTTCCTGTCCCTGCCAGACACGCTGGAGCCAGAGGAGGGTTTCACTCGTGAATCCCGCCAAAGGCAAAATGAACAAAGGGACCAAACCTGGTTTGGCGCGCAGAGTAAATCTCAAGAATGAGCTTTTCAACAAGAAATGGCTAAAAAAGAAGACCGGGCCATTTTGACAAAATGGGCACCCATGGGTGCCTTACTGTAGCTGCGATTGCAGCCCGCTGTAAAAACACACAATGCTAGTAAAACGTAAACCACTGCCACCAGCCATTAATTGTAGAAAGGGTAATATAAAAATTTAATATGAGAAACTAGACAAAGGAGATACTAAGTAACCCCGGTAGATAGTGTGTTCTGGGTCTAGAAAGTTACAAAATGTAAGTAATGCCAATTTCACTGCACTGCTCTTGGAAACAGTAGTTTCATCAAGCGAAGGAAGGTATTTAAACCTTTGGGATATCTAAGAGACTTCCCTGTGTCACTGCACTGAATGTGCCTTGTATCCCAATGTAAGGATGATGCCCATGGAGTTTGTCAGACTCCAACGCCAAAAGAAGCACAGAGTCCAAATCACATAAAAATACATGAGAGAATGGGAAAAAGGTCTCACTCTCTCCAGATTAGAAATTAAAAGTCCTAAAGAAAGAGCTGGGGGTCTCTAAGGTAGAAGGGACTATGCACATTTCTGAGAATTCTCCCTAACATTGATGTAGTACATGATTGCTCTCCTAACATCTAGTGTATGGACGGCTATTTCACCAGAGTGTGTGGGCCTTAAAATTGCTGGCAGTAGTTCAATAGATTGATTGACATGGAATTTGGAACTTAACTTTGGTGCGAAATGTTGCCGAGTTCTTAGGACTACTTTTTTTAAATGTATTATGATGAAAGGTTCTGTAATGGACAATGTCTGGAGTTCACAAACCCTTCTTAAGGAAGTGATAGCTATAACAAAAGCAACTTTGTAAGTGAGATCGTTGAGGTTAGCATTATGCATAGGGGCCCATGAGCTTACTTAGAACTATCTTTATATCTCATTATGGGGGTGGGATTGCAATAGGAGGCATTAGGGGGAATTCTCATTTCTGAGTTAATTCCCTTCAACCTTAGAGACCCCTACCTCATTTGCTGGACTCGAGGACTTTTTCATTTTAACCCTGGAAT
Organism: Ambystoma mexicanum; assembly: GCF_040938575.1. NCBI lineage: Eukaryota > Metazoa > Chordata > Amphibia > Caudata > Ambystomatidae > Ambystoma > Ambystoma mexicanum. Next base: position 725,218,365 of record NC_090923.1, read on the forward strand.
GAGTGAAACCTTTTTTCACTCATGTGTTTTGACCCGATTTGGATTATATGTTTCCACTATTTTTGGAGTCTGACAAACTCCATAGGCATCTACTTTTTGTATGGTGACATAAAGCACCTCCAGTGCAGTGTCACAGAGAAATCCTATTGATTTCTCATAAGGTTTACATACCTTTTCCTGAGTGAACTACTGTTCCCAAGAAATGTACAGTGAAATTGACTTTACTTACCTTTTCTCTTTCTAGGTCCAGCATAGGTCTTATGTGGAGTGCTGGGGGGGGGGGGGTCAACTAGTAGCCCCTTATTTTACATTCTCATGTAACATTTTTGATGTTACCCTCACTACTTTAAATGGCTAGTGGCAGTGGTTTAATTTTCCTACCACTGTGCTTTCCTACCACAGGCAGAATCCTCAGCTGCCGTATAGCACCCATGGGTGACCACTTAGTCAAAATGGCCCAGTCTTCTTTTTCTGCCATTTTCTGTTTGTGAGGTCTTTCTTGGGTTTTACTCTGCGTGCTAAGCCAGGTTTGAGCCCTTTGATCGTTTTGCCTTTGGAAGGTTTAACTCCTGACACCCGCCTCTGGCTCCAGTGTGTCTGGAAGGGAAGGATGTGAGGGAGGTTCCTTAAACTCCCCTGTCCTTTGTCTCTAGGAGTGTATGAAAGCAACCAGTACAGATCGGCTGGCTGTCCTTTCAGGGCAGCTACACTGCTGTGTGATGGACAGACTAGGTTGTGCATGAATGGGAGAAACCTGCTTAAAAGGCAAGGGTTTTTTGACTAGAGGCAGAGTGTGCTAGGCAGGATTGTATGCAGTAAACATGTGGGAGACTACACCAGTCTTGTCCTCTTGGTATTCGGTAACCCAACTATTGGTATAGGTCTGTACTACAGAAGTTGGTAGAGTGACTGAACAGCCAGATTTATCTCAAAGGGGGGTAAATGTGAGCTGTAGAGCGGTAGCATCGAAATCCACACATAGGAGTACCCAAATAACACTTACACTCAAGGTTTTCTAGTAAAATATTTATTTATTTAACAGTCTTTTTTAAATAAGCCCACTTTAAAAACAGTAATGTGCAACACTAAAAATACACTTCATAACATGTCCTCAGAATCAAGATAAGCAAGTAGATACTCTTTAGAGATGCTTCATACACACTTCTTACACCCTGGCGTGACTTCAATTTCTAGGACAGTAATGGCATTTAATATCACTATTTCACTTGGTAAAATTCTGAGGTCGTGGAAAAGAAAGGTTAAGGGAAGGAAAAAAGGTTGACAGGTTCTAGAGCATGTAGTGATTTTTAATCTCCCAATGAAGTCTAGATAAAACCTTTCCCAGCATAATTAGTTAAAAAACAATGCATCACCTATGAGGGACAGTTAGAATCAAAGTCAATGGGTTAGAAGAATGTCTCCACGGAGTTAAGACAGCCCAAGTCAATTTGGAACAAAGTCTATGGAGCTGTGGCACTTCTTAGATAGCAAAAAACTCTTGCACAAAAGTAGAGTGTTTGCTGTAGAAAATCACTATTGGGCCACAAGCTGTTAGGCTTGTGAATGTTAGAGTCGAGATCAACTCTAGAAAAAGCAGCTACTGCAAATCTCAACTGAGAAAAACAAGTTACAGACCAAGAGGTAAGTACCCCTTAGCAAGAACAGTACCTTAGGTTAGAAGAAGTGGCTTCTGTCCTGGTTGCAGATCCTTTGTTCCTGGCACACAGTTGTGGGGACAAGAGGGAGATCTTCTGGAGGACTCCTGCACTGCTGTTCGAAGGTCGGCAGCAGCTACGGGCTCTATTCAGTTCAGCAGCACTTCACGGTTTCAGCTACCGGCAAATAGCACCACTGCGGATCTTGGACAGTGGATGGGTTTCCTTCACTCCTCGAGTCCAGCACTCTGGTGAGGTGACTCGAGCTTGTGTCGTCCTACTTCAGGAGGGTCCTCAGGATCTTCCTGGAGCTTCGGTCTACAGATTTCTAGACCCCTGGCACTCTGTACCAGCAGCAGCAAAGTAGTACAGCTGGTTGGGGAAGGTCTTCCAGCAAAGTTAGTCTTGGGGTTATTTGGTCCCACTAACCCAAAAGAAGAAGTCATCCTCTGCGGAGTTTCCTTAGTCAATTCGGAAATTAAGTTTCAGAACACCAGCAGGGCTTCACCAGGCAGTTTAAGGGTCCAGGAGGATGCAGCAAGCTTCTCTTCACGATTCCTTCGTCGGATGTTTCTTCCAGTGGTCGACTGTACTCAGTTCAAGTAGCCACGCCATTCATGCAGGTTTCTCCCGCTCATGCACAGCCTAGCTTTCACTCATGCAGCAGGGGGCCAGTCCTGCGAGGACAGCCAGCCAGCTAATCATGACTGGGTGCATTCAGGTTACCAAGGATACTAAGGACAGGGAGTTTCGGGCACCACCCCCGTTTTCTGCCCTGCCGGACACACTGGAGCCTAAGGCAGGTATCAGTACTGAAGCCCGTCAGGCAAAGCAGACAAAACAGTTAAACCTGGTTTCCTTTCGCCATTTCCTGGCCATTTTGACACAATGGTCACCCAGTGGTGCTAGACTGTAGCTGAGGATTCAGCCTGCGGTAGAAAAGCACAATGGTAGGAAAATTAAACCACTGCAGCCACCAGACATGTAATGGAGTGAGGGTAACATAAAAATGGTATGTGAGTAAGTAGAAAAAGGGGCTACTAACTAACCCTCCCCCAGCACTCCACATAAGACTGGGTGTGCTGGATCTACAGAGAGAACAGGTAAGTAACATCAATGTCCTTTACTATTCTTGGGAGCAGTAGTTATTTAAAGCTTAAGAGAAATATAAAGGATTTCTCTGACACTGCTCTGGGGGTGCTGGTGCTGGGTGTCACCATACAAAAAGTAGATGCCTATGGAGTTTGTCAGACTCCAAAAACAAAGGAAACACAATCCAAATCAGATTAAAATACATGAGAGAGAAAAAGGGCTCTCTCTCTCTTCAGTCCTAAAGTTCAGCAAAAGAGCTGGGTTGAAGGGAATTCGCACAGAAATTAGAATTTTCCCCAACACAGCTCCCACAGGGGGTCTGGCTGTCCTGATTGGACAGCCAAACACCCCATTCTGTAAAATGCTGAGAGAGATTGCAGAGGAGTGTGCTGGAACTGTATAAAAGGTGAGGCTTCTGAAGTGAAAAGCAAGTCGACCACTGGAAGCGGAAGTAACCGAATAAGGCGGCATCAGAGATGCATGCAGACCTTTTGCAACACTGTGAAGAGACCACTGCTGTCTTGTCGTAACCCCGTTTTCTGTGCGACAGAGGACTCCTTCCTTTTGGCTGGTAGGCGCAACCAGTCCCACGACAAACTTTGAAATGAGACAGCTCCCGAGGTGCTAGGAGTTTCCAGAGCTAGAGAACCTACTGCCCATTTTGAGTGTGTTAGGTAAGATTTTCCCATCAATGATACATCTTCCTGACCTGTGTCAACCCCAGAACGTTTTGCTGGACTGGTAGATTATTTTCTCTTATACCTTTGAGTGGAAACTTTTTCCACACACTCAAGAGTCTTATGGGTGTCATTTTTAAGACTCTCCATAGTGCGCCTTTTTAATGTTATCCTCTGACACCTTTTTAGCAATAAGTGACTATTGTTGCTAGGTGGTACAGGGGGATCCCCTTTTAACTTTCTTTGGCTAACCTTGTGTTAGGGAGAATTCTCAAAAATGTGTTAATTCCCTTCACCTTGGAGACCTCCAGCAACTGGATTTTGAGGACTGGATTGTTTTACCTGGAGAAAGTCTGACCCTTTATCCCACTCTCTCATGTGTTTTGAAATGTGTTTTACTCATGTTTACTCTAATGTTTTGTTTGGTTATGGAGTTTGAGACAACTCCATAGGCATCATCTTTTCATGTGTGTCACACAGCACCCTCAGTGCAGAGGCACAGATGCACCTTTTTAGGTTTCCTCAAAATTTAAATACCTCCTCTGGGATAAACTACTGTTTCCCAGAGTAAGTAAAGTGAAATTGACTTTATTAGTCTTTTTAAATTCCTATACCAAGCACACCGGGCTTCAGAACTGTAGACCGCCTCGGGCGCCCGAATGTCTGGGGTGGGCAGGAAGTGAGGGAGGTGCCCGACACTCTCCCTGTGCTTAGCCTCCTGGGAGACCCAAATGCACTCTGTGGTGATTGGCTGGCTGACTGTCCGGCAAGGACACCCACCCTGCTGGATGAGTGACAGCTAGGTTGGAATGAATGGGAGAAAACTGAATAAAAGGCGAGTCTCTTGACTTGGAAGGCAGAGTCGACCACTGGAACGAAAGAACCAAAGACAAGCTTGAAGAGGACGACTGCTGCAACTCCTGGACCATTGGTTTGCCCAGTGAATCCCTGCTGCAGGTCCGAATTGCTAAGTTCATCTCAACAGAGAAGCCCTGCAAGGACAACTTCTCCCTTTGAGTTGGTGGGACCAATGAACTTGACACTAAGCCACTTGAATACCATTCTCGCAGCTGGTTTTATTTTCCTCAGAGTGCTGCAGGAAACCGAATAACCAGGGAGAGGGACACCAGCTTGTGTGCTTGACAACAGCTACCGGAATTGAAGATTTGTCAGCCGTCAGCTTTTTTATCTAAGTCCCAGTGCAGTGCAAGTGTCCCCCGACGTCGTCCCACTTGTCCCCGTGACTGAGGCCCAGGAACAGCGAGATCTGCAGGAACTGCCAGGAACCGAAGTCTTCAGCTGCAACTTTTTCTAAACTTATAAGGAACTGTGAAATAAGACAAGAGTACTTACCTCTCGCGGTGAAAGTGCTTGAAACTTTCCCAACTTGCAGGCCTAATCAGCTTGTGACTCAACCTATGATTCTTCTTTTTACAAACGATTCCTGAGAACTTTGGCAGAGACTTTTCCGTTTATCTACCAGAACTGCTTTATTCTATCCAAGACTTTAGCCCATTGACTTTGGCCTGGCCTATTGAATTGCATTGACTTTTCTGGTGAACTCAAAATATATGCACCGTCTAAGAAATATTCTATTTTTTCTATGTTCTGATAACCTATGCCTTTTTGCTCCTCCTTCAAAGTATTCTGAATGCCTCAGAAACTTAGAGTGTACAGTACTGAAGTATATTTGTGTGTGATTGTATTGCCTCCTTCTTATAATGTTTTATAACTGACAGTTAAATAAATTAATAAATATTTAAGAAAGAAACTGAGTGTAAGAGTTTATGTGAACACCTGTGATTGCAGACCTCTGTATAACATAATTACAGCTCACATTCCCTCTTGAGATAAGCATGGCTGCTCAGCTCCGCTACCAAAAACTGGAGTACAGACTAATACCAAAGGCTGGTTTTGCTTACACCTGTGGTCATAGTTGTGTGTAGTAGTCCCAAAGGGTACTGCATACAAACTTTGCCTAACACTGGTGGCAGAAGTGGGATAAATTGTAGAGTTTTTACATTGAGAGTTCTGCTTTACCTTTGTTCAAATAGTAACCTTCACAAGGCTAAGCACCACTAGAAAAGCAATTGTATCATGCCTGATATGGATAACTTCAGACAGGAAGCCCTGATCATTCTAACAGTAGAGCAACTGAAAGAAATGTGTAAGGTCAGGAATATCCCTGTTAAAGGAAAGAAACATGAATTGATTGAAAGATTGTTGAATCATCAAAACCTGAATGGTAGGCTTGTCACACCTACAGCTTCAGAAAATGTGGAACATGTTGATGAGGATGATAATGATTCAGAGTCCAACTCTAATCTTATTGAAGAGTCAGAAGAGTTAGAGGAGTCTCAGGATGTGAGCCCCTCTGCACATAAAAATGCTCTTTGACCTCAAACTCCAGCCACAGGGACCCACCAGGTCCAGTACCAAGTCCAGAATGTGTCTCTCTTGAAAAGGCTCCAAATGCAAACAAAGTAAACATCAAGAACTCAAACTAAGGGAAATGGAAATGCAACATGCTCTTGAAATGAAGAAATTGTCTCTTGAAAATGTTTCTATCCCAGAGTATTCTAGGTCTTTCAGTCCTAAGAGACCTCGCATGTCCAAGGAAGCTGTGAGTATTTATGAGGTGAAACTTGATATATTTTGGATTGGTTGGGTGCTTTTGAGTATAACTATGGGATTCAGGGTTTCACAGGGAATCAGTTGATTCCTTGGCTTTGGTCTAGACTCCCCCAGGTTACAACTGATGCTGTAATGTAGGTGGGGGAACTTGAAAGATTGGAGTATGTTTATTGATTTTATATAGCACTTTACAGAACAACAACAATACATGAGAAGAAGCAAATTTAAAAAATTTAAACAAACTAGTGGTACAGTATATGGAGCAATTAACTTAGTAGGAGGCGGGGAAGGGGGGAGGAGGGGAGTTTGCAGGAGAGTATAACACCCTTAGGTGGTTACAGCTTCCAGTATGAGGTCATCCGGATGAGGAGGAAGGTGGGAGGGGAAGGGATAGGTAGAGGAGAGGTGGGGAGGGTAGGGAAGGAGTCAGGGGGGATTGATTAGGAAGGGCTTAAATACAGCGTTTGATGAGGTCATAGGGATGTAGGGGGGGAAGGAGGGGAAGGGATGGGTAGGGGTAGGGGAGAGGGAGGGAAGGAGAGTCGGGGGGGTAGTGGAGAAGAAGGGCTTTCAGGGAGGAGTGGAAAGATGGGTAGGAGGGGGAGGAGCGGATAGAGAGGGGTAGGGAGTTTCAGTGGAGGGGGGCCAAGAGTTGGAAGGAGTGGAAATGTGAGGAGGCACAAGGGGGTGGGAGTACGTTGAGAAGATGTAGGTCAGCTGAGCGGAGAGAGCGGGAGGGAGAGTAGAAGGAGAGGAGGGTGGAGAGATAAGGGGGGGGCTAGGTCATGGAGAGATTTAGAGACAAGGCAGAGGAATTGAAATTTCAGTTGTGAGAGGAATGGGAGCCAGCCGAGTTGGGAGAGAGGTAGAGATAGTGTCACGAGGGCCGAGAAGACAGAGTGCGGATGGAGGAGTGGTAGATGGATTTTAGGGGAGTCAGGTGAGTAGTAGGGAGGCCAAAGGGAAGAGAGGAGGAGTAGAAAAGACAGGAGAAAATAAGGGAGGAGATTAGGAGTTTAGAAGCGTGAAAGGTGAGGGAGGAGCGGATCTTGCGGATGTTGAAGAGGTGGTACCGACAGGCACGAGAGGTGAGAGAGATGTGGGTGGAGAAGGAGAGAGAGGAGTCGATGTGGAGGCCAAGGTTGCGGGCATGGGTAGTAGAGATGGGGAGATTGGAAGGGGGAAAGTGGATGAAAGGAGTTTTTTTCAGAGTATCAAAATGTGAAGCTAACTTTGATAGCTAGATTTGGAAAAACTCCTTCCCAGTACCTTAAGAGGTTTAGGACTCTCAAAAAGAATGATGGTATCCCTTGGGCTACTTCGGTATGTGCTTGTTTGAGAAACTTAGATGGATGGGATAAGGGTTACAGAGTTAACACTTTTAAAGGAATGAGAAATCTGTTCATGTTGGAATCTATTTTTGATTTGATTGAAGAGCTGAGACAGCACTTAGCTGACTCTAAAGAGCTTGATCCCAAGAAGCTGGCAAACGATGCTGGCTTGTGGGCTACTCACAAGGATTTTGGGGCAACTCATAATACAAAGGATGAAGGGAAGCAGCAACAGAAAGATGGTAAAGATAATTCTTATACCTCCAGTCCAAAAGAGGGCCCCAAACAGAAAAAGGGTAAGCCACAAGGGTAATTGAATCAGTCTAGTGATACCTCTGGTGCCAAACCAGAGGGAGGTCAGCAGAAGCCCCTATTCGTCAAAACATTTGGAAAATGTTATGCTTGTGGGTCAACTGACCATGTGAAAGGGGATCCCAGGTGCAAGGGTAAACCTTCAGGGGTCCACACTGCCTCCATAGCCTTCTCCCCAGAGGAAGAAGTACATATGGCAAATGGAAACTTTCAACTGCTGGCTGAAGACCCTATTGGAGTCTATGCCAGTGTTTTAGTGTCCCTGGGTCTGTGGGAACAGCAGAATTTAGAGTTCTATAATTCTATTTCAGATAACACCAAAGAATATTACAAGGACAGTGTACTTGTAAATGGTCAGGAGTCTCCTGCCATTAGAGACACTGGGGTCAGCATTACAGTGTGGTGGATGAAACCTTTTTCAAACCGGAGGATGTTGCTAAGGCACCCAAAGGCCTCACTAAGCTTGCTGGAGGACCTGTCCAAATGCTTCCAAGACTACCAGCTCTCATCCAGTGCAACAACCTGACTGTCAGAATGCCTGTTATTGTACTAAGTTAGGTGCCTGGGAGAGTCCTGCTGGGGAATGACTTAAAAACTCTTGGAGTTGCATCAAGAACCCCCAGGCCTACCAGTAAAAGGAAACAGGAGCAGACAAGGAAGGCCAGAGAGATCACCCTAAATGACTCTCAAGAGGATGTTACAGGAGAACCTATAGCACCCAGTCCACAGGAAATGCCAACTTGTACTTCCAGGAAAAAGGTGACAAAGGGGAAACCCAAGGTCTCAGGAAATAATAAAGATAGCACTCCAGTGCATCCATCTAGGACATCCCCGAGAGGACTGTCCAAAGTCATACCTGTGACTACTCCACCTGCTGAGGCGGAGTGTGAGAAACAACCAGGAGAGGTTGAATCACCTGCTGAAGATTCAGAGCTGGAAGAATACCTTCCCCCTGTTGGAGATCTGGATCCTAAAGACCATCCTGAGCTGCAGTATTTACTGTCAGACGGTGGCCCCTGTAGGGCAGACTTCAGCAGAGGTCAAACAGTGTCCGACTCTTGAAGGACTTCGCAAAGAGGCAGTTTCCCAGCTGGACGGGCAAGAGCTAGGGAAGCACAGGTGGTACTGGGAGCATGGCCTCTTTTACAGTGAACCTACCAAGTCTATTCCAGGGGACTACAGAAGACTTGTAGTGCCTCAGGAGATGAGACACCAGTTTCTACTATTAGCCCATGAGTTCCTTTGGCAGGTCTCTTAAGCTTTAAGACGACCAAGGAAAGGCTTTCTCTATATTTCTACTGCCCTAAGTTGGGGTCTGATGTAGATGCAATCTGTAGAAGCCATCACACTTGTCAGACATCTGGCAAGGGTGGAGCCAAGAATGTAGCACCTTTGGTGCCTCTCCCAGTGGTGGGAGTTCGTTTTGAGAGGGTATTAATTGACATTGTTGGTCCCTCCAACCTCTTCAGGCAACGGATTTATATTGGTTGTAGTAGACCGTGCTACTAGGTATCCTGAAGCTATACCTATGAGGACTGTTACTGCTCAGGAAGTTGCTAAGGCCGTACTTGGTATTTTTACCAGAGTAGGTTTTCGTAAGGAGGTTACTTCTGACAGGGGATCTAATTTTATGTCCCACTAGATGCAGGCCATGTGGAAAAACTGTGGAGTAACTTACAAGTTCTCAACTGCCTACCATCCCCAGACGAATGGATTGGTAGAGAGATTTAACCGTACTATGAAGAGCATTATAGGTGCTTTTTAGAAGAACCCCTTAGAAGAAAGTGGAACCTTCTACTGCCATGCCTTCTCTTTGCTTATTGAGAAGTCCCTCAGGAGGGAGTTGGATTTAGTTCCTATGGTCATCCAGTTAGAGGTTCATTGCCCTAATTAAGGAGGGGTTGGAGAGTATTCCTTCCCCCCCAAGGCAGTGAGAGTCACTGACTATAGGTTAGGTCTCTGAAAGAGAATGACACACACGACGACAGAAGCTTCTGATAATTTGAAAGCAGGTCAGGCTCTGGTGAAGCATTGGCATGACCGGAAGGCCAACAGCAAGTTCTAGTTAGGGCACCTGCAAGGCAGAGGGCCTTATAGGACAAATGGATTGGACCCTTCAAGGTTGTGAAAAACCTGGAGAGGTCAATTATTTGGTGGACTTAGGCAATCCCAAGGAGGCCCCTAGGGTCTTTCACACCAACCGTCTAAAAGCCTATGTCTCTAGACCAGAAGTGGGAGCTTTGCTTCTAGCCTCTGCTCAGGAGGAGGAGGAGAGTGAACCTCTACCTGACCTCCTCAGGCGACAACATTTAGATGGGAAGATAGAAGGAGTTAATCTATCTTCTAATGTGACACTGTATCAGGAGGAGTGCACATCTCTGTCAAATCAGTATGCCCCTCTGTTTTCACTATCACCAGGCTTGACCCCCTGGGGCCAACATGATATTCTCACTGGTGACTGCTTACCTGTTAAAAGCAGAGGTTACAGGATGCCAGACCATGCAAGAACCCACATAGAGGTGAACAAGATGCTTGATCTCAGGGTAATGGAGCCATCTACAAGTCCATGGTCTAGTCCAGTTGTACTAGTACCAAAGGCAGGATCCAAAGAGTTGAGATTCTGTGTGGACTTTAGAGCCATCAATGCAGTCACCAAGACTGACGCCCAGCCTTTACCCAGGACATATGAACTGGTGGAAAAACCTGGTTCAGCCAAGTACCTCAGTACATTTGACCCAACATCAGGCTATTGGCAAATAGCTCTGACAGACCATGCTAAGGAGAAAACTTAATTTTAGACCCCAGCAGGCCTCTACCAAATTAAGGTAATGCCTTTTGGATTAAAGAATGCACCTGCTACGTTCCAGAGGATGGTGAATCAGGTTCTGAATGGGATGGAGGACTTCTGCATGGCATACTTGGGATGACATTGCAGTGTTCAGCCCTACTTGGAAAGAACAGGTTGACCACCTAGGATATGTATTGCAGGCTCTTGGGCAGGCCCATCTGACCATAAAGGCAAGTAAATGTCAAATTGGTCAGAGCAAAGTGGTCTACCTTGGACATGAGGTAAGAGTTTGTGAAATAAGGCCATTGCCTAGCAAAGTACAAGCTGTATAAGAATGGGCCACCCCTAATACTCAAACCCAAGTGAGAGCCTTTTTAGGTCTCAGTGGTTATTATAGGAACTTTATAGAGAACTATGGGTCCATAGCTTCTCCCTTGAATGTGGTCTCCTCACCTAAATTCCCCAAGAAGGTCAGGTGGAATGAGGTGTGCACTAAGGCATTTGAAGGACTTAAGAAAGCCCTTTGTCAAGCTCCAGTCTTAAGAGCTCCTGACTACAGCCCAACCTTCATTGTGCAAACAGATGCTTTGAATACAGGTATGGGTGCAGTTCTGAGTCAGCTGGATGAGAAAGGTAGGGAACACCCCATCTGCTTCATCAGCAGGAAGCTGAAGGAACCCGAGACAAGGTGGGCAACCATAGAACGTGAGTGTTTTGCTGTTGTGTGGTTTCTGAAGAAGTTTAGACCATACTTGTATGGATCTACTTTTATGATTCAGACAGACCACCAACCCTTGAGATGGAGGCATTTTGAGCTGAGGCACCTTCCTCCATCCTGCTCCCGGATTGGTGGGGGAGTTGGCATTTCAGGTCCAACGAGGGACCGGCAGGCTTAGCCGGCCCCCTCAAACTGGACTGTTTTCATTCTTCACTAAGTGACTGAGCGCGTGGTCTCCCAACGTTCCTTTCTCCTCCTGCAACTTTCGTTATTCACCATCGGAGCTGCAGTCCAGTGTCCTCGCTGTTTCTGATCCCTGAGGGCAAGGTAGGTTCAATTGTCCTGCACCCCAGCACCATCTAGAGAATTGTGGGCTGATTTTTAGCAACAAAACAAAAAAGAAATGGCAATTTATAAATTTATTTTGGTTTTGTTGTTGCCGTAATTACAGTGCTGTATGAAAGCGCTCTGGACAGCTTTTTGCACTTGGATGCACCCGTTGCCCTGCACCTGACTGAGTGCCACACTGCCTATCTTGCCTAGGTTTCCTGGCACCATGCGGTGCTTCCATCATGGCCGCCCAGGCCCTCTCTACTATGGAGGCATTTTGATCTGAGGCACCTTCCTTCATCCTGCTCCCGGATTGGTGGGGGAGTTTGTATTTCAGGTCCAACGAGGGACCGGCAGGCTTTAGCTGGCCCAGTCATTCCAAGGCCCACTTCTAAGGCCCTCTCTGCTTCCCTGTCTGCTTACCGGGATGCTTGATGGCGCGACTACACCAGCCAGACCCTTTCCAGGGGCTGCCAGCTCTCTCAGATATGTAACCGGACTACCAAGACACTCCGACTTCCCTCTCCTAGGGTTCAGCTCCAACCTCCTTCTGTTTACCCTTTCCCTTCACTCTCCCCTCTGCCTGTTCCAACCCTTCTCCCTGATTTGCTCTTTAATGCTCACACTCCAACACTCACCTCTACTCTTACATAATTTCACTTGCCTTTGTTTCCTTAGCCTATGTCATTGATTTTTCAAATCTGGGTGTGTTTTTGTTAGCAAATTTGGGTGTGTTTTTTCATCTTATTTTGGACCTCAACTCTAACCTGCTAGCCCAGTGACTGTTTCCCCTAACGTTGTACTTGCATATTTCTCCCACTGCCACCTCTCTACCTGACCATGGCGCTATCTGTCTCTCCTATCTACTCAAACTGCTACACCATCAACTATCCTTCCCTTCTGACTAAGTCTGGTAAGAAGAAATGTAAAAAGAATATCTTGGCCTCCAACCCAGGACTCCCCATTGCTGATGCCTATTCCAGCGCTTCTGCCAGACAAACCCTCACCAACATCATCTTTGTCGTTCCTTCGCCAGATCTTTGGACGCCTCATATGCTCTGTCCGGTCTCCTCCTCTCCCATTAATGGTGGCACCCATTGGGAAGTGCATATGGATTTCTTTGACTCCTGCAGAGTCATCATTAATGTCTACCTAAACTTCATTAACTTCCTCTCATCTCCTGCTGTCCCCTACTCCCCTCCCTCGGCTACCTTGCCCTTTTCTCCTTCCTCCTCTGCCTCATCTCATAATCCCTCCACACCTCTGCAGGGCGTACCTCTGATATGTACATCTCCCCGGAAAGTCTTTAAGGCTGGCAACCTTCATCTTGCCACCCTCAATCCTCTCCCCGCTGTCAAACACTCCTCTGACATCTGCCACCTCGTTGAAGAACTTGATCTCAATGTCCTCGGTCTTACCGAGACATGGTTCACGGCCAGCTCTGTCACGAGCTTTGACACTCTCCTCCCTGACGCTTACAAGATCCTCTCCACCCCCCAGATCCACCCAGGCCAGGATGGGGTATAGCCCTGATCATCCCTGAATGGATTCCTGACCATCATCCCCACTCAGGCTTAGTCCTCTTTCGAATGTTTTGTCTGCAGGCACTGTTTCTCTCCTAGCCACTCTCACACTGTTGCTACTCTGTACCTGCCCATGGTCAATTCACCTCTTTTCTCTCAGAGTGGGCAGACCTCCTCTCGGCCCTCCTGGCCTCTACCATCTCAACTCCTCCTTGGTGACCTTAACATCCATCTTGATTCTCCCTGTTCCTCAGCTGCGCTCTTTCGCGACCTCTACAATTCAAACTCCCTTTCCATCCTCCCCTTAGGCCCGACTCATTCTGCTGGCCATACAGTTGATGTCTTGATCTCCACTGGCCTCCCCCTATTTACTCCCCTCACCACTCCTCTTTCCTGGAGGGATCACTTCCTCCTCTCCTCTTGCCATCTCCTCCCCGCAAGCCAAACCTACCTCAAGACTGCCACCCACTTTCTCGGACATCCGGCCCATGAAGTGTGAGTCAGTCGAGGCTTTCGCTGCCACTTTCTCACCCCCTGACACAGCCCCGTCTCTCCTCTACTCCTCTATTACTGCTACTCTTGATGCTCTTGACCCTGTCATGAGTATCCATTTGAAGCCCAAAGTCAAGTGCAATTGTTGGTATGACTCCGACCTAGCTACACTTAAACGCAAGTGTAGGGCGGCTGAGAAGAAATGGAGGGCCTCTTGCTCATCCTCTGACAAACTGGCCTGCCGCCTAGTCCAACGGCAATACCGTCTCTTGATGCCAAGGACAGGTCGCGCAGTCCAAGAAGCGAGTCCATATTCAAGCCTGTGTCTCTGGGTATCTAACAACTCAGCCGAACCCTTTAAAATCGGCATGGAGCTGGCCAACCCTGCTGCAGTATCCACCCCTTCTCAGGCTTTTTGCAATGACGTTGCCTCACACTTTCTCTCTAAAACCCAGTACATCTTGTCCACACTCTCCTCCTCTCCTGCTTCTCTCCCCTCTCCTTCTCCGCTTGTTGACCCACCCTCAGTTACCCCCCGCTTCTCTGCCTTTCCTCTTTTCTCCCCTGATGAGGTCGCTAGACAAGTCCGATCTATGAAAGCCTCATCAAGAGAGGTCCATTCCTGCTACTCCAAAACCATTAAGGACCACACTAATACCCTTGCTCCGGCCCTTGCCGAGTTCTGCAATCTCTCCTTTGCCTCTGGATCTTTCCCCTCCCCTCTGAAGCACTCCCTTGTGCATCCTCTCCTCAAGAAACCGACAGCTGATCCCTCTTGTCCAGCTAACTATCGTCCAATCTCCATTACTCCTTTTTTGGGCAAGCTCCTGGAAATGCTTGCCATCTCTCAGCTTAACCTTCATTCTGACTCGGTTGACTCTCTCCATGACCACCAGCTGCCAGAAGTACGGAAACTGCTCTCCTGAACATCGGTGAAGACCTGTACTCCAACCTTGACTCTAACATTCCCTCTGTCCTCATCCTACTTGATCTCTCCTCTGCTTTTGACATGGTCAACCATACCACCCTGCTCAATCGTCTCTGCGACAACCTGGGTATCACCGATCAGGCTCTTGCCTGGCTGACCTCTTTTCTCTCTGATCAACCCTCCCAGGTCCAACTTGGGTTCTTCCTATCCTCTATCTCTACCTGTGGTGTTCCCCAGTGGTCTAACCTCTCGCCCTGGCTTTTCAACCAATACCTGGCAACTCTCGCCTACTGCCTTTCCACCTTCTGCTCAAATTTCCAGTGCTATGCTGATGATACCCAACTCATTTTCAGGCTTCCTTCAGCCACCTCCTCTCCTTCCCTCATCTCTGACTGCCTAATCGCCATTCAAAATTGGTGTGCTGCCAATGATCTTTGTTTAAATGCCAACAAGACTGAGATCCTCCTCATCGGCACACCCCCTCCATCCTTTCCCCTCACTCTCTGCTGGCCTCCCTTGGCCCTCCTCCTGCCCCTACCTGCGGAGCCAAGAAGCTCGGGGTCATCTTTGACTCCACACCTTCCTTCTCCGCATACATCTCTGACGTCTACAAAAAGTCAAACTTCTTACTGCACCTCCTTAAAGGCACTCTTCTGTTCCTCTCCTTCCCTCAAAAGTTCCTGGTCTCCCAAGCTCCGATTCGCTCTAGGTTGGACTACTGTAACAGCCTCTTTCTAAATCTACCTGCCTCCACTCTCCGCCCTTTACAACTAATCCAGAACAGGACTGCGCGACCTGTCCTTGGCCTCAAGCACTGGGATCTTAACTCTCGAGCTCTGAAATCCCTTTATTGGCTCCCTGTGGTTGCAAGGATTACATTTAAAACCATTTGCATTGTCCACAAAGCTTTCTGGGGCCTGGGTCCAAATTACCTTCAACTATCCTTGCGTAAATACCTCTCTTCTAGAGCCCTTCGATCCTCTACCTATAACTCCCTCAGGGTCAGTCGTTTTTCAAAGAAATGAGCTGGTGGTAGATCCCGGTCTTCGGCGGGGGCCTCCCTCTGGAACGGCCTCCCTGCCACCTTGAAACTTAAGGAGAACCATCTACGGTTCCGGAAGCTCCTTAAGACCTTCCTCTTCGCCTCTGCCCTTCTTCTCCCCTGCTGATTTGCTTTCTCTCTCAGCACTGCTGCACCTGGCTACCCTCTGCCCTTCGGGCCCAGGTTACCTGCTCACCCTGCCAACCTCCTGCACTGTCTCCTGGCCACACCTTGCACTTGGGCCTGTATCTGTACCCATACAGGCCCCCCCACTCTTTTTCTGCACTTATCAGATACTCCCTATCTGACTAACCTTACACTCGGCCACTCACAGGCTGCACTACTACTGCTTTGGATCACCTTATTTATTTACTTATTATTTATCTTGTCCTCTCCTATGCTATGCACTTTCCAATTTCTCCCCCCTCCCATGCACTTTCTCCCTTTTCCTTTGCCCATGCACTTGCGCGTTCTCAATGTCACTGGGCCTAGGAAGCCCATTGTTTTTGTTTTCTCCCCTGTTCCCCTCCCTTTACCTTGTCGCGCTCTGAAACACCTGTGTACGAGTGCAATATAAATACAATATCATATCATAATGCAGATGAAGGGGGAAAATCCTGAATTGTTAAGATGGTCAATCAGCCTACAGGGGTTTGATTTTACCATTGAACACAGGTCAGGGTGTAATCACCAAAATGCTGACGGTCTGTCCAGAATGTATGACCGACTGGAGTAAGGAGATTCATGCAGGGGTGGATTAAATCCTCCAGTCGCTTAGTATGGGGGGACAGGTGTTAGGGAGAATTCTCAAAATGTTGCTAATTCCCTTCACCTTAGAGACCCCCAGCAACATTGCTGGATTTTGAGGACTTGATTTTTTTTACCTGGAGAGAGAGAGAGAGAGAGAGAGAGAGAGAGAGAGAGAGAGAGAGAGAGAGAGAGAGAGAGAGAGAGAGCCTTTTACCCACTATCTCATGTGTTTTGAAATGTGTTTTACTCTTGTGTTTTCTTTGGTTATGGAGTTTTAGAAAACTCGATAGGCATCATCTTTTCATGTGTTACACAGCACCCTCAGTGCAGTGGCACAGAGAAACCTTTCTAGGTTTCCCCAAGGTTTAAATACCTTCTCTGGGATAGACTACTGTTTCCCAGTGTAAGTAAAGTGAAATTGACTTGTTCTTTTTAAATTCCTAGACCCAGCACACCCTATTGTACAATAGAGGGCTGGCGGGGTTACTTAGCCTGTGTCTCTAGATACTCATGTAGCAGTCAAATGCTACCCCTTTCCTCTCAGAATGGCTGCTGGCAGTGGTTTTACAACAAACTGCCATGATTTTTCCCAACCGCGAACACCGGTAGCGTTAAATCGCAGGAGCCATGTTTTTCAAGATGGCGTCTGAGCCCCCAGTGTAAAAACAGGCCCCGGTCTTCTTTTTTCACCATTTCTTTGTGGAAAGGTCCTTCTAGAGTTTTGCTATGCGCGCCAAACCTAGTTTGGTCCTTTGTTCATTCGCCTTTGTCAGGCTTCAGGATTGAAGACCGCCTCTGGTGCCCAAGTGTCTAACACCTTGTGAAAACTACAATTCCAAAGGGTAGAAAGGATCTTTGGATCCCTTTTACATTTTATTAGGTGAGCACCTCGCCACCTTATGTGGGGTGTTTGGGAAATACCGAGTACCCCCTTTCACATTTTAAATGTAACATTTATGTTACAAGGACAAACTTAACTTTAGAGGCTGGTGGCAGTGAACCTGTTTATTAATTTGGTGCACCTTTACCGCAGGCTGTTTCCACAGACCCGGTAAAGGCACCCATGGGTGCTCATTTTACTGAAACTGCTGCCGTCTTCTTTTTTCACCATTGTAGTATTCCTTGTCCTTTCTTGTTCCTTCTTTTGACATCTAGGGCGGGAAATTGCTTTGTGTGATTTTTATCTTCGGCAGGAATCCTATGGATTCCCCACCCAGGCTCCAGAGTGTCTGTGAAGGCAGGAAACGAGGGAGGAGTAAAAAAAAACTCTGAAGTCCTTTGTCTTCCAACCTGACTGCGAGAATCCAGTTTACACTGGAAGGCTGTCCCGAAAGGACTGCCAGACTCCCCAAGTTTGAATGTTGCATGGCTGTTTGATTGGCTCCTGCATAAAAAAGTCTGATCCTGGAAGCTGAAGAGGTAGTCGACCGCTGAGATGATTTCCAGGGACTGGAGAGCCTGCTGTGTAACCCAGAGCCTGCTGTAGCCCTTCCTTACAATTGACATGGGAGTCCCGAACAAGATGACTCCTACCGAAAGGCTGGTGAGATCCACTAGTCCCAAGAAGCCCTGCATTTTGAGCCATCCGACAATGTGCTGCAACATTGCGGGGCTACAATACCCCAAATCCTTGGGGACCTTGAGTCATCTGGAGGTGCACGGTCTTCCGAAATTCTGAATCTTGATGAAACTTTGTGGGCATTCTGGTGGACCCCCAAAGACAAATATAGTGCGAAAAGACCCCTCACCCTTGTGATGGACCTTGCAAACAACGAGAATCCGACCAGCGATATTGTCTTCTTTAGTGCTCCTGAAAAGGCCCAAATCCACAGAACCGCGCCCACCACAAGGAAACTCTTGCCTGGAGCCTTCTCCTGTGATCCCTGCTGCAAAGGTACTTCTAAAGTCCTGTCTTCCGTCTTCTTGACAAAGGAAGACATCGACCAGGTTTTTAGCTGCATATCCTGAAGTCTAACTGCTGCTTCTTCTGTGCGGAGGTACAGTGTTGTCTAGGGTATTTTACCTACCTTAAGCGTTTGCGATTTCTGTGTAGCTTTGGAGTGTTTTCTCCGAGTAGGAGGCTACTCATCCAGTTCACCCAGGCCCACTGCGAAAGCGTCCAAGGGTGTCTCCTCTGAAGTCCCTGGAAGCGCAACTAACTTTCAAGTGAAATACTTACTTGTTTGAACAGTTTTCCTTTGGAACTCTGACTTTGCCTGCAACTGAATCCTATTCCACCATGCCTACAGCTGCCACCTAGACCACTAGGGTCCCTCTTCTGCCGCTGAGTGAACACAAGCTATAGAACAAGGGACGGACTTGATAAGAAAAGGGTTCTCCCTTGAAAAGAATATCAAGTGTGCAAAAGTTACTTATTTGTAAAAGATGTTGATTGGTAACTAACTCTGAAAGTGAACAGTTACAAAAGTTCTTACTTATCTTGAACGTGTGTTGCACTATTCTGTAAAGTATATATAAGGTTAAGTTACTCACCCGTGAATTGGTTGTGCCTCTTCCCCAACAGTAATGCTGTTGGTTTCACTTCACTATTCCTATTAGGATATAAATGAATGGGTGTCACCGATTGGGTCTTGCTTCCCCTGACTTGCTGTTAGCCTAAGGTTATACTGACCTCTTAAGTTGCTGATAGTGCTTTTTAAAAGTATATAGGTTTTACTTACCTTATGTTAGCTGTGTCCCAACCTAAAACAAGTTAAAGAGGTATAGTTTATCTTAATCTGTGTTCCATTGATCTTAGAAAGCAACTGTAATAGAATATTACAACATCAGGTCTTACCTGTCTAAAGTAGCTGTGTGCCATTCCTGAAATGTGTTCCTTTAGGTATAGGTGACCTTGGTCTGCCTGGTTGTTAGGCAATATTTAATGCAGTACCCTTTGGTAGACTGCACCAGCCTTGAGCTCTTGGCAATAGTTAACCCAACCCCTGGAATAAGCATGTACTACACACATTGGTAGAGTGACTGAGCAGCCAGGCTCATCTCAAGAGGGGGAAATGTAAGCTGAAGGGTTATTACACAGAGCTTCACAGTGACAAGTATCCAAATAAACACTTACTCTCAAGGTTTCTTGATTAAACAATTATTTGTTAATTTAACAGTCAGTTGAATAAGCCTTCCTTAGAAAGGAACAAAATATGGAACACAATATACTTCGAAAATACACACTCTCAGTTTCAATAGATACCCATTTGGGATGGCACACAGATACTTCCTACACCTGGAGGTGACTTAAATAACTAGGACACTGTGGACATTGATATATCACTGGCACATTTAGAGCAATACGGAGGTTAGTGTCAAAAGGAGAAGACGAGGGAATAAAACAATGGTTAACAAATAGTCTTAAGCAGGTAAGTACTTTTTGAACCATCCAATTCAAAGTAAATTAACCCTTTGCTGGGGGAAAGTTAAAGCACAAAGTCAGAGGTAAGAGCCTTTCAGGGAACCAGGACAGCCAATTTGAGTTGAGCAAAAGTCTAGGTAAGCTTAAACACTTCTTGCAGGTAGGTAAAAATCTTGCAAAATGTTTTAGAAATCTTTGTATAAAATGAAATCACTGTAGGGCCACAAGCTGGGGGGCATGTGAGGGGCAAAGCTGCAAGTAACTCTGCAAAGGCAACCAAGACAAGTCTCAACTAAGACCTAGAAAGTCGTCACAACAAGAAGTAAAGAGATACTTAGTATCCCCCTTCTCTCTACTCCTGTGACTTTTTAGTCACATAAACAATCATCTAGTTATGGCTGGTGGCAACTGACGTTTTCTACCAACTATTGTGTATTTTTTATACTGCAGGCTATGTCCATAGCCTCTGTAGTGGACAATAGGGGCATCAAAGTACCAACTTGGGCCTCCCTTCTTTTTTCACCATTACTAGCATGGTTGTCCTTTGTTAGTCCTTCTACCATTCTGGGAGGGGGAGGTCTGTGTGTGTGTTTTGCCTTTGACGGGAACCATTAGGTATCCCCGCCTTGGCTCCAGAGTGTCTGGGCAGGCAGGAAGTGGGGAAGGAGTTTTCCATTCCCCCTGTCGTTTGTCTGCCAGAGTGCCTGAATAGGTCCAGCTCCCACAGGGGGCCTGGCTGTCCTGTTCGGACAGCTAAACGCCCCTTTCTGTAAAATGCTGAGAGAGATTGCAGAGGAGTGTGTGCTGGAACTGTATAAAAATGTGAGGGTTCTGGAGTGTAAAGCAAGTCAACCACAGGAAAAAGAAGTAACCGAAGAATACGAAGGGCAGGTGCGCCTGCAGACTCTTTGCAAGACCGTGAAGCATCCACTGCGGTCCTGGCCCCGTTTTCAGTGCGACAGAGGAGCCCGGAAGAGGACAACTCCTTCCCTTTGACTGGTGGGAACAACCATTCCCAAGATGAACTTTGAAACAAGCCATCTCCCGAGGTCCTATGAGCTTCCAGGGCTGCGGAAGACCAACACCGGGAGACCTTCTGCCCATTTCGAGTGCATCGTCGGGGAAAGGCAGAATCCGTCCAAATCTTTGCTGAACCCGCAAGGACACTTAAGAGATCCGATCCAACTCGCTCAGAACCCCCTCACCAAAGTGTGGGACTGTAGGAAGCTAAGAAGATTGATTGGGCGATCTGTGTCCTTTTTTGGTGCTGCTGGTTCTCCTTTCTAGGGAAAAGGCCCAATCCTTAGAAGTCTTTCCCTTATTCTTGGAGCATGAATGTTCTCAGTGGCAGTAGGGGGAGGGTCACTAGGGTCTAGTGTCCAACAGGCAGGCCAGTATAGGTTCTTAAGTAGTAACAGTCAGAGTTCCTAAGGAAGACTGTTAGAACAAGTAAGTACTTTACTTTAGAGTTAGTTGACGGTCCAGGGGACCCTAGGAAGATTCAAGCAGGGGCCTGGGTGCAACGGACTCCCAATCACAGAAAACACCCCAAAACTACACAGGAATCACAAGAGACATAAGGTAAGTATGTACCCAAGCCAGCACAGTACCTCAGCACAGAAGGACTACTTCCGGATCTGCAGCCAAAAACCTGGTTGTCGAATTCCTTCATCAAGACCACCGAAAACAGGACACTGGAAGGTCGTTTGCAGCAAGAATCACAGGGAAGGCTCTAGGCAAGGTTTTCCTCATGGCTAGATGCAGCTCTGTGTATTTGGCACCTTTTTCAGGAGCACCGAAGACAGATATCGCCAATCGGATTCTCATTGTTTGCAAGGTCCAGCACTCTGGTGAGGGGACTTTTCGGACTGGAATCGTGCCTTTGGATATCCAGCAGGATGCCCATGAACTTTCCGCGAGATTTGGAATTCGCAAGACCGTGCACCGCACAATGGCTCGAGGTCCCAGGGTATTGCAGCCCTGCAAGGTTGCAACACGGCATGGGATGGCTCAAAATGCAGGTCTTCTTGAGTCAAGTGGGTCTCACCAGGCTCTGGGTCGGGGTCATAGTTTTCAGATTCCCCAGGCTGATTGGAAGGAAGGGCTACAGCAGGCTCCGGTTACACAGCAGGCTCTCCGGTCGCTGGAAATCATTTCAGCTGCAAATTCTTCCTCTTCGTTTTTGGTTCCAGTGGTCGACTACCTCTTCAGTTCCCAGGATCTGACTTTTATGCAGGAACCCAGCCAATCAAACAGCCTTGCAACATTCAAACTTGGGGGTGGGGGGATCATTTGGCAATCCTTTAAGGACAGCCAGCCTCCCAGTTTGAACTGGAATCTCGCACTTAGGCTGGAAGACGAAGGGCTACAGAGTTTTGGACTCCTCCCTGGCTTCCTGCCTTCACAGACACTCCGGAGCCTGGGCGGGGGGCATTCACAGGACTCCAGCCACAGATGAAAATCACACAGGAGAAGGAACAAGAAAGGATGAGGAACACTAAAATGGTGAAAAAACAAGACAGGGGCCATTTTGGTAAAATAAGCACCCATGGGTGCCTTTAACAGGGCGGTGCAAACAGCAAGCGGGAAAGGTGCACCGAGTTAATGAAAAGGTTCACTGCCACCAGCCATTAAAAGGTATGTTTGTCCTTGTAACATGTTACATTTAAAATGAGAAATGGGATACTCAGTAAATCCCCAGCACTCCACATAAGGTAGGGTGTGCTGGTCTCGGCCAAGAAAATGTAGACGGGATCCAAAGATCCTTTCTACCCTTGGGAACTGCAGTTCTCACAAGGTTAGCCAGAGAAAGTTAAAAGGGGGAGAACCTAGGGCAACCCAGCAACAATAGGCACGTATTGCCAAAAAGGTGTCAAAGATGATAACCTTTAAAAGACACTATGGAGAGTCTTAGAAATGACACCCATTTAAAGAGTAAAAGATTCTATGAGTGGAAAAAGGTACCCACTCACAGAGGTATAAGGAAAAAAAAATCCACTAGTAAAAGAAAAGTTCTGGGGTTGACCCAGGTCAGGAAGATGTATCATTGCTATGAAAATCTTACCTAACACCATGGGGGCCACCTTTACAGAACTCTGATTCATCTTCACTAAATAACATTGGATACTCGATTCCATTAGGGAGGCATAGGTGAAAATGTGTCTGGCGGTTTCAGTGACTGCTGTGGCCTGTCAGCCACATTAAAAGTCCAGTTGGACTTTATGAACATATATGAACATTTCATGATTCTAGGAGATCACTAATGCATTTTACCTGTGTTTTTGTAGATATTACTTTGCACAACCTTATTATCAAGAATATATACTTATCTATTGTGTGGACATTACCCTATTGTGTAGTGATCAAAAGGGTTTACTGCACCTTCAACTCATTCTTTACCTTCTCAAAATTGACCTCAACTGCTTACCCATTCTATCACATGGCGAGGCAGGATAACACTGAGGAAAAACCCTATAAATCAAGTAGGTTGATGTATATGATCCTTAGAATTCAGGCCTAAGAAACAATCTCCTTTACAACCCAAAAAAACAGTTTTTTTGTGTGGTCCTACTAAACTGGTGTGCATGGCAGACACAACATGCAAACTTAATATTTTATTTCCAACTTTGCTTTAAAAGTTTTAAAGACAATAATAGTCTCAACTTTCTTACCATGCTTCTTTGCTGGGCGGCATGAGGGTTGGTGGTTTTTTCAAGCATCCAAGCTTACTTTCGTACTAATCATGAAAGAAGAGAAACACAAAAATAAGTTTCTGCTGCATTTACGAAACCTTATGTATCAACATTAATGGAAAAATCTCAATGTAGTGTCAACTGAAATACAAATACTTGTTTTTATGTTGTACATCCAAAACAAACAATATATTCAATACATTAACAAAAAATCCTAATTTTACTGCTTTTACTGTTGCTAAAATGCAGACATCAGAATAGTACTTCAATAGATATGCTGTTTTCACTGACCACTTACAATAAAATTAAGAAACATTGAAAATCAATTCCCCCAGAACGTTTTGCGTGTGTCTTTTCTGCAGACCAGTAACTGCCTAACATTTGTAATGTTGACACCTTTTGAGATTGCTAAACAGATGGAGCTTTTGAAAGCACTGTCACTAAATTGCCTCATTTGTTATAGGGAAAACATTCCTGGAAAAAGATCCACGTGCCTTCATATTCTTGATGGGAACTTGTGAACAACATGTGCAAACCTGGCAACTCTAAAAAATGCAAAATGCACAATTCAGGCAGTGTCAGTTGCTTGCTTCAAAAATGTCCTTACAAAAAAAGCACAAGAAAATAAGATTGAATGATGAATGACAAACAAGGGGTGAAGCATCAATCTTTCCCATCAATTAGAAAGCAAAATCACTATGTTCCCTTAATTCTTCTGCTTGTCCTTTACATCAAACTGTCACGGTTTTATTACACGGCACACTCCAGCCAGGGACTCCTTCTCCGACAACGAATGTGGCGTACAATAAAGCGCTTTTTATTTTTAAAAACCACAGATTTTTTTTTTTGAGAAGGCCTCCAACCCTTCTCGCATCCAACCCCCACAAACAAACCGTGTCACAACGGACTAGGAGTCAGGCATGTGTTTGTCAAAAAGATATTTGTTAATTTATTATGTAATGAAAAAAGAAAATAGTCAACAAACAGCAGCCACCACAAATGTGGCAACACAAATGCAATATCCTATCTAGAGCGACCAAGTGGAAATGGGCTGTTACACTCACTTTTGTTTTAATGACAAAACAGGAAAATACCATCAGGTTGAAAGTGATGGGGCCACAGTTTTAGCACTCCCCCCCCCTGCAACACTCACCACCAAACATCAATTAAACTTGATTCCTTGAAATGGAAGGCAGTGGTAAGGAGTAGGAATAAAGAGAGAACATCGGATTTGGGGTAAAGACCACCCCCCCAGATGGGAAGCCAGCAAAGAAAGTGAACACCCGTTTTTGGAGAAAAATGGCAGAATGGGATTTTGATTCTTACTCACAACTACTAGGGGACAGAATAGAAGGAAAGTCGGAGTGCTTACACTTAGGAGATGGAGAAAGTTCAGAGAATACTAATCAGCACACCAGGGAAAAAATAGAAATTAAGTTGGAAAATCGGTTTTGGGAGAAAGGAAATGCAAAAGGGAAAAATACAGTGGCAAATGGAATTTCGTTTACATTGCATTTACAATGACAGGCAGCTCAGGGAAGGGGTTTAGCTACATTAGGAAAATCGTTTTTCAGTGACAAGGACAGAGGCACATACAGGTGGACCTCTAGACAAAAGGGATTGCTCACAATGGAGAAACGGTTTGGGTTTTAATAGGACAGATGCAACTAGGAATTTGTTGGGTAATGCACACAATACACTGACAAATTTGGTTTTCAGTTACAAGGAGACTAATTCTTATGAGGCAACACTTTAATGACTATAATAATTAAATACAACACCAGGGACAAGATGGTTGGTTTCGAATGTCAACGATCTTGCACCGTGAATTTCAAATAGGGAAATAAATTGATTTACTTACGAAAAATACTAAGGATTTACACAGACAGCCGAGAGGGTTTTTTAAAAGGAGATATGCCAACATACACAGGCTAATAATAAATTCTTCTATGGGAAGGTGACTGAACTACAATGGCAAGGTGGGGTTTTCAATGGGGGAAATATTGCATGCAATGCTACAAAAATGAAGGGCTTATGCAATTTAGGGCTTGGGTATATGCTACTTGCAAAGCAAGCCTTGGTTTAGGATTCAGGACAGCCAGCTGGATCTCAGAACAGCCCGGGCAAGGGGTCTTGTCACTGCACTCTCAAAGATGGTAAGGGTGCAGCCGCCTTCTCTCCGTCCTCCTTCTCCTGTCTCCCTGGATTTTTGTCTGTCCCCTAAACTCTACAGCCCGCCTTATATAGCACAAATGAATGACATCACTAACTTTACAATCTAGGGGGGAGTACTCAGTAATTACCCCTACTGCTCTGATAGGAGAGTTTACCATTCCTCTCTGTAATTATCCCTGCCGCCAGGATTGAACAGTTTCTCTGTCTCTCCGCCTCAAGTCATGATTGGTTCAAGGGAAGAGAGCACCATCTGCCTTTTTGCATTAATTTCAATTATTTGTTCTTATGACCACTTTTTGGCAAAAAACAATTATGTCTCATAATTTCATAATTATACTAGCCCGGGCATATGAAATAGATATGCAGATTCAGTTGCTCATAGGGAATTAGGAAACTGCTTACTCCTTACGAGGTAGCATGGCCCTTTGGCACATTTTAGTCATTTTCATAAAATGTATAACAGTTATGACTCTGCAAATGATCCAGCATGATCCCAATTTCATCTTCCATCTTTTCATCAACTGTCATATTTGTCACCTGTTCAGATGAGCCAGAAACTAGTCTTAATTGGCCATTTCAGTCCCCAAAGTCCTAGGGAAATGCAATTAGTCCCTTTAGAACCACCTGGAAATTCCATAAAAAAATTGCATAAAACGAAATTGATTCTTATACTGATTGCTGCGAAAATGCCTAAAATAAAATCAGTCTTTTAATGTAACTTGGGAGTGTCTTGTTCCACCTGGGAGGGGGACGCTTCCTCCCCCCACAGCTATCTGTCTCCCTGGGCTCAGCCTGTAACCAGAGTTATTTTTATAAATCTCTTTGAAGTGGTGTGGGTGCTTTTGAAGTGGGTGCAACAAGGTGCTCACACCTCCTGGTCAAGCTCTAGCCACACTTTGCCTCCTTTGATATCTTTGCGCTCCTGCCTTCATATCTGCAGAGCATGGAATTATGACGCCCTCTCCAGCATTACATTTTATTGCAGGATGGTTATAGGATTTGTGTGATATCCAGTGGGAGTGGGGCTTTGTAATCATGAGTTCCTGCCTTAATGCCAGAACCAGTTTTACCTGTACTAAGGGTTTATTCAAAGGTGACTGGAGTTTTGTGGGTTAGAACATATTCTGCAATCGCTTTGGTCAACCCCCACATGCTATTTCGCTGACATTTTGTGTGAGCAATGCTATCTTTCCACTGTGGCTTTTAAAGCCGTTTTCTTTTCACATATGTGCAGGTTTTTTGCTTTTAATGTTTAAATCCTGTCTTGCAGGTAACAGGATTCTAACCTTTCCTCTTTGGGTGAATTCACATTTGCTGTTAGTCCATTGATAATGACGGGCAGGCCCCATTTTCTCATGGTTCTTTAATTTGACATGAACACAAAGAAAAAGCCAAGTCATTTTTCGTTTGCAGTGTTTAAAGGGCTGCTGTTCATGTGAAAGGGAAAACAAAATCCATTTTTCTTTGTGGTGTTGAAATTCTTGCCTCTCATGCAAAATAACAGTAAAGCAGGGCTGTTTTTGGTTGCAGTGTATAACTTCTTGTCATTCAGGTGAAATAAAAGCACAGCAAGGCCGTTTTTGGATGCAATATAGAACTTCTGGTCATTTAGGGGAAATGAAAGCAAAACAGGGCCGTTTTTGGTTTCAATGCAGAAATGTGTGTAATTCAGATGAAATAAAAGCAAAACAAGGCCGTTTTTGGTGGCAGTGTTTAAATGCTGCTCTTCAGGTGAGGGGGGGCTTCTGTCTAAGGCCTTTAAATGTACCCCACCAAACCTAGTCACTCCAACCTTTGAGGCTTTCCCAAATTAACAACCTGCAGAAACTTGCAACACCTTTCTGTGAAAGTCGAAACTATGTAAAATGCTGTCAATTATATACAAACATGGCTGCTTGACACATGGGAAGACACCTCTGCAGCGGGAAGGCATGCTTCCTCATGTATCCTGCCTAACCCTTGTTCACAAAGCGAGTGAGAAAAGTCTGCCATGCTCATATACGAAAAGCAGATGTTGGTAATAGATAAATGGGCGAAGAGCATCAGAACTAACTTAACAGAAATACTAAGGACAGGAGAAAAATAATTCCTCTATACCAGTCTGGAATACTTTACCGCAGTGGCAATTAAAACCCGAGGACAAACATCCATTTAAAAATAAAAGAAATCTCCAGCAAGCAAGACCTCAGAGTTTTTAGTAGGCAGTTGCAACTGTGTAAAACCTTCGAAGAGCACATCCAACTAAAGTTTCAAAGGACCTTCTGGTAATTAGAACAGGACCTTAGTATTGCATTAAGGTTCATTCCAGTCACGGCACCAATACACATTTTAGAAGACCAACCTGAGCGAGGAATGTTTTCTTAATGTTTCAGCCAGCTCACTCCTATTCTCATCTTGTGAGAAAAGGTTAGAGAAAAAAAAAAACAGCTGGGGAGGTGTGAAGGAAGTCTCCACTGGCAAAGCAAATCTAGTATATTTTTAGAAAAAGATCTTGGCTTGTGTATTGTCCCTAAAAGGCCATTTTTACACTCACTTTTTCTTACAGCCTTAACTGACGACAATCCGTTTGTATTGTTCCCTTGTGTCCTTGGAAGGCGACTGCCTCCAATGTGACTCTTATATTGTTTCTTTGACTTTACTTCTATGCTGCTGCTTTAAGAAATGGCTTTATTTGTCAATTTAAAAGGAATCCAAGCACAGTTATCAGGAGTCTTGGGCAATTTCCCCACTCAAGTGTTAGATGATAAGAGTAGGATGGTGTCATGATGCCTTGCAGATGAGCTTAAGTTACATGGACAGATACAAACAGGCCAATCAAAATGAAGCACAATAGACGATGGGAGGATGTCTGAGAAGATACTGATCAAATAATTGTCCTGGACTCGCTTAAGCATTGGTAAAAGATAGGCGTGTATGAAGTAATGTTGAAACGAGCACACAATGCTAATAGTTAACTCATGAGTTTTAATTTTTTGAATGATCTGAGTTTGTACGATCATAGAAAATGCATCAAATGGCCAATCCATTCCTCCTTTATGCACGAAAATGTATAACCAAGAATGTACACCTTGATCGCGGGCACACCCGGCAATCAAACGTGGGGACTCTGAATTTGCACTGGTGCCCACCAAATGAAGGGCTTGAATCCGCAGGATACCTTTGAAAAATCCAAATCAAACCAACACTGGCTGCTTTCAGGGGGGCCACAATTGAGACCTCAACATACCCTTTGATGTAAAAACTAGCAGCAACCCCACATATAAGCACTGTATAAGCCACATTTTCTAAATCCGGCAAATAACCCCCCTATCACATAAGACCAGGGATTAAAACCTTCCCGACAAAAAAAAAGAGAAAAAAATTACACACATAGGAGCCTGCACCTCCATCGATTCTCAGAGAGCTTAGCAAATATGTTTTGATCAGCGGTGCCAGCAGAGCAGTTTTAGTAGAAAGAAAAGTTTGTCACTTGTAATTCTAGATCTTCTTCATCATGGGTATCTTCATTAAAAGTCATAAGCATTTGAATAGCTCCACATGCGCAGGAAATATATATAAATAAGACAAATATTACTTACCAGTAATAGTCTTCCAATGGCTTATTATTGGTTTAGAATCCACTTTTTGCTGGACTCTTGGATTTTTGTCTGATTCTCTGAGTGAGTGGGACCCCTTTTCCACACTCCTCCTTTAAATCTGATCTCTGCAATCCGTTTTACCTCTTTTTGTTATATTGTTTTCCTCTATCTTTTCTGGCATCTATGTTTTACTGAAGTAGCACACAAGACTTTATGTGCAGTGTTAACAACCTGTTACCAAGGCAGAGGGATACATTTTATCCTACCTGTACTTTCTTTTGTGAGATCGGCACACTCCACCTTATGTGTATCCCATTTCTCACTACTCCAGTAACTTTTTGCATACTGTGACAAGTCCCTCTTTTCAAGCTGTGTGAGGAAATATTGTATGTAGTAACCTTGTGGGAGACTACACCAGCCTCGTCCCTCTTGGTAATGGGTAATCCACCTATTGGTATAGGTCTGTACAAGTTGGTACAGTGACTGAGCAGCAAGACATCTCAAGAGTGGTAAATGTGAGCTATAGAGAGGTAACACAGATTCACAATTACGAGTATCCAATAACACTTACACCGAAGGGTTTCTAGTAAAATAATTATTTAACTGTCAGTTTGAAATAAGCCTTCTTTAAAAAGGGCAATATGCAATAATAAAAATACACTTCACAACACCTCAGATTTAAAATAAGCAAGTAGATACCATTTTGGGATGCCTCACACACACTTCCTAAACCCTGAGGTGACTTGAATTTACTAGGACAATGTTCAGCATTAATATATCACTCTTTACACTTAATGCAATTCTGAGGTTGTGGAAAAGGAAAAGGTTAGGGAAGGAAAAAGGTTACAAGTTTCTCAGAGCATGTGAATACTATTCAATCTCCCAATGAAGTCTAGGTTACACCTTTCTTAACAGTTAAACTTATGCATCACCTATGAGGGACAGTTGAAACCAAAGTCAATGGGACAAGAGTCTGCAGGGAGCCAGGACAGCCAAACAGCCAAAGTAAATTTGAATAATGTCTAGGGAGCTGATGCACTTTTGTTTTACTTTAATTTTTATTGGCATTTTAACAATCAACATTTTATAACAAAAACCATGAGTATGTGCACTTTGAAGCTTTACCAATCCTCAGAATAAAACACAGTACCCCCTAAACCCCCCCCTGTCAAACAAACATTAGTGGTTTCTTGTACAACTTTTCGGTGCGCTCAGTGACTCTTGTCTTTGAGTTAGTCACTCCATTCGGGGACAGTTCTCCCAATCCTCAAGTTCATACTGCACTTTTGAGCGCTGGTCTTTTATTACAATGGCCCTGTCAAGGGCAGCTTACCTTTAGCTGACCAGTCATTCCAGACCCTCCTTATTCCGGGGTACCGCACTTCCTTTCTCTTTCCAAAATTTTGCACCACCACTCCCCCATCCCCCCTTTAACCTGAAGGTCTGGAATCACCCCTTCTCTAACGCACATCCCATCCCCATTTCTGTCCTGAATGCGCCCAACTCATTATTCACCATCGCCGTCAGCTTGTCCATCAGGAACATATTTTTCAGCTTTTACCAATCATTCTTGTTTGGGATTATTGCACTCTTCCACTTCCGGGCCAGTCACACAATCCCCACCCGCAGCATTGTATCCCAAATGCTAGGGTACCTGTACGTGTCTGAATCGTTTGGTGAATCCCCAATAACATTTGCAGAGGGTCGAGCAGGAGTGACTCCCCTATGACCTCCGCCATCCACCCCAGTAGCTTCTTCCAATAAGCTTGCATTCATGGGCAATACCACCACATGTGCTCTCTCGAACCAGCCTGGATGCATCCCCTCGGGCACAGTGGGGACGCCCCTGCAAACATCCTAGAAATCTTGAGGGGGGGTCTATGCCACCCCTGGAGTATCTTGTAATTGTGTTCCATATCAGCCGTGAAGAGATTCCCATGGATGCCATCTTATATATCTTTTCCCACACCTCTTCTGTAAGTTCCTCCCCCGCTAGCTCATTCTAATACAGTTTAAACCCCTGCCTATTCTTCTCATCACTGACGTTCATAACCTTGTAAAGTTTGGACACCATCCCTTTCCGCGTGTAGGCTGAATCTAGTGTTTTCTCAAACGGTGTAAGCGGGCGCATCAATTTCTCTCCCCATTTGAGATCGGTCCTTTCAACCAGAGATACTCGAATACAGTGATCCTACTAACTCCCAGAGCCTCTGCCACTGCCTCATAGGACAGGAATTCTCCCTCTTGGAACAATGTCCCACCATCTCTAGCCCTCTAGCCGACCAGTCTTCAGAGTTAGGGGATCCCGTCTCCCAATCTCATATCAGGGCCCCAGAGTAAGGTCATCAGGGAGGGCCATGTTGACAGATTCTCTCTGTGTTTACCCCCCTCCATAGGGTCCTCAGCACTCCAAGTGTGGGATGGCCGAACAGTCTGCTCGGTATTTCTTTATGGGGGGAAGGGACCAAAGCAGGTCCCTCACTTTGGCCGGGTGCATTTCCATGTCCTCAAGATAAATCCAGTATGTTCCCAGATTATCCTGCATATGTTCCAGGATTACTCGGAATTGGGCTGCTTTATAGTATAATTGGAAGTCTGGAAGGCCGAAGCCACCCTCCTCCCTGGGGAGGGTAAGAGTGGATCGCTTGGTCCTTGGGGTCTTGTCCTGCCATACACATTTTTGTACCGAAGTCTGGAGCTCTTTAAAGATTTTCTCCGGTACCCTTGTAGGAAGGGCCTTAAACAGGTACAAGAGCCTTGGTAGAACATTCATTTTTACCGCTGTCATACGGCCGTACCACGATAGAATCATTCTGTCCCATCGGTTCAGAGCTGCTTTCGCTGACATCATCGGGTCAAAGTTAGCCACTGCCAGCACTGCTCGGTCTCTGGTCAGTTGCACCCCCAAGTATCTGATTGCTACTTTTTCAACTTTGACCCCTAAGAGGCAGTTCAATGGGTCTAAGTCTGGGTCAAGTGCTTGAAGCAGCAGCATAGAGTTGGACTTATTAATTTGCAGGCCTGAGAAGGCCCCGAAGGTGTCAATTAGCAAGAGCAAGACACAAGGTATCCCAGGATATTGTCCGCAAACAGGGAGAGTTTAAATTCAACCCGACCCGTCGAATACCTTTTTGCTTTTCTGGGCCTCCCTCAGCTTTCACACCAATATCCTATCCGCCCTATTCCCCTTTTCATCGTATTATGGTTTGAGGAACAGATGGTTCCTTCCGGTCATGCTCGCCAGTAAATCCCTAAGCCGGGTTTTACAATGGTCTAGGGCCACAGCTGGCTCTGGGGAGACAGAACTGCCGGGTACCCGTCCTGGTTGTGTTTGCACAGTTTTTCCCCATAGGGCCTCTTCCTGGCTTTCCCTTTTTTTGTGCCCCTATTTTTATCAGGATGCCACGAATGGTGACTTTAAATGCATCCCACAGTCTGTGAGGACTGACCTCTCCGTTATCGTTCAACTAAGTATTCTACTATACTTCCCAGTACCGTTTGGGCTATTACCGTATCCTTCAAAAGGTTGTTGTTACATTTCCACCTCCCCCTCCGCCGCCATCTCCAACCCCCCTTCAGTGTGACCCGCACCAGGTCATGATCTGACCACGGGACTGGATCTACTCGCAGGTCTTGTGTATAGGGAAGTAGGGAGCACTCAACCAGGATGTGGTCGATCCATGAAAATGTTTTGTGTGTTTCTGAGTAATACATGTAGGGGAGTGGGGGGGGACCCCCACGGTCGTGCTAGGAAGCATATCTACTAAACCCAGGTCAAGATTGATCCTGCAAAAGTTCTGCGATGTGGAATCATCTAACAGCGTTGTGACATCACCACAAAAGAGGGCCCCACACAAATAGTCTCAATTTATCCCTGAGCTTCTTCCAGAAAGGCACTTGACCCTCGTGTGGGCTATAGATCACTCCCAGTGTGAGGGGGGTCCACTGTAATTCCCCTCTAACAAGCAGATATCGACCCTCCGGATCCCTAATCAAAGCCTCCATCCTGAAGCCTAGGTCATTGGCCATGACAATCGCCACTCCCCTCTTTTTTGGTCCTGTAAGAGGCATGTGCACTCCCCCCCCCCCATCCCTTAGCACCAAATGGCTGGCTCCTTTCCCCTCACCCAATGGGTTTCCTAGAGAAAGAGCAAATCTAGCTTGGCTCGTCTAAATTCCCTAACTAGGAGGATCTCTTTGTGGCTGAGTTAACTCCCTTAGCATTTAGGAAGCCGATCTCCAAGACGGGCAGCATTTCAGCCATTCGATCGCTTGAGCGTCTTTCTATCACCGACCTCATTCTGTACCACGCGAGTGTCACCGTATCTATCTTCAACCTGCCATTGCCCCGTTACCCGGGCTTTCTGTGTACTCGAAACCACAAACACCCCCCCCCCCCAAACCCTCTACGCCCCCCTGTCCCCCAGGTAGAGCCTATCCCCAACTGCTCCTCCATTCTAACTACTATGCCCCTATCCCTAACCCCCGCTCTTCCCTTCCCTGGTGCCCAGCAAAAAAGGTCAACCATTGCTTTTGCTTGACTGGACCACCTGTTTGCCCTATTCCCCTGAGGCCATCTTCGTAAATATCACTTGGGTAGAGCTCGTCCCCCCCCCGATCATTCCTCCCAATACTTCTCCCCTCCCCCCACCACCCTCATTTTTGTTCCCTCCAATTGATTCCCTCATGGTCAACGTATCACTCTGCAACCCCACCCCCCCCTACTCACGGGTGGCAGGGCGGGCAAACCAGGTCCTGGCATGTTCACAGTGGCCCAACACTCACCCATTGGAGCCTCCTGGGCCATCGCTGTGAGGCAGCGAGTTTAACTTTTTAAATGTTCTTGATCCCGGGATCCGTCTCCTGTCCTTCATACTCCCTCTCCCATTTTCCCTTTTCCACCTTCCCCGGAGGGTTGCCTCTGATCTTCTGCAGTTTCCATATACTCTCGAATTGCTCCTATAAAATCCTCATTGGATCTAGATCGTTGGCCCATATAGTCAAATAATAACGAGAAGGGGTAACCCCCACCGATATTGAATCCCCTTCTCCCGTAGGCATTGTGTCAGGGGGCCACACATCCTCTGCCTGGCAAGGGAGAATGCAGAAAAGTCTTGGAAAATGGTAAGTATTGTGTGGTTATATGTGATGTTTGAGGCTTTCCTGGCTTCCTCCAAGATTTTCATCTTTTTGGGTTAATAGTGGAAGCGGACCAGTATACAGCGAGGGACCCCAGCTCGGCCCCCCTGCATTGTGAGTCTTGTCATACATGGGGTAAGTGGTTGCTTAGTGTTCAAACAGGAGGCGTATCACGTCCTTGATGGCTCGGCATATGTCCCTCTCAGTCTTCACCTCTGGGTTGTTTTTACTTTCCCTGTTCTCAAAATCGTCCATTTGCACAGCTCTTTCCTCATTGACCTTCTCCAGACCGGTCAATGTAGTATCGATCTGTGTTTCCAGGATATCTACCGACGATTGGTTGTCCTCCAGGCCCTGCAGCCGATCTTCCATTTCGTCCACTCTCTGCTACATCTGGTCGAGCCTGCGACTGATGTCCGCCTGCATGTCTCTTGATTTCCTGTTTTATGGCTGCTATGTATCGCTTTGTGGACAGAGTCCTCAGCCTGGTCTGTTGCTCGGTCTGCCATTCTGCTGGGATCTGTCCCGCCTGACTCTCTGCAACCTCCCGGAAGCGAAATTCCTGGAGCGTCGTCCTCCAGCTGATTCAGGTTTGTCCCGCAGATCGTGGATAGCTTTCATTTGTGAGAGCATGCTGGGGGGTGGGGAGGATGGGCATGCCTCACCAAGCAGGGTGGGTGGGGAAGATGGTGTTCTCGCCCCACCAACACCTGTGCTATCCCAAGAGTCCAGTGTCACTGGGGGCTACTCGGCCCCCCATCTCGTCCGCTCCTTTCTTTTACTCGGTTGGTTAGCCTGCCTCCTGCAGAACCTTTCACTACTTCTTCCCCTGGGGATTCTGCCCCCGATTCCTTTGTCCGTTTCCCTGCAGTCCGGTTGGTGGTAGGGGCTCACAGGCTCTGAGTGGGGCTACCCACGCTGCCCGGGCCTAGTTGGAGTAGTGGCCACTTGATTTTCTCAATGATCTGCGGTATATCGTGTCCCGGGATAGGCCCAGCCCACCCGTGAAGCACTCTCCCTGGGACAGCTGTGGGGTTAGGCCTGGATCTGTCCCCACCGGTTCCTGCGTCCAGAGGGGACCCAAGCCACTCCAGCCCCACTCGCCACGCCCACCACTCCTCTGCAAGACTGGTTAGCTTTTCTCCTTTCTGCTTTCTTTCCCCTATATTGCGGCTGTGACATGTCCCCATAATACCAGCTCAGTGGTGGCTTCTCCAAGTTAAGGGGGGGAGGTGCTGGGTGCCCCCACAGGACTCTGGCCAGGCCCAGTACTGGGCGTCACTGCCAGGGTGTTGGTAAAGAGTGCTTGAGGCTGTAGTTCATGTGAGCAGATTGAGGAGGGATCTATCGTTCAGTAATGATCACTGTGCAGCCTGGGCCGCAGCACCCTTAATCGCATTGAACTGGCTCTTCTAATAATAGGGTCTGCAGCCCCTTCAACGCATTCCAACAGGCACCTCCTGTGCTGGCCACTACTGGTCTGGAGTCCCCCGTGCAGGCCTCTGTTCTCCCCCTGCACTCTCCAAGTCCCGATGGCCCCTGGAACAACGGGCCTTCCTGCTTTCTCTCGGGGGAACGGCCCAAGGCGGCGTCCCTAAGCGTCGCCGCTGCTGCGGTCACAGGCGGTCCTGCAGAGAGCTTCCACCCACGGCCCATCCCCAAAGTGGTGCAAATGTGTCTCACCTGGTCTCCCTCATTGGTGGCGGCTTGAGGCGCCTTCTGCCGCAGCTGCTGCCGTTTCCCAAACACCGGCCCCGCAGGTACAGACCCACAGCTGATGTTACAGAGCCCCTCTGCCTCCTGGATACCGTTTTCTTCTCCTGTCCAGGGGCTGTGTTGAAAGCGACTTCATATCCCTCCACGATTGGGCATTCACCCAACCATGTTTCCTGTAAACACAGTAGCTCCATACCATCCAGCCATTTGGTTTGGAACAAGTTGGAGAATCCACTTAGTATTCCCCTTACATGGGCCGATGTTCATTCTCTTCAATTTAACATAAACCCCTCCATTCGGATTACATCATAGATCGCACACGGCACGTGAGCCTCCCGCTATCCATTTTTGAGGCGCTTTTGACGTCTCTCAGACAACCGCTGAAGGAACTGCCATTGTATTCCTGGGACTCTTATGAGATTGTCACCTATAGACCGGGGTCAGGCATCATGACAGGACTGCAGAGTGTATGCCTGTATCATAACAGCAAGCACCGTCTGTACCTCCACCTCCCACTCTATCACAAATAAGAGATAACGCCCTACATAAAGAATTAGCGGTTTGAGCCTGGATGGGACATTGCCTTCCTATTTGTGGGTGAACCTGATATACCTTCTCACTGCATTAAGATGATTGACAAGACCAATTAGGCCCTTTCTGAAGAAGAGGGAATCCTCGAAACGAGTCGGCTGATTTACATTGGACACTATTGTTTGTATATTGTGTTTCTCCTCACATTTATTATGCTTGAAGCAATAAATCATTGTTCTTAAAGAAATATTGTGTTTCATAACCCATTGTGGTATCAAATTGTGAATTTAATTTGTATAACTTGTGAATATCTATATGTCTAACCGCCCTTGGGGCACATGTAGAAAGTGTGCAGGGGACGGGAGGATCCAAAATTTGGGTTCTCTTCTTTTTCTTCATTAAGTAGGGCTTTGTGCCAAGGCCTTTTTTCCTCCCGCGCACCTCAAAACATGTATAACCAGGCTCAGCTGGGTTTGAAAAAATATCCTCTATTAGTTCTTCCTCGAGATATTAGGAGTGCACTGCTTATCGCATCTTTCAGAATCCTCTCGTTTTTCCAGGATCCGAAGGAATATTCACAGGGTCCCTCCGGACTCTGGCATTACTTTTGAGTCCTGGAGTTTAAGGTTGCAGCCAACCATTGCCAGTCATTTAGGGTGTCCGAGTTTTTTGCTGTGACAACTCCCTTGTGACAATTTGTTCTACCTGTTTTGCTCCTGCTATAGTAATTTTGATTTGATCTCTTGTTTCCAAGCCTACCTTGGTGGAAGTAGTTTATTTGTTTTGCTGATCCGTTGTTTCAATTTCGTGTTGTAGTGCTAAGTGCTCTTCTTTCTTGCTTTTGAGCACTTCAGCAATCTTCTCCAGACGCCTTCTTTCATTATCATCCATAGAGAGCTCCAGCTTCTTTGATTGCCTTGTTGTCTTTTGTGTCTCAATGGCTCGGCTCACATCTTCGGGGGATGGGAGTGTGCGAAGATGTCTCTCTTGCCCTGAATACCTCAAAGCCAAGAGACATGAGCACCGGTGCAGCGTGAATGATTATGTCCATCACAATTCTTGACTGAATATGTAACACCACTTTATCATTTCTAGTTTCCTCTGCAAACTCTACGACATGTAAGTCGTCAGATATAATCTGTTTAGGCTTGGGACTAAATAAAGTAGTTTCATGACCTTGTTACGATTCAGGATAAGGTTGTCACTGCTGTCCACACGTTCCAGTAATATCTTCTGATGATACAGGTTGTTTATGTTCAGTTTGATCCCTTTTCGTAGTTATTAAAGTTCCTGGTTCTTCTGTCAAAGTTTGTAGCGACATTTGGGGGTCTGCCAGAACTGGTTTGTCCAATCTCAGCCGAGCTCGGACCTTGGGGATCTTTGATACCTCCTTCCAGTCCTTACAATATGTCCACCAGTTGTCATCACTTTGTCGCAATCGACCTTGTTAGAAGCTTATGTGCTTCGGGTTAGCTGTTCCCATTTCTCATTTAGTGTGATAAGAATTGGGCTAAGTGGACCCTATGGTTTGGCCGCAGGTAGGGCCACTGGGCATACAATGGTGCACATTCTCGTTTGATTTACATGATTCAACCTGCTCTTGTTGCTCTCAATTTCACACGTTTGACCTTGGGCGGGCGTCTGGGGATACAGGCTCCAGCGATGTGGTTCCAGCTACTCTGTCGTCTTCATAAGTCGACATTTTTAGTAGATCCGCAGGGATATCATTAATGCAGACTATTTCACTAACAATGTCTTCTTCAGATCCCGGTTGGGCCTGCTGTTCATAACATGCTTTTGTTTTTTCAATTTGCTCACTGGGTGATTTGCTATTTACCGTTACGTGTACGGTTTTTATATTTCGAAGACATTTTCTTAAGCTGTTCCCCCGGCGCATCTTCTTTACAGATTGGTTTTTAGGTTTCTTTGTGGAACCTTGAGCCATAGGCTTTGGCTTTAGTTTAACCACGGGTGCACTCTTATTTCCTTTAAATATTGGGAACACCACAACCTCAATATTCTGAGTGGTATTCGTATCGCCTAATGTCTCGATTGCTGAGCCAATACAAACCTTGCTAAGACCTGAAGTCGTGGGTGCTTGCATGTTTTATAACGCCAGTTTTCCACTGCGCAAAGTGTGTTTTAGTGCAGTGTTAAATGAGGTTTCCGACACATCACCCAGCGGCAGACTTAAAATGGAGTCTCCATCATTTGGTATAGCTAAACATCCCTTCTTGTGGCTCTCAAATACCTCAGTTGGGGTATTAATCTCTTCTGTGTTGACATTCTTCAACTCCACTTTATTTTCTTCCGGTGGCGTTTATGGACTTGTCTGGATTTTTGGCCTAGGGCAGACTTCAGCTAAAACCGTGACGCTTGAGCCATCTCTCTTACCAGTCTTATCATTGGTCATGGACGGTTTTACGGTCTTCCGGGAGAGAGACCCATTGAGAGTTAAGCTTTGATTTCGATTAAGCAAAGGCTGTTGCATGGGCATCTGTGAGGTTGGAAACCCCAGTTCCCGTGGGACTGGCCGGCAATGGCCAGGCAAAACAGAAAAATCACAAGAAAACTCCCACCAGAGAGTTAAGTCGAGTGATCCAGAGTCAACAAGAGCAGTGACTCCCACTAATAATAACACAAGAAAGGTCAATATGTCAATGTTAGGAATTACAGACAGTTCTCCAACAGTAGATGTCGGACCACGGACTACATCTCCCATAATGCCTCTGGGTCAAAACAAATATATTCCTTTTAAACCAAAAATGAATAAAAGGGGGTTGCATACCAGGAAGGAAAGGTTCCCTTTTCCGTATAGCCGTGTCAGGAAGAGATACGGTGTGGGCAAAGTACGGGATAGGGAAGTTGCACTGAGCCATTGCAAGAATAAAGAAATAGAAAAACCAACGCCTCGGGAGGTGGAGAGGGGAAGGGAGGGGCT
Source organism: Ambystoma mexicanum (assembly GCF_040938575.1). Taxonomy (NCBI): domain Eukaryota; kingdom Metazoa; phylum Chordata; class Amphibia; order Caudata; family Ambystomatidae; genus Ambystoma; species Ambystoma mexicanum. The sequence goes on from NC_090923.1 coordinate 725,257,773, forward strand.
GACTGGGGAAAGGTGGAAAGAATTGAACACACCTGAAGGTGAAGAGGGTGGAGGGGCGGTTAAAAGCGGCCATCTGGCTCTCCCGATTCTTTCATGTAGGAGCAGAGTGTGGGCGCAGAGGAGTGGAGTCCGGACGTCAGTGGATTTGAGTGGGCATACTAGGTCAATCAACCCCTGGGACCGAGGAAGCCCCTAAAGCCACACATTCAAATCGGGGATCTGAAAAACCACAGCAAAAACAAAGACGGCAAGGAAAAAGTGCTCTTGGAATTCCTGTGGCATTTACGACCTGAGCTCTAATTGCGAGAGCACAACGCCGGTCTAGGAGGAACATTCTTGGTGTTTTTTTTTAATTTTATTTTTTTCTCTTCCTTGTTCAAACACGGCTCAGGAGGAAAAGCCGGCAGCAAGAAGTGAAAGGCTCAGTGAGATGTCCAGTGCAAGTGAGGCGCAGGACTGAAAAGCCAACAATGCACAATTGAAGTTTGTTTTGTTCCTCGGCCTCGTTTATATCTTTCTGCCCGGGACACTTGAACTCTGATTCAAAGAAGGCAAACCCGAGGCAGGACTTTTCTTTACTTTGGTTCTGAATGCACAGTGCCAGCGAGAAGCCTATTTACTTTGCATTATTTGTGATATGAGTTACAAAAGCTGCAATTTCGTTCTGAATGCCTGAATAAACCCCTTCTTTTATTTAACCTGAATTACTGACTCCTGCCTGCTATTTAACAGCATCTCTTTTGTTTATGTAGCAGCAGGGGCAGGGCACACTGGCAGCCCTACCTTCAGCATCCTGCTTCGGTTTCCCTTTTTTGAACAGGGCCAGTGCCTCTTTAGCAACTTGAGCAATTTTTTTTTTCAAGTGATAATTTCTTTTTTGTTCTGTCAATGTGTTTAATGAGGCATCAATCCTTTTGATAAGGTGAGTTTGAGTAAGCAAGTTGTTATGGTCTTCAAGCTTTAATATCTGAGTTTATTAAAGCTATCAATGTTGTCAAATCCTTGATGTTGTCATTGATGTTCTCATATAATTTGATAAACGGCACAATTGAGATGGACATTGATGACATTATTAGTGTTTGAAGGTCTGGTAGCGCCTTGTGTTCAGTTGGCGCCATTCCTGGACCTTTACGTGTTTCCTGCTGTTTATTTGATATAAGGGTCTTTGCCCGCCTAATTTTCCGATAGGGTCGTTCCATGAGTGAGGAGTCAGAAGTTGACTTTGTCGTTGATGAAGACGCCTCACTTTCGGATGAGTCTGTTTGACTCTTCTTATCAAGACCACTAATGACCATCACGCGCCTAGTATCGCGTGATCTTTTGTTATTCTTATGTTCAGAGCAGTTGATTTTTGGCGACAAGTTGATCTCAATTTGTCTTTGTTTGGAGTTTCCACTCACCCATGGTTCGGCCAGAACCTTTCTAATTGGGCTTGCTTTGTCCTTGGCATTTGGTTCATTACAACTGCTTTTATCAGACGAAGCTTTTGATTTTTTTTAGATTGCGCGATTTGTTCAAGTGGGTCAAGTCATGTAGCAGTTTCTTTACTACTTCCAAGGAATTTCATTTGTTTGCCATTTGCGGCACGTGCATCAATACTTGTGTTATGGTTCAGTTGGCAAACAGTGAGTTTTCAACTGGATTGTTGCTGCCCTCTTTGTGTTTCCGAGGTTAACAAAACACTTCATCATCAACTTTAATGTTCGACTCGTTCAGGTTGATTGTTATGAGCCTCACATTAGTGTCACATTCTGGCTCAAGGAGGCATTCCCGACACTTTATTGCACTGTCTGGCTCAAGTCTCAGGTTTTGCGTACAAGAAGAACAGTTTGTTTCGCCGACCCGCATTTCGTGTTGAGTTCCAACCTCCTGCTGTAGAAGTCTGTTGTGTGCGTCACAACAGGTGGCATTCTTTGCCTCTTTCAGATGTTTATTGTGCATGCGCCAGGCTAAAACATGCAGCTGAGGAATTATCGGTGCAGGCTCGATATCGTGTGAAATGCTTGAGCAATTTGTTTCAAGGTTTTTGAGTACACGCTCACCCGTGGAATACTCGCCTTCCCAGATTGCATGCTCACTACAATCAGCTTGCAGAGGTCTGGCACGCAGATTAAACTTCAGTAACCCCTGGTTGGCAGGATTGTCTGAGAGACCATTTTTAGGATCAGGTATAACATTATGGGACAGTACAGTGTGAGCTCTTGGTTATAGGAGGCCATGAGAAGGGCTCAGGGCAGAGACAATCACTGCTCACGCCGGCCCAGCCACTGCCGCTGCCCCCTCTCTAGTCAACGTCACATGCTCATTGGGATCAATGGCACCTACTGCGGTATGTTCTTCAGTTTCGCACGATTCGCACAATTCGCCTGAACACGTGAGGTAGTGACTTATTTGTGGCTGGAGAAGGTGGCACTCTGCCAGGGCTCCCGGGACCTCACGTTTTCGTTGAGCCCTCATTCTCAATGAAGAGGCTGATTTATCCCACGTGCCGCCGGTCATGATTCCTCCGGTGAGCTGGCGTTAAAATGCAAAACTTCCTCACACTCCACGGACTCAACAGACTCTGCTAGACTCTGCATCAGCTTTTACAGAGTCTCCGCCCAGAGTTCAATAGAGAGCAAAGAAACACACCAAAAATCCACAATAGGTTCACTGCTCCGCTTGCTCCTCTTGCTCAACAGACTCTGCTGGACACCACCACTATCAGATGCATAGGACATTCCAACAGTTGAACCACTTTACAGAATCTGCACCACGGATTTAGAACCCCGGGGATCTTCCTCCTCCACCGCACCTCCCTAGTGTCTAGAATGTTTAGACGACAACTAAGGAGTATATCTCAAATCTTTGGGAGGGGAACTATTTAGGAAGCACGTTCAAACCTTTTCCATCTTCAATCATTATGGGCCCCAACTTATCTTGACCACATCACTCTTCAGTATCAAACAAGTCCCGGGCCTGGAGCTTCTTCTTGACCTTTGACGGATTGCACATTAATTCATCAGTCTTAATATCTCTCCCCTTCAAAATTTGCTTCAATTTCCAACATTCTAGATATTCTCCTGACCACTTTCCAATAATTCAAATGGTCGAGCAAGGGATTCTTCTGTATATTTCCAATATAATGCCATTATCCTCCATACCACCATAGATTCTAGGGACTGTAAGTTCAACTCTAACCTATTTTATTTTTTATTTGTTTTGGCTTAAGCCTTTACAAAGATAATACAAGATATTTAGTAAAAAAACAAAAACACATAAAAGTTACAATACATGTCCTGGTTTTCCACTAGCCCTATCATTTTTCTATTTTTTTGTTAGATCTATGTTTTAAGTACATTTGTCCTTTACTTTTACATACTAAATAGTCAGTCCGCTTTCTATTATCACCTGGATGGCTGCAAACGTCAAAGCTGCATTGCTTCCAGAGGTAATTCTGTCCCAAAGGAAGTCTGAGATTATATCTTCCTCTCTCCATACAAAGTCTCTGAGGAGTCTTAGTCGTTGAAGCCATGTGCCTTCACATTCCATTAGAACATGTCTTAATGTTTGTTTGGCAGGATTGACACAGATTGAGCAAAGTTTTTTTGCTATATCCCCTTGGTTGCACTTTGCCAAAACAGCCCCACACTGGACAAGATTCAGTCTCATTCTAAGAAAGTCTGAGCGCAGTTTCCTGTTTGGGGATTTTAGTAGATAGTAAGAGAGACACCCAAGTTTCTTTTCTCCCTTCAGAAATAGATTTTGAATTGGTGCTTCTCTTACTCTCTCTACTGTTTCAATCCAATCCTGTTGTTCTAATCTTCTTTTCACTTTGAGTGGGTTTAGGACTAAAGTCTCTTCGTTTGTATCTAAAGTCTTCAGTTTTTCCAATGTTTTCGCCTCTAATAGGGTGAGGATAGTTGATTTCTTTAGCAGTGTTTCATGTCTGAGGTCTCCATATAGTGTCGAATCTTTGCTTGTTGTTATTTCTCGAGACAGTGAGATGAGTTTCCAGTCTGCCATACAGTTCAATGACTTTAGACCTAGCTCAAATCTCAAACTTTTTAAGGAGGCACAGTTTGGGAGGCCCAGAGCTTTTTTCCATATGCGGCCCTCAAAATTGTCCCAGTTTATGTACCAAAGATCGGGTTTGGCTTCTAGACCGTACAGAATGACTGGGACAACTTTGGCAAGGTAGAACTTTACCAATGGAAGAATGGAAAACTTACAAAATGTATAATTTAATTTAATCATTTGTGATGTGAATTGTGTCACTTTAGCCATGATTTCACTTTCTGCTTTGTGGTTTACTGGATGGGCATAGATGTTATATCCCAAGTATTTTATGGTTTCTACTGTTCTTATCCGTTCTCCTCCCATATTCCAGTTTAAACATTTTGTTTTTGAAAGCGGATGTTTAAAAATCAGGATATTTGATTTAGCCGGATTTACTGTCAATTTGTTTAATCCCACATACTCGTTCAGTTTGTCGAGTAAGTGTTGTAAGCCAATTGATGTTCTGTCAAGGAGAACTATATCATCCACGTAGGCGAGCCAACATATTTTTCTCCCATTTAATATTGGGCTTACCAAAGCAGATGGTTGCAAAAAAAACCCATATCTGCTAAGAACAGGTTGAAGAGCAGAGGTGCTCCCAAGCATCCTTGTCTTACCCCCCTGTTAACTTCAACCCGTCTTGAAAGGTGTCCCATTGCATCGAGCCGTACTCTCAAATTGGTTTCTCTATGTAGTTCCACTAGGATGGACAATAGTGATTCTGGCATTCCCCATTTCCGGAGTTTCTCCCAAAGTAGACCTCGTTCTATTTGGTCGAAGGCTTTGGACAAGTCTATCCAGGCTCCGTACAATGCTTGTTTTTTCCCCCTTCTTTTTTGTTCACTTAAGATGTTTAAGATCAGGCCATTAAGAGATGTTGAATGGCCTTTACGGAATCCTGTTTGAAAGCGTGATAGAATATTGAAATCTTCCACCCATTTTAAGATGTGATTTAGTAGAAGTTTCATAAAGATTTTGCTTTCAATATCCAGCAATGCTATTGGTCTATAGTTCATTGCTACACGGCGATCCCCATGTTTAAAGAAGGGTATTATGAGGGCCGTTTTCCAAGATGCTGGGAAAGTCCGTTTTTTTAATAATTTCCTCAAAGAGAGCAGACAAGAGTTTTGACCACAACACAGGTTCGCTTTTCAATGCCTGATAGATCAAGCCATTTAATCCCGAGGCTTTAGATGTTGAGGAGTTGATAATGATTTCATGTATGTCCTCTTCATTGAAGTTAAGTTGCCAACGGAGTTCTTGCATGCCTCTAAATTCATGGTTATTATCGCTCTTATATGTCTCTGTAAAGTACCTCAACCAGCCTTCTTCTGACACTAAGTTACATAGTGATTGGGTATAATCCCCTTCAAATTGGTTCATTATTTCCCAGAAGTTCTTGCTGTTGTTTTCTCTGAGGGTTCTTAGTATGTGCTCGCCGTCTGTTTGCATCCGAATAGCTTTATGTGAGATTGACCATGATTTATAGTTTGTTTTTTGATTTTTTATCTCGATTTGCATTTTTTCAAACGAATATCCTGCTTTATGAATGTCTCTCAGAGCTTTTCTATGCTCTCTTTTCCTCCTTTGTGTATGTTCATCAAAGGCATGTAGATGTTTCTGTTTTGCTTCTCCCGCTAAATATTTGGGCGCTAAGGTTGCCCATAGAAAATTGGTGAATCGGTCTGGATTGCATTGTATTTTCCAGATGTGTTCAGGAATCCTTTTGAGATTCCCATTCAATTTATCTCCCCCATCTTTGTATTTGACAACTCTGAGTTTTCCTTTTTTTTCTTCTAACAATTGTAGTTCTCTCTCAGTCTCTGTTGTTAAGATGTTTTCAAATAGCAGCTCCAATCTGCTATGGTCACTGCCAATTTCCTGTTTTATTGTTAGGGTGGAAGGTAAAGCCTGCAGGGTTTTTGAAACAAAAATGAAGTCTAACGCAGAGGATGTGTTCCCTCTTTGCCAGGTTATGTATGGTTCACCCTCCTGTGTGCCAACTACCATGTAAAGATCCCATTCTTCCATAAATTCCCGCCACTTTTTTCCCCTGCTCATTTTTCCGTGGGTTCTTCGATCTGAGTCTCCTTTCTGTGGATGTAAACAGTTCGAGTTGAAGTCTCCTGCTACCACAATTTTACTGGATGCTGAGGTTGTTTTTAATAGTTCAAATAGTAATGCTAGGTCTTCCAAAAAACAACTTAGTTTTGATGTCACTGTGTTCCAATAAATATTTACAAAGATCCAGGTATTAGTGGTTTCTTGTAAGTTTATTTCAGCTCTACATGCCTGGATACCATGGGGATTTTTCCATATTTCTGTAATGTTTTTGAAAACTTGGTTTTTCAATGCTATCAATAAGCCTCCCGAAGGACGACCTAATGGTTTTTGTGCAGCTGATAAACATATGACTGTATAACCTTCAATGTTTAGTGGGTTTACCAGCCAGGTTTCTTGCAACAGAATTGCATCTCCCTGATTGAATATATATGTCTGTGTTTCTTTATCTCTGATGACACTAGAGCCTCTTGTGTTCCAACTAAAGATACTTATATTTTTCCTTCTAAAGTCGCTGCGTGCCCAATCCCAGTTTCTGTAGTACTTCTGTCAGTATTTCTGGAAGGAGCTCGAGGGTATTATCTTTTGTCGTGGGAACTCTTTCTGAGTTTCTCTTCCCTGTGAGGATTGCCTCATTTTGGGATGTTCTTCTTTTGTTTGGGCATACAGGGTTATGATGTTCGCTCATGATGTTTTTTTCCTATCATTGCACGAGACTTCTAAACCATAGGATTCCAATTCAATTGAATTTTGTAGGATTACATTTTTTGCATTTTCAGACGTCAATATGAGTTCTACCAAAAATGGGTCATTTGACATTGGAAATTTCACATTCTCAATGTTACCGGAATCGAAGGACTGCAGATTTTTAATTTTGTGCATTATGCCTAAAATTACTCCTTGATTCAAAGCTTTATGTTGCCTATAATTTGAGCGCAACCTCAACCAGACTCTTTGGATGGTATTTTCTATTTGTATGCTTTGGGTTGACTGAACACATACTATAGAAGGGGTCTGAGTGTCTGATATGTTCTCCTCGCGGTTTGTAGGGATGACAAGTCTCGTAAATTTCCCTTCTCCATTTTGAATTTTATCATTTGTTTTGGATATGTTTTTTCCCACTATATTTGCTAGGACATTTGGATTAGGGGAGATTAGGCTTGGGTCTTTGGCGGCCGCCTGTTTCTTTAATAGGAAAATAGGGGCGATTTTCCTGTTCTCCTGATGACATAGAGCAATGGCTTTCCCATTGGATTTATTTATTTCGAGCTGGGGGCTTTCTTTAAAAAAGATAGGGGCCCATTTTTCTATTTTTGTTGTGGGCTCCTTTTGGAATTTAGCATTTGAGTTGTTTTTCGCTGATAGTTTCTCTGTATTTGGCTGTCCTTTCAGATCCTTGTCTGCTTCTTTGTTTTCCTCTTTTGGATTATCCTTTTGCTCTGTCTCCTCCTCTGTTTGCAAGCCAATGCTTGCTTTTGTTATTAAAGCTATGTCATCCAGTTTGTTCCTTTCCATTACTTTGATTTTCTTAGGGATAGCAGTCTTATGCTTCTGGTTTCCCTTTTCTGCAATAGATTTATTTTCCTCTGTGTGGTTTTGCAGTACTTTAAAGTCGCCCTTAATACTCTCTTGTTCCTCACTATACTTATTTGGCTGTATTATATGATATATTTTTCCCCTCTCTTTATCGGCTTTGTCGCATTTCCGTCCTCTGTCTTGTTTTTGTTTTCCTTTAGGGTGTATAGATTTGGATCTCCCTCTCTTTACAAGACGGTTCCTTCTTTTTCTTCTACCTCTTGATGTTTGCTCCCCTTGTTCTTGCCATTCTTGGGGTTCCCCCGTTGGTATGTTTTTTCGTTTATCACATTCTGTTTTTTGTATGTTTTTTCCAGTTTCTACCTCTTCCTCCATTACGGTAGCAAGTCTTAAAAATTCTTCCATTATCGAGTCTGAAAGCGGTGTGTCATCAAGTGAATACTCCCGATTTTTTTCTGGGGTTTTCTCTGCTTGAACTAGGGAAGGATGTCTTTTCAAAGTTGAGACAACCTCTTGCAACAATCTATTGTTAAGGTTACCGATTTCATTTTTTTCCTTCAAAGATTGCTGGATGGAGGAGATGTCAAGTCCTTGCTTTACAATCTCAAGGTTTAAAGCCTGAATTGGAGTGCTCAGTTTTGTGTTAATAGCATTTGCCAAACCCACTAAAGTGGAGTCGCATATTGCGATTTCTTTTGTCATTTCTAACAATGTCCCGTTTTGCGATTGAACTTCTCCTTTTAACATCTCGAAGACTGAAACTAAAGAGTTAAGAACAAAGTTCAAAGCTTTCAATGTGTCTGTATTTAACTTTGTTTGTGTCTTCTCATCGTCTTTGAGATCTGTTTCACTTTGTTCCTGAAAAAGTTTTGTAACATTTTTTGGTGGTTGTAGGTTTTGTGGCGATGGAGGAGTCACATTATCCTCCTCAATTTGAATGGGGACTTCTTTTTCCAAATTTGTTGATGTGAAATGTATTTCTGTGCTAGAAGCCGGGGTTTGAGAAAGCCTAAGGTCTTCCCATAGGATGAGTGATTCTCCTTCGATGTCACTGTGACTTTTGTATCGTTTTTTCCCGAAGTGATTTTCTATTTTACTTTGTATCCTTTTTGTTGTGATGGTATATTCTAAGCCCCGCTTCCAGTTGTTCACTATTGCAGTGTTTGGATCTTTCTCCATGGTGCTTTTTAGTGGGGTGCTATGAGTTTCTTCAGCATGTACCAGTACTTGGATTTGTTGCAGGGTTTTTAATTTATGTTCTCCTGTGCATGTTGCGCAGTTGTTATACTTACTTCCTGATTTTTACTTAAATACGATCTATCCCCTGTTCCTTCCATTTCTTTTGTGCTGCGAAGTTTCATTCAGCTCTTTTTTTGGTCACAGAGCACTCTATAATGTGTGCACTGTGGAGAGAGAAAAAAAAAAAAGAAGTGCAAAATGATGTGTGTAGAGTAGTTAGAAACCTGAGTGAAATGGACACTTACTATATCAGAGATCCTTGTAGTCTAGGATGTGTATATCACGCTGATCTATCAATGGACCCCTTATGAAGTTCAGAGAAGTAAATGTGTCCCAAGTCTTAATGGGTAGAACCAGCGTGATCCATGGAAGAAAATATCCCGCAGTCTTGCGCGGTAAACAAGCTGAAGTACGATACTGTACAGGTGTAGTGTGTCCCCTTACCTCAGTGTCACTCCACCTGTTGTTGGATAGTACAGGCTCTGTTCGATTTCCACTGTAGATGTAATGTGTGGACCTTTATAGGGCCGTATGCGCCCACACGCCAAACAGCCGCACAACAGCCGATGGGCTTTACTCCCTCGGGCTTAACGCCGCGAGGGTGGTTCACTCTGCGTTATGAAGGAGAGATGTGTTATGTGGTTTGTCACGTGCTTCTGCTAGCTCCGCCTCCTCCAGGAAGCGAGCTATAGTCGGCAAGAGCCCCTTGACAGCTCGCAATGCCGAGATGGAATCCGCTGCAAAAAACGCTCGTTTTTAATTAGGAAGCACTTCTCCTTAGTCCAACACCACTCGCCCCTCGGGCGGCTCACTCTGCGTTATGAAGGAGAGATGTGTCACGTGGTTTGTCACGTGCTTCTGCTAGCTCCGCCTCCTCCAGGAAGCGAGCTATAGTCGGCAAGAGCCCCTTGACAGCTCGCAATGCCGAGATGGAATCCGCTGCAAATCCGCTGCAAAAAACGCTCGTTTTTAATTAGGAAGCACTTCTCCTTAGTCCAACACCACTCGCCCCTCGGGCGGCTCACTCTGCGTTATGAAGGAGAGATGTGTCACGTGGTTTGTCACGTGCTTCTGCTAGCTCCGCCTCCTCCAGGCAGCGAGCTATAGTCGGCAAGAGCCCCTTGACAGCTCGCAATGCCGAGATGGAATCCGCTGCAAAAAACGCTTGTTTTTAATTAGGAAGCACTTCTCCTTAGTCCAACTCCACTCCAACTCTAACCTAATTGCAAAAGTTGGTAAGCCATAAGGGAGCCTCAGGACCTTGCGCCAGAAGAAACCCTCTGGCTTGTTCCACACAGAAAAGGAGAGATGGAGAATGTCTTCGGCACCATAAGTAAAAATTTGGGCCACTTTTTGTTTGAAAAATGAGAGTATTGGGATGAGTGTGAAATGCCCATATTTCTTCTCGAAGCTCTTTCCCTGATTTATCAATATTGACAACCTAGATCGCAGGTATGTATAGTGATCAGATTCACTTCAACTCTTGTTTGTTGTCACTCCCAGATATATAATGGAGTCAACAACTTCTAGGGGAATCCCCTCTAATCTCCAGGTGAATCTCTCACTTTTTTTGCTGGCTGCTCTCAACCATAATTTTAGATTTTCCGACATTGGTCTTCATACCATTTAGGCTCAGGAATGCCTCAGAAAGGCATTTAATCTCCTTTGCAGACCGATCTGGGTCAGTACTAAAAAGACAAGATTGTCTGCAAAGAGGACCCATGGTATCCCCCCTCCCGTTAATCTTCGGAGGAAATGCCCTTACTGCGTTTTGAGACTCCGCTAGATCAGGTATACATAGACAAAACAGGAGGGGTGCCAAGGCACACCCCTGTTTTAGCCCACAGAAAGTGTCAATTTTGTCAGATAAGGAACAAGTTACTTACCTGTAACTGTTGTTCTCTAGCATAAAGCATGGGTCTGGCATCGATTCACATGCTCATGAATATTCCCCGTCGTCAGGCCGGGAATCCTCGGTAAAGAAAAAAATCAGTATCAGTTTCGTTTCTGATCTGTCTTTCTTAGTAGTAACCAATCACTGGTCTCTGGGTCATACTGCCCCCAGCCAATGACTGCCCTCTCCCTAAGCCCCGCCTCCGGCAGCCATCCTCAGATTTGGTAGCACATAAAGTGGCAGTTATGACCAAGTGAAGAGCCGCAGAGGGGTAGGAGGGAGGGTTCGCATGTGAATCCATGCCAGGCCCATGCTGGAGAACAACAGTTACAGGTAAGTAACTTGTTCCTTCTCCAGCATGGGGTCTGGCATGGATGCATATGCTCATGAATATAAGAATACATAGCAGTACACACATGCGCAACCATGGGAGGTGGCAAGGCTCAACATTAAGCATTACATAAAACTCAACATTAAGCATTTCTTACCTCCTCACCAGGCTCACCTTAAGCAAACAGGTTGCGCAGCACTGCTTGGCCGACCCTGGACTCCTCCCTGGAATCCCGGTCGACGCAGTAGAATCACGTGAAGGTGTGCGTCGACCTCCACGTAGCAGCCCTGCAGATGTCCAGCAGGGGCACACCCGACAAGAACGGTGTGGTAGCAGCGACCGCTCTGGTCGAATGGGCTCTCGGACGGCCGGGAAACGGTCGGTTCGCCAACCTATGACAGTGCATGATGCAGCCGGAGAGCCATCTGGAAATGGAAGCCTTTGAGCGAGCCTTCCCTTGGTTCACAGGCCCTAAGTTCACAAACAGCTGTGATGTCCTACGAAAACTCTTAGTTCGGTCCACGTAGAACTTCAGCGCTCTAGCTACATCCAGCGAGTGCAAAGTCCTCTCGGCCGGCGACGAAGGCAACGGGAAAAAGACTGGTAACACCAAGGGCTCGTTGAGATGGAAGTCCGACGGCACCTTGGACATGAAGGAGGGGTGCGTCCTCAGCACTACCCTTGTATCGTGCATGAAAGGTCGGTTATGGAGGCTTGCAGGATAGTGCCTGGATCTCTCCCACGCGTCGTGCGGAGGGGATGGCCACCAGGAACGCTGTTTTCCACGACAGAAAATTCAATGGGGCCGAATGCAATGGCAGACCCATGATCCTGGTCAGCACCACGTTGAGCTCCCATGCCGGGGCTGGCGCCTTCACCGGCGGGAATGATCGAAACAGTCCCATCATAAATTCCTTAACCAGGCGATGAGACCACAGGGATGGCCTCCCTGTAGTCCTGGTGTATCGGGAAATCGCTGCCAGGTGTATCTTGATTGAAGCATGAGATAGTCCAGTTTTGGCTAGCAACAGAAGGTACGGCAATACTTGAGGGGCCCTAATCCGCAGAGGGTTAATCTTCTGTGCACGGCACCAGATTGAGAACCTCTTCGATTTATGTCCGTAGCACTTGAGAGTTGAGGACGCCCTGGCCTTCGCAAGAACCTCTCTGCAGTCAGCCGGGATATCGTATCCTCCGAACTCTAGTACTGCAGGAGCCAGGCCTGCAAATTCAGCGACTCTGGGTCGTGATGAAGAACTGCGCCTCCTTCTCTGGAGAGAAGATCTGCGTCCGTCGACAGCTTGATTGGTGGGGACGCCGACAAGTCCAGAAAGTCCGGGAACCAGATCTGCCTCGGCCACGCCGGTGCGAAGAGGATCATTCTGCAGGATCTCTTGAGCTGGTTGATGAGTCGGAGCAGCAACGGAGGAAACGCATATAGGAACAGGCCGTCCCAGAGGAATGAGAAAGCATCGCCCATGCTCCTCGGTTGGGGAAACCTGCTAGCGAACCTCTGGAACTTGGAGTTCTTCGCCATATGAAACGGCACCAGAAACATCCCTTGAGTAACGGTACAATGCCACAGATCCTGGGCTTCCTTGGATAGGGCCGGGGATCTGGTTCCGCCCTGCTTCCGGATGTAGAACATCGTGGTGGTGTTGTTGGTGAAGATCCTCACCACCTTGCCCTTGAGGGACGGGAGAAAGGACCCGAGGGCCCAGAACACTGCCCGGAGCTCCAGGATGTTGATGTGGAGAGGCTTCTCCTCCGGCAGCCAAAGGCCTCTTGCGTTAAGATCTCCAGTGTGGGCTTCCCAGCCCTCCAGGGAGGCATCAGTCGTCACCATCGCCTGGTGGGCTGGGGTCTGAAACTCTGTCCCTGCCGCTAGATGAGCGCGGGTGCCCCACCACCGGATCGCTCGTCGGAAGGTCTCGTTGAGGGATCCTGTCCTCGAAGCTGCCCGTCGCTTGAATCCAGCGGGCGTCGAGGAACTCCTGTAGAGGGCGCATCCGAAGTCTGCACAGGCGCAAGAGATAAATGCAAGAGGACATCATCCCGAGGAGGGACTTGATGGACCTCACTCTGGCCACGTCCGTAGCCAGCAGACGCTGCACCTTGCCTAGGATGGCCTTTGTCCTTTCCTCCGACGGCGAGGCCAGACGCGCCACTGTGTTGAGCTTGGCTCCCAGAAACAGTGCGACTTGAGAGGGGACCAGGTGGGACTTGGGGAAGTTGATGGAGAACCCCAGGTCCGCGAGTAGCTGTACAGTCTTTGCCGTGTGTTCTACGGCGAGCTGCCTTGTCCTTGCGTGGATGAGCCAATCGTCCAGGTAGGGGTAGACGTGGATCCCCTGCAGGTGCAGCCGCGCCGCCACTGGAGTGAGGCACTTGGTGAAAACCCTGGGTGCCGACTTTAATCCGAACAGGAGGGTGAACTGGTAGTGGACCACGAACCTGAGGAACTTCCGGTGTCCTTTTAGAATGGGAATGTGAAAGTATGCATCTTCCAAATCCAACGACGACAAGAAATCGCCCTCCTCTAGCTGTCCCAGCACGTGCTGGAGGTTGACCATCCGGAACTTCTGTGCCTTGATGTACTTGTTCAGTCGTCGCAGGTCTAGGATGGGTCGCCACCCACCCGTCTTCTTTTTCACAAGGAAGTACCTTGAGTATACTCCAGAGCCCCGGAGCCTCTTTGGGACGAGCTCGATGGCACCTTTCTTGAGCATCGCCCTTACCTCCAAGAGCAGTTGAGGGACGTGGTTTTCTTTCCTGGCCACAGGAAGAATGCGGGGGCACTTTTTTAGAAATTCGAGGGCGTGCCCCTGGGCCAGGGCGTCCAGCACCCAACGGTCGGTGGAGATAGACTCCCACACGCTGACTAACTTCGCCAGCCGGCCTCCCACCGGGGTGCTTCGGTGGGGGTCCGACGCCACGGTCGGTTCAATCTTGCTTGGAGGACACCTTGGCGCCTTGGCCTCCCTGGCGATGACGGCAGGATCCACCCGACTTGCCTCGTCCTCTATAGGCTTCCTGTGACGAGGAGCGGGCCGCTTGGCGGTACATAGAGGAGCCACCAATGAATCCCTTGGAGGCACCCTGCTTGCCTCCGGAGCTCCGAAAGGACGGCCTCCGTTGCTGGAGAACTCCCAGGGCCTTAGCTGTCTCTGTGCCCGCCTTGATGGCTTGGAGGGACTCATCCACTGTTTTCCCAAAAAGGTTGTTCCCGTCGAACGGCATGTCCAAAACCTTGGCTTGTACGTCCTCGCGGAAATCCGTCGCCTTGAGCCACCCTGGTCATCTGAGGCAAACGCTGTTGCCTAGCTGGTGGAAACAGGTGTCGGCAATGTCCCTTGCCACTGTAATGGAGTGGTCCGATGCCACCCCACCTTCTTGCAAGATCTCCAGGGCCTCAGCCCTCTTGTCGTCCAGTAGGAAGTCCAACAGGGGGGCGATCTTGTACCATAACTCCCTGTAGTAGCGGGCCACGATCGCGAGGGCGTTGGCCGCCTTAATCGTTGTTGCCGCCGACGAGATAACTGGTCGTCCCATTGCATCCAGCTTCTTTCCTTCGCCGTCTGGCGGGGAAGTTGACGTTGAGGCCAATGCCCCCCCCCCCCCGCTTTCATCTTGGCCGCCGCTGAGACGACAGTCAGGGGTCGGCTGCGCCCTAAGACATAAAGGTGGTGCGTCGGGGACCCGGTACTTCTTCTCGTACCGATCCCTCTTGGCAGGCGTCATAGACTGGTTCTTGAGAAGGGTGAGACCCTCGTCCCAGATGTCATCCAGCAGAGGCACGGCGAGGACTGTCTTCCTCTTGGCCTTGCGCCGTTGGTAAAGGAAACCTTCCTTCTTCTCTTGGGGGCAGAGCTAAAAAAGCTCTGATGCCCTGGCGATCATAGCGTGGAAAGAACCAATCTTGTCGGGCGGGGAAGCTCGGGCTGGAGGCGATGGGAGCTCCGTCCCGTCGTCGTCATCCGTACCCGTCGTGGCCGTGTCCGTTCCCGTGTCATCCCCAGGTACGGGGGACGTGGGCAAAGGCTGAGTAGGCTGAAAAGGTGGGGCTGGATGGGTCCGTCTTCTCTTGTTTGGGGGACTTCCCGACGGGCCTGGCTCTGGCTCCTCCGTCTGGCCTGGTTCCGGCTCCTCCGTCGGTGGTAGGGGCAATCTCGTCCTTATCTCCGAACATAAGGATTGTATTGCCAACAAAATGGCTGCCGAGTTGTCCGGAGGCTCCGGGTGCGACGGTTGACTAGGAACCTCGCCGCCGCCGTCGCGCTCGTCGTCCCCTTCGTCGTGATCCGTCCCGTGGGACCGGACCTCTTCGACGCCCTCGTCGAGGACCTCCAAGACTTCAACCAGTTCCTCCTCGGAGGCTGTGTCCGTGTCCATAATGGCCACCGCCCCCCCCTTTTTCCGCCGGGGTCTTCACGGGGGTCTTCTCGATGGGCCTGAAAGAGGCTTCCCTCCGCGGTGGCAGGGAAACTCTGGGCCCCGAGGTCGCCTCCACTGGTGTAGCCTCCTCAGGCTGCACCAGGGCTGCCGCGACTTCCTCGATAGAGGCCTTGGCCGGGTGAATCAAGGCCTTCGCCACCTTCTGCGTGCCTGTGGCCTTCACCTTGGGGGGAGGGTCACCGCCTCGGTCCCCCTCGCTGGATCCTTCTAGATCGACCGGGGCCTCTCCAGAAGCTTCGCCGGGTTCTCGGCCTTCCTCTTCCCTTAGCCAGAGCGTTGGCTCGTGGTTGATGGCGCTGGAGAGGATGCGCCCTGCCTGGCAGCCGAGGAACCCGACCGTTCGGAGCTCCCGGGGCCCGCGGACTCGCAGTGCTTTGCCTTTTGTTGGGCCCCCGTCGCCGGGGCGCCCTCACAGGACTTAGACCGCTCGGACTTCTTCTTCTTCTTCTCACCTGACGGGCTCTTTCCTTCCAGCCAGTTGGAGAGGCGAAGATGTCGATCCTTCATTGTCCGCTCCGACATGTTCCCGCAAAACGCACAGTCCTTCTCCACGTGCGTTTTGTCCTCATGAAGGCAGTAGAGACATTTTGAGTGCTGGTCCTCCTTGAACATATTCTGCAGCTGGCATCCAGGGCAAACCCTGAACAGCTTTCCGGGCGTCGAGCTTCCTTTCTCCTGGGCCATGTCCGGGTAGGCCGTAGAAACCTCTGGACTCCAAGAAGGGTAACTCGACGAAAACTTCACCCTTGAGGGACGTAGAAAATCAGCCGAAACGGGTCCCCGTTGATCCGATGTAGACATGGTGGAGCTTCAGGATCTATTTGACCGAAAAATGAGAAAATCTCTTTGAAAAAGTGCCAAAAAGGAAGCAAAAGCTCGAGAGCTAAACACGAGGACTCCCAACACTACAGCATGCGGTAAAAATCTGAGGATGGCTGCCGGAGGCGGGGCATAGCGAGAGGGCAGTATGACCCAGAGACCAGTGATTGGTTACTACTAAGAAAGACAGATCAGAAACAAAGCTGATACTGATTTTTTTCTTTACCGAGGATTCCCGGCCTGACGACAGGGAATATTCATGAGCATGTGAATCCATGCCAGACCCCATGCTGGAGAATGTCCCCTTATTAGACAGCCGAATCCGAACTGAGGTGTCAGTATAAAAGGCTTCCATGGCTTTAACCAGGTCTATCGGGCAATTCCAATTTTCTCTATTTTGCCCAAAGTTTCCCCCTGGTAACACCATCAAAGGCCTGCTGTAGGTCCATGAAGGCGTGACATAACGGTTTACCTGAATACAGTGCCCTTTCTTTCAATAGATTTAGAATGAAGAGATTAAGGGACATACCTCCCTTCACAAACCCAGTTTGTCGCGGATCCAGAGTGCCACTTTTTTCGATGCCCAGACCTTAAGTTCTCTCAACAAAAGTGTTGCGAAGAGCTTCCAAATGGAATTGAGCAGAGCAATGGGTCAGTAGTTCCTAGGGTCTGCTCGACTACCTTTTTTAAAGATGGGAACTATGTTTGCCTCCCTCCTGGAGGCTGGTATTTCCTTATTTGCAATGATCTGCAAAAACATAATGACAATCATTTTGGTCCACTGCTCTCTGTTCTTTTTCAATTCTTGGTAAGAAAGGTCATCTGGCGGCGCGGCTCGAGGAGCTCAAATGGCCCATCATGTCTGCGTCATGTTCATCGAATTCAAAACTCCACCTTGGAGGTGAGCAACCAGTTATCTCATCCTTGTATTCAGGGCCTGCAAAAAGGGACGAATAATGTTGAACCCAATCCCCTTCAGACACCATATTCAGAGATTTTGCCTCTCTAAACACCCCGTTATTAATTAGTTACCAAATGTCTTTAGATTTCTTTGCACAAACCACTTTCAGAACAAATTAGGCGGCATTCTGTGCTCTGATGGTTCTAGAGCTCTTGCACCAACTTTTTTAATTTCTGTCAGAGCTTCCTTATTTGATCTAGTTTAGCAGGATAAGCATCTCCCCCAATAACTTACCACCTTTCTCATCAATCTCCTCTTGTTCACTAGGTCAATATCATATGTGCTTTTGGGACCAAACCATACCCCCCCCCCCTCTCTTGGCGTTATCTTTCCTATAAATTCTTTTAGGATTCCAAGGTACTTATTTTATTCAGATTTTTCTGGATTTGTGTTGTGTATAAACTTGTTACTTTGGTAACTTCTTGGTGTTTTAACCTTAATCGATTACCACCCCATCCTAATTCCACCTTTCCCATTTTTACTTGAGGACCTCCCCTAACTCCCATCCCTCTATATGGATGGCCAATATATCATAATCACTCAGTCTTTGGGGCTTGATCGAAAACCACTCTACCCTCTTTTTTTTAGGTTTTTAGACACAAAGCAATAGTTTAAACACTACTCCGATTTCCCTGATCTCCATGTAACGCACCCTGGTGTCCCCCTCCACTGTTTGACCATTTAAGAGGTGCATCCCTCTCATCAACATATTACACATCCATTCCTGCTCATGTGCATTCCACTGCCCCTCTTTAAGGGGGGGGTGGCTAGCTTGTCCAGCAACTTAACCCCTAAAGTGCCAAGGTTTCGAGGTATCTCTTCCTTGGAATTACCTCCCTGTTGCCAAGGACAAGATACTTCGTCCTTGGCACTTAAGGGGTTAATGAAACAGAAAACGTTACAAGCCATTGAATGGCGAAATACCAAAATCACCAAAAAAGGCCTTGGCATTGGGGGGGGAAACCAATGGCAGTTAAAAGGTTAATATTCAAATCCCCACAAATGATCCACCATGTCCGTCACTGAAGCTCCCAATTTTGTATTGTTAGGCATATTAAAGCGCCAATAGCTATTAATTAGCAGAAGAGATCTTTCTCTGACATCCCCCTTCGGGTGCAAAAATAGCCCTTCTACATATGGATATTTGGTTTCTAACATTCCATCGGGATTCAATTTTAATTAAGGCGAATAGGCCAGCTGATGGACGACTTAGTAGGCCTTTTAGGGATGGATTGAGACGAACAAGTTACTTACCATATCTGGTAACGTTCTTTCGATGGGATGCTCTTCCGACGTATTACACATCTATGACAGGTAATGTCCACAGCTGCGCTGCTTCGGAAAATTTCCGGCAGAGGGCGTACTGCGTCGATCCGTTGCCCCTTGAGGGCTTCCGTCGAGGGTCGACGTCACCGGATGTTATATATAGGACACACGGCGCCCGTAGCCTCAGTTGTAGTTTTTTCCCAGAAAGGACTGCAGATAGCCTTGAGGAAACGTAAACTGCAATCGCATAGGAAATTCAGTAGAGGGGCAGGCTGGGAGGGCGATGTGGAATATGTTGGAGGAACATCCCATTGAAAGAACGTTACCAAATATGGAAAGTAACTTGTTCTTCAAGGGGCTTGTGTCCTCCGACGTATTCCACATCTATGACAGACTCCCAAAGCAATACCAACTTATGGAGGTGGGAAAAGAATTTACAATTTTAGAATTTTAGAATGCCCAATCAAATGGCTGAATAAAGGACTGCCTTACCAAAGGCCAAATCCTGCCCATGGATGGAGTCCAAGGAATAGTCTCTCACAAAAGTATGGACAGAGGCCCATGTGGCTGCTTCGCAAATATTGAGAATAGTAACGCCCCTCTGTAGAGCAGTGGAGGCAGCCACACCCCTAGCAGAGTGAGCCTGTAAGCCTACTGGAGGGTCCTTTCCCGCCAAACGGTAACACTCAGATCGTCAAAATGATCCATCTGGACAAGGTCTGTTTGGACACAGCCTGACCCAAGAGCCTTCCAGCATAACCAACAAAGAGCTGATCGTTCACTCTGACCCGGGACATCTGCGAGAGCTAGAAACTCAAAGCTCTACTAGAATTCCAACCTCTGGAGCCTTTCCTCTTCCCTACAAGGATGTGGAGGAGGATAAAAGGTTGGAAGAATCATCTTCTGGCTCAAATGGAATTCCGACACAACCTTCGGAAGAAAAGAAGGGCGCACCCGCAGGACAACCCTGTCCTTATGGTAAACAGTAAAGGGTGGCTTGGCGGAAAGTGCCTGCAACTCACTCACTCTGCGTGCCGAAATAACCGCAACAGAAAACACAGTTTTAAAGAACAGTCGCAATGGACAAGAACGTAAGGGCTCAAACGGAGCTCCCATTAGGAACTTTAAAACCGAATTCAAATCACATCCCGGCAACTGGAAAGGCAATGGTGGAAACACATTAGTTAGCCCTTTTAGAAACTGGGAAATCAAAGGCATCTTAAAATAAGAACATTCCTCAGACGAGCGCTTAAATATGGACAGCGCCGCCAGGTAACCCTTAATGGTACCCACTTGCAGGCCCTTGTGGGCTAAAGAAAGCAAAAAAGACAAAACCAAAGGAATGGAACATTGGTAAGTATCCACATTCTGTACCCTGCACCAGTCGCAGAACTTTCTCCAACGGCAACGGTACATGGATTTCATTGCAGGCCTTCTGGCCGAAAGCAACACCTCAATCACGTCTTCGGGGAGGTCCCAATCCTTATACCTCAATCTTTCAGATACCAAGCATGAAGGCTGGGAGACTTGACCTCTGGATGGAGAACCCGCCCTTCCTCCCGTGAGAGCAGATCGTCTCGGTAGGGAAGACGGCATGGAGGGCAGATGGACAGGTCTAGAAGGTCCGGGTACCACGCTCTCCTGGCCCATGCCGGAGCAATGAGGATCATTCGGGAACCGAAGGAAACACGTACAGCAGTGGGACCACTCCACTACGAACGTGTCCCCTAAGGCTCCTCTTGGGGGAAATTCCCACGAGCAGAATCTCTCGCACTTCCGGTTGACACTGGTGGCAAAGAGATCCACTTGTGGGGTTCCCCAAAGGGCGAAGATCTCCAAAAGAACTTCCTGAGCCAGCTCCCACTTGTGAGAGACCGTGGTGAACTGCCAAGATCGATATTTCATGCTGGATGGCCCAGAACTAGAGCTGCATCGCCTCTGCACAACGGGAGTGACCCTTGTGATGCTGGAAATGCATCGGAGGGACAGGGCCTCCGTATCCTTGTCATTTACCGCCTTTTATCGTGTGTTCGGACGTCTTTTCCGCGCAGGAGTTCATGTGGGACTCCTGGCGGTGCAGCTCTCTCTTTTGGTTTTTGGAAATACGTTGCGCGAGTGCCGAACAATAGAGAAAGGAACCAGGAGTATGAGGGCTCCTCCTTGCGGCCGCGGGCGTCACGGTTGCTGACAGAAAACTGCTACGCGCGGCCTCCCCGATGACTCATGCAGCTTGTATTGAGTCGGGGAGGCGCGCGCGCGTGCGCGTTCAGGCCAAAACAAACAACAAAGGGAAAAGTAGATAATGGAACTACTGGAAGTTCAGAGTTTTGGTAATGTTCTCAGACACCAGCGAAGCACAGCTGGCGTCGGAGAGCTCAAAATAACAAAGAGGACGCGGATTACTCAGTCCTTTTACAAAAGGTAAACAATACTGCAAAAGCATTAATAAAGGGTAATAGAACCTTACGAGTGCTGACAATGCTGATATTAAAATAACAGCAACAAGACAGTAATATTCAATATAAAGCCTGCTGACTAATCACAGTCGAAAGTGACACAAAGGGAAACATTTTACTCATCTCTTGCTATGAGCAGCAAAGAGGAAGTTGCACACTGTTAGTTCCTATTTGGAGGGACAGTTGGATGCCTATTGGAGGATTACTGTCACATGTGCTGTGACCTATTGTGGACTTGTGCCAAAGCCTCCTGGGAAATTGAGTTCTATTTCTCCAAGTGACCTTTATATGGAGTAAAGGTTTCTTCTGTTCATGTTTAATGTGTGTTATGGGATATTTTTGCACCTTGTTTATGTATACACTATACCCTCAGTCAGGTGTATAAAATACTTGCTGCTGGGCCTTTTCTCTTTAAGTTAATAAAGGAAAGAGGCATAATGTGAGCCTCCGGTGTTGACATAGAATTCTACAAAATGTGCTTATTCCCTGGTACCTTAAAGACCCCCAGCTCTTTTTGCTGGACTTTAGGACTTTTAATTTATAACCTGGAAAGAGTGAGACCGGTTTCCCCACACTCTCATGTATTATTCTGTGATGTGGACTCTGTGTTTCTTTTGACTTTGGAGTCTGACAAACTCCACAGGCGGCATCTTTACATTGACACACAGCACCCTCAATGCAGTGACACAAGAATGTCTCTTAGATTGCCCAAAGTTTTAAATACCTTCTTTTGGTGAAACTACTGTTTCCAAGAGCAGTGAAGAGAAATTTATTTTAATTACATTTTGTAATTTTCTAGACCCAGCACACATTATCTTACCATAGGGTGCTGGAGGGGTTACTTAGTACCCCCTTTGTCTAGTTTCTCATGTAACATTTTTATGTTACCCTTTCTGCAATTAACGGCTGGTAGCAGTGTTTTACCTTTTCCCACCATTGCATGTTTTTACCGCGGGCTGCAATTGCATCTGCAGTCAGACACCCATGGGTGCAAATGGCCTCTGTCTTCTTTTGTCACCATTTCTTGTTGGAAAGGTCCTTCTTGAGATGTACTCTGCACGCCAAACCAGGTTTGGTCCCTTTGTTTGTTTTGTCTTTGGCGGGATTCAATGGTGAAGCCCGCCTCTGGCTCCAGCGTGTCTGGCAGTGGCAGGAAGTGAGGGAGGTGCCCGAGTCTCCCTGTGCTTAATCCCCTTGGTTACAGGAATGCACCCAAAAGTAATTGGCCGTCTGTCTGTCCTCGGAGGACAGCCACTCTGCTCTGTGATTGACAGCTAGGCTGCGAATGAAAGGGAGAAACCTGCATAAAAGGTGAGGCTTTTTTGCTTGGAAGGCAGAGTCGACCACTGGACAAAAGAATCCAAAGAAGAACTTGGAAGAGACGCTTGCTGCAACTCCTGGACCATTGGTTTGCCTGGTGAAGTTCTGCTGCATTGCTGAAGCTCTGGATTCGCATAGACTAGAGAAGCCCTGCAACGGACGACTTCTCCCCTTGGGTTGGTGGGACCAATCAACCCCAAAGTGAACTCGTCTGGATAGCCTCTCAGAGCTAGCTGTACTTGCATTGCTGCTGCAGAAACCAAAGGGCCAGGGAGAGGAACACCAGATCGAGTGCATTGCTTTTAAGTCAGACCCGAGCTCCAGGAATATCCTCCGGACTCCCATGAAGCAAAACTGACCAAGCCTGAGCCCACCTCAACAGAGTGCTGGACCCCAGATGCAAGTCAAATCAATTGAGGTATCCGAAAACCACAGTGGTGCTGTTTGCGGGAGATGCGAGGAGCTGAAACCACGAAGTGCCTCTGATCTGAAGTTTGGCCATTGCTGCAGCTGACCTTCCATTCGTAGAGCAGGAGTCCTCAGAGGTGCTCCCTCTTGTCCCCACGACTGAGGCCCAGGAACACAGGATCTGCAGACCTACACAGGAACAGAAGCCAGCTGGAAACAGTTTTTCTTCTACCCAAAGGTACAGTAAAACTAAGAGGACTGACCGCGTGTCGTGTAGCCTTGCTTGTTCTCAGTTGAGACTTGTCTTGGTTGCCCTTGCAGAGTTGCTTGCAGCTTTGCCCCTCACAAGCCTCCCAGCTTGTGGCCCTACAGTCGTTTAAAATGTCTAAAACATTGTACAAGACTTTTTACTTACCTGCAAGAAGTGCTTCAGCTCACCTAGACTTTTGCACAACTAACATTGGCTGTCCAGGCTTCCTGAAAGACTCTTCTTACCTCCGACTTTGTTCTTTGCCTTTGCCCCAGGAAAGTGTTACCTGATAAGAATATTTGTTAACCATTGTTTTCTCCCTCTAAAACTTTTCCTTCTGATCTCTCGCACAGTATTTCTCTAAATGTGCCAGTGATAAATCAATGTCCACAGTGTCCTAGTTATTTAAGTCACCTGAGGGTGTAGGAAGTGTCTGTGTGCCATCCCCAATGGGTATCAACTGATTTATTGAAACGGAGTGTATTTATTGAAGTATATTATGTGTTATATGATTGCTCCTTTCTAAAGGAGGCTTATTCAACTGACTTTAATAAATTGATAATTGTTTAATCAAGAAACCTTGAGTGTAAGAGTCCTGTAAGAGGGGATCGTCCTGGTTTGCTGGTGCCCTAAATGCGCCCATATCGAAATAGACTGACAAAGCCAGGAGCCAGGATGCTTTGAGGACTGGATGCTGGAACACCAGAGGGTTTCGGCCCTCATTCAATGAAAAAGTACCTGACTTAGATTTGTTTGAAATGCTGGTCTTCCAGGAAACGTATTTAACAAAACAACCAGACTGTGATGGTTATCTGGCATTTCGAGGGGATTGTGTCCTCCTACGTATTCCACTTCTGACAGGTAATGTCCACAGCTGTGCTGCTTCGGACAAATTTTCGGCAGAGGGCGTCCTGCGTCGATGGTGTCGAACCGTTGTCCCTTGAGGGCCTCCGTCAAGGGTCAACTTCACCGGAAGTTATATATAGGACGCGCGGCGCCCGTAGCCTCAGTTCTGTTTTTCCCGCAAACATGTTTGCTTCGGAATCTCGGCACGCTCGATTCTTCCTTCATGTACGATGTCTTCATCGTCTTCTACTACCCCGAAGTCGGGCTTTAAAAAATGTCAGGACTGCGGTTCAAAGATTTCCATGAAGGACCCGCACGACATCTGCCTCTAGTGCCTCGGCGAAAGCCACGCCACCGATGACTGCAAGGATTGCCAGTCCCTGTCGTCTAAGGCCTTGCGGGAACTTAAGGGGAAATCAAAGGTAGGTAGGGTGTCTAAGCCCCGTAAATCGAAGTCCACTGGGCTTTCGACCGATGACTCGAAGGGCGGGGCGGCTCTCTGCGTCGGCGAAAGTCCAGGGGGTCTCGGTCTAGGAGTGGTTCCCGCCATTCCTCTGCCTCGTTGAGGCATTCTAGGAAGCACCGTCACCGGTCTCCTTCCCCATCCTCGTCGGAGGACGACTCTGCCAGACGGTTGACTTGTCCCACCAAGTCTTTGTCGCCGGCCGAATGGGATGCATTTCGCAAGCAGATGATTGCGATTTTTGAGTCGCACAGCACAGTTCCAGCCGCGCCTTGGAAAGGAGCCGGCGGGGAACGGGCTAGGTCCACCATTTGCACGCCGTCGGGCTCGGTCGGTCGGCGCGATCATCAGGAGCCGTCGAGGTCCCGCTTGGACAAGGGAGATCGCCATAGCCGTGCCAGGTCCCGGTCCTCAAAGCCTTCCAAGAAGCGTCAACGCCATCAGCGCCGTGTCCGTCGAGGGACACTCTCGGGACTCCGTTCTCGAAGAAGTCTTCATCGGCGCCTCGGTCGACGGCGCCGCCGATTCCTTGTAGAGGATTTGACAGAGGTGCCCCTGAGGCCTGTGGAACCTCTGAGGAAGACTGCCAGTAAGTAAGTCTATGAGGCCTGTTTTTGAGCCCTTTTCTGTCTGTTCCTCCTCCTAGGTTGGAGTTTTTCCAACCTTTACAAGATATTTCAGAGGTTGAGGAACTGTCTGATGAGATGGCCTTGCCTGTGCCTCCTGATATCCCGGATGACCTTTTGTCTGGGCATAGTCAGATAGAGGAACTCCATCGGTCATTGCATGACGCTAGTTGCCTTGACACCTCTCCGGAGGTGGAGTTTGGCCGACCTGAGCCTGGGGCGCATGCGGATTCCTCCTATCGGCGTCTCATGTCAAGGGTGACAGAATACTTGGGGTGGTCTGCTCCACCTGTTGATTTTCCTCATGATGATTTGACGGACATCCTGGATCAAGGTCCGCCCACTGACCCGGTGTTGCCATTTCACATGGCTTTGCAAAGGAGGGTGGTGGCGGCTTGGACTGCGCCAGAGAGTCTACCGGCAGTTAATAAGTCGCTTCCGAAGAAATACCGCCCATCCGGTAGTGACCCCTGCTACTTATCGACGCAACCTACTCCGGAGAGTTTGGTGGTGCAGGCGGCTACGGCCTCCTCAAAGCAGGATGCGTACCCTACCATCCCTCTTGATAGGGACGATAAGCGCTTTAATGGTTGGGTGAAGAAGGTATTTTCGGCTGGGGATATGGCGTTGAAGGCGGCCAACTCCACTTGTGCCTTAGCGAGATTTACAAACAACACTGTGGAACTGTGCGTCTTTGGCGGCTGAGCATATTCCCGAATGGGAAGAAAGGGATGGTTTTTTAGCCCTCGTGCAAGACGGCAAGGATGCCATGTGAGAATCCCTTCAGTTGGGCTTGGACACGGCAGACTGTGTCAGCCGGTCCATGGCTGCGGGCACCGTGATGCACAGGTTTGAGTGGTTGCGGAAGTCGGGGTTTGCTCCTGATGTGCAGTGCCATCTTCTGAACATACCCTTTGATGGTGTTCATCTGTTTGGCAGCAAGTCTGACGAGAGCCTTGAGAGGTTGCAGACCTCCAAAGCTGCAGCAACGTCTTTGAGTACTGCAGTACGTCAACCTCCGCCGGTTCGTCCTAGGGGACACCAATGGAGCGGAGGTTCCTTTCGGTACTACTCTTCCTTTGGTAGATGAGAGGAGCTGCCATTCAAAGGGGCCACTGTAGGAGTACCCGGGGTGGAAAGCAAGGTACTCTGGGTGCCAAAGGCACTCGGGCAGTGGCCTCTTTGCCCTCAGGCACTGCCGCAGCTGCGTCCGCTCAGTCATGAGGCCATGTCCATGGTTCGCTGGTTGGGGGCAGACTTGCGCAGCATCTTGGAGAATGGAGAGCCATTACTTCAGATGTGTGGGTTTGAGAGATCATAGCCCACGGCTACTGTCTTCCCTTCCCGGCAGAGGCCTCACGACAGTCCACTGGGGAAGCTCTCTTTAAAGCATCCGGATCCGCTCCTTGCGCAGGAAATCCTATCCCTGCTGGAGAAAGGCACCATAGAACTGGTGCCTGTAGCGGAGAGGAAAAAGGGATGGTATTCACCTTATTTTTTGATCCCGAAAAAAGACGGGGGATTGAGACCCATCATGGACTTGCGTTGGTTGAACAAGCTCCTCTTGAAGGACAAGTTCAAGATGGTAACTTTCTCAATTCCTCCAGGCCCTTCAACCTTCAACTTCAGGATCGGTTGGTGTCTCTAGACCTCAAGGATGCTTACTTTCATGTGCCGATTCATGCCAAGCACAGGAAGTACCTGAGGTTCACGGTTGACGACTTGCATTTTCAGTTTCGGGTCCTGCCGTTCGGATTGACCTCCGCCCGAGGGTCTTCACCAAGCTGATGGTGGTGGTGGCGGCAGCGTATCTCAGGAAAGGGGGGGGATTCATGTCTACCCCTAACTGGGCGATTGGTTCATCAGGGTGTGCTCTCCTGAGTAAGCCCTGGATCATCTGTCCGTCACCTACCACTCCCTTCACAAGCTGGGCTTCTCCCTCAATTCAAAGAAGTTACATTTCACACCTACCCAGCGTCTCCAATACATTGGAGCAGTGCTCAACACATCCCTGGGGCATTGGTCACCTCCCAGGTGAGGGCTCATCACATTCTGCAGATGGTGGACACGTTTCAACATGCCCAGAGTCTCCCAGCGTTCCAATTCTTGAAGTTGCATGGCCTCATGGCATCCTGCATTTTCCTGGTTCCAGAGGCCAGGCTGCGGATGGGATCCCTGCAGTGGGCTCTCATGATGCAGTTGTCGCAGTTCTCCGGCAGGATGTCGTATCCCTTTCAGATTCCGACCTCGGTCGCCAAGGATCTCCTATGGTGGGCCGACGAAGGCAGTCTGATGAAGGGAGCACCATTTTGGCAACCATGGCCCGAGGTGACGATCGCGACGGACGCATCCCTCACAGGTCTGGGCGCTCATGCCAACGAGTTGACAGCCAGCGGACGTTGGTCTCGCTCGGAGTCCAGACTCCACATCAATCTGTTAGAGCTGAGGGCCGTCAGGCTAGCCCTGAAGGCTTTTCTGCTGTCTGTGCGGGGGAAGAATATCCTGATTATGACAAACAATACAGTGGCCATGCACTACCTCATCAAAAAAGGGGGGGCAGGGTTGTAAAGACTGGAGGGGGGGTCTGTACTTCTGCTCTCTATATGGTAGAGGAGAGGCACAGAGGACCCCAGCCAAGATTATCTATTACGGTAGCAATGGACGAGCAATCAAGGCCTTGCTTCTCAGGAGGTGATGCAGGCTGGTTCTTAAGTACAGTGTAGTCCCCAAGCCCCCACGAAGGAATGTCCACACACTGTATTAGTTAAAACAGTCTTTATATAATTAATATTCAAGGTTATGCACAATATCACGATAACTCACTTTGTCCTTTGTTATCTATAATGGCAAATATACAGTTCTACGTGGAACCACAATTACTATTAGATCTCTTTAAAGTGCATCAACTATACGGTTAAATGTCACACAAATCAGTTTGTAAAGAAAACCAACAATAGATATAAGAGGAAAGCATTTGCTGAGCAATTGGCAGAGTACTGTCCCCGTTACCTAGACACAGTTCTGTGTGGAGATCCCCCCCCCCCACCTGGGAAACCTGTAGAATAAAGATATATCACAAAGATATATCACAAGCCCAGTCCATATTTTGTTCACAAGAGCCTTCCCAATAGTTCAGCAACCCCAAAGTACCTGGTGTTGTAGAGTTCCGCGTCGGGGAATAGGCGGCCCTTCTTAAGTGCCCTCCCTTTAAGGCAGGAGTCACGTGTCGTTGAACATCCAGCGAAGAACAGGGTGAACTACGGCGGTGAAGTGACAGCTTTGCTCCTAGCGGTGCTCGTTGGCGATGGAGCATAGACGTCCTGCAAGGAGGAGGCGTGCGTGGGAAACACCTCGATGTCGATAGTTCTGGAATGCAAAGAGTTTGAAGAACCGTGGCCCAGCAAGGGCGTTGAGTCGTCGCGCCTCTGTGGTCTTTGGGTGGCGGGAAACCCACTAGTGGATGTTCCTCGGCGTGTCGACGGCCTCAACTTTCTCCGGCGGGAAAAAGTGGTCGACGGTGCGGACAAGAACGTCCTTGGATCAAATGAAGTTCTTAGACAAACAGGAGCGCAGCGGCACCGGTCGTTGATGGCGGTCGTCGATGGTGATGGACAACTGTCCGGGCGCTTCTCTTTGCGATTCCGCGGCAGTCTACGTTTCTGGTCGGCAGCCTGTCGTAGGTCTGTCTACCAGGGAGCTTAGGCAAAGATCAGCTGGTGCACGATGGTATCTCGTAGCTCGGGAAGAGGGCGCCTTACCAGGTCCTCTCTGGGTCAGTCCTTGGAGACACAGCAGCTTTCTGATTGATGAAGAAGGGAAACAGCAATTCTTCTCTTCCAGCAGGGCTTCAAGGTCAAGCTTCAGTTTCACTCCAGCTACTCTTCAGCTTCTCTGAACACGAATTCTAGCAGTGAGAGGCCCCCAGATGTACTAGTTGGTCTCCCATTAATTCTGCTTGGTCGCACTCAGGCAACCAATCGGTCAGAAGGGCATTCATGCAGGCAGGCAGCCAATCGGGTGCATAGTGCATCCAGGCCATTCATTTCTCTCCAGACACTCGCAACAAGTTATGTGTATTGGGACAAGTACCCAGCCATTCAACACTCCACACTGCATTCATACCAGTTTCGGGCAGGGCTGTCTCAGTCATTGTGTCAACCACCAGATACTAGACATCCACAACACAGAATGCGTATTCGTCACACACTCCATTCACCGAGGTCCCACCCACAGGGTGTACCCACAACATACAGTCACTGGGGAAGGCTACAGCCAGTCTGGCCTGGACTTCACAACACCATATATGGAACTTCCACCCAACAGCCAGTCAGGGGGAAGGAACAGAGTCAGGGCTTCCCAGGACTTTGGGAAACAAGGTAACGGGCAATAGAAAGCAAGAGGCCACAGGGGCCATCTTGTTTCCTATCAGGAAACAACTGATTCCAATGCAGAGCCTGGGTATCCCAAAATGGAGGGTACTCGGAGCATCTGTCAAATTCAGCATGGAGCTGCCACCAGCCCATACCCTGCTCTGTAGGCCACACACAGGTGCCCAAAAACATACACTAGGGGCACAGGGTTGTACCCCCACCCATGGGTGCCATAAGGGTATCCCGCGCAACGTATTTCCGTTGTTTTCAACGGATTTTGCAAGCGCCGGCATTCTACTTTCCAAAGCAATTTAGTCTATTTTCTCCTGGATTAACCAAAAATAAAGAAAATAAAAGCGGAGAAAGATCTTTTTGAATAAGCTGCAATGGGCTGGAGAGAAGGCAGGTTTGATTGCCCACTGAACACATAAAAAAAAAAAGAAAGAAGTGTCAAGAAAGAAAATGACAATTATTTTGGCAGCCCAATACTCCCCTCAGGCTGACCAAGATTGGTCAGAGGATGAGGAGGGAGCATACCGGATCAATGAAGTGGCGATGGCAGACAGTTTTAAAAAGGTGCTGGGATCCTCTGTGGAAACCACCATCAAAAAGGCTGTTTCAGAAATGCTCTTGCCCATCCAGCAGAGCTTGGACAGTATGGAAGAGCACTTGCAGAAAACACCCCCACTGGGGAGGAAAAGAACGCAGAAAAGAAAACATCTTTCTGATGGGGGATGTACCCTGACCCCCAAGAGTAAGAACTCTTTGACCCCCCCGCACTCCTGAGCCAGCCAGAGCAAGCCACTGCTGCTATTTCAGACGCCTTCTCCAGGCTTAAGAAAGCCTTTCTGACTAGGAGGGAGGCCCCTTCCGACGATAGTCCCTCTCACCCCAAGGAAGACAATAGGGTTGCTAGACCCTCTAGCACGGAGGAGTACCAGCAGGGCACTGATGATGAGCATGATAAGGAGGGAGTACAATAATGATGATGATGATGATGATGATCAGATCCCAGTCTCCTCAGAAGAGGACGAGCAAACCATAGGGTCAATACCCTCTACCTCAGGGAATGCGGCAGCCCCCATTCCCAAGAGGACAGCCGGAGAACATTCTTTAGAGGGAATATTTCTTTGTACGCAGTAGGGCTAGTTGTTCTGTGTGACAATAGACAGTTGTTCTGAGGGTGTCCGCCTTGTTTGTTGATATAAAACATTGCAGTTGTGTTGTCAGAGGATGCTCTTCCTTTCTAACAATGGTTGGAACGAGATTAGCGCCATCTTCATCTTAATTGCTAGCAGTTCAAACCTATTTATGTGGAAGCTTTTATGGCTTGCCCCCACTTTCATTGTGCAGTGAGGTGTTGACAATGTTCATCTCAGACTGAAAAGATGTGTCTGTTATTGTTATCTGTGGTGGCAGAGTAATGGAGGGTCTTCCTTTTATCATATTGTCTACTGACCATCACCGAAGACCTTTGTGTACTGTGTGCTAGACTACCACTAGATCGCCCCACTGGCCTGTATTCCGTTACTATTGTTTTGCTAGCCACTGTTGCATTGAGCGCATCTGTTAGGGAGATTTGTCATTTTTATGCTTCATCTAGTGAGACGCCCAGCACTTTTTCTGTCTATCATAAATGAGGGGGGTCTTTTTCCATTCATTCATTCTGACTTTTGGAACTCTGTTCTCTTTGTTTCACCTTTACTATGGAGTCAACTTTCCTCCAGATCTCTTTGAAGGCATATTATTTTACTTTTGCAGCACACAGCTCCTTATGGGCAGTGGTGCTGGGAACCCTTCGGGTACTCGGAGATGTTCTTTATCGTTACTTTCTACGGTTCTTAAGCATGGAGAGATGCTTTTTATATCTCCTAAAATGTTATATTCTGACTGATTTGCACACATCACCTTATGTGGAGTGCCAAGAGGATACTTAGTATCCCCCTTCTCTCAGCTACTGTGACTTTTTAGTCCAATAGACCACCTTCATTTTATGGCTGGTGGGAGTGGACGTGTTTTACCAACTATTATGTTATTTTTTACCTCAGACTATGTTCACAGCCTCGGTTGTGCACAATATGGTCATCTAATGACTAACTTGGTGGCCTCTTTCTTCATAAATCAGGTGACCCCCCTTCCCACCGCATCCCGCATCCCTTCCCCGAGCGTGTCCCTGCTCCCTCCCTCCTCCCAACCCGCCCACCGCCCGTGATTGGTTACTGGGCTTCCGGGCCCAGGGTCTAGCGACCCGCGCTGCAGGCGCCCACTGCCTCCTAAAAAATCATCGGCAGGTGAGTGCTTGCGGCCCCCGACCTCCATTTTGCCCCGCTGACCCCCTTCCCACCGCATCCCGCATCCCTTCCCCGAGCGTGTCCCTGCTCCCTCCCTCCTCCCAACCCGCCCACCGCCCGTGATTGGTTACTGGGCTTCCGGGCCCAGGGTCTAGCGACCCGCGCTGCAGGCGCCCACTGCCTCCTAAAAAATCATCGGCAGGTGAGTGCTTGCGGCCCCCGACCTCCATTTTGCCCCGCTGACCCCCCTTCCCACCGCATCCCGCATCCCGCATCCCTTCCCCGAGCGTGTCCCTGCTCCCTCCCTCCTCCCAACCCGCCCACCGCCCGTGATTGGTTACTGGGCTTCCGGGCCCAGGGTCTAGCGACCCGCGCTGCAGGCGCCCACTGCCTCCTAAAAAATCATCGGCAGGTGAGTGCTTGCGGCCCCCGACCTCCATTTTGCCCCGCTGACCCCCCTTCCCACCGCATCCCGCATCCCTTCCCCGCGCGTGTCCCTGCTCCCTCCCTCCTCCCAACCCGCCCACCGCCCGTGATTGGTTACTGGGCTTCCGGGCCCAGGGTCTAGCGACCCGCGCTGCAGGCGCCCACTGCCTCCTAAAAAATCATCGGCAGGTGAGTGCTTGCGGCCCCCGACCTCCATTTTGCCCCGCTGACCCCCCTTCCCACCGCATCCCGCATCCCTTCCCCGAGCGTGTCCCTGCTCCCTCCCTCCTCCCAACCCGCCCACCGCCCGTGATTGGTTACTGGGCTTCCGGGCCCAGGGTCTAGCGACCCGCGCTGCAGGCGCCCACTGCCTCCTAAAAAATCATCGGCAGGTGAGTGCTTGCGGCCCCCGACCTCCATTTTGCCCCGCTGACCCCCCTTCCCACCGCATCCCGCATCCCTTCCCCGAGCGTGTCCCTGCTCCCTCCCTCCTCCCAACCCGCCCACCGCCCGTGATTGGTTACTGGGCTTCCGGGCCCAGGGTCTAGCGACCCGCGCTGCAGGCGCCCACTGCCTCCTAAAAAATCATCGGCAGGTGAGTGCTTGCGGCCCCCGACCTCCATTTTGCCCCGCTGACCCCCCTTCCCACCGCATCCCGCATCCCTTCCCCGAGCGTGTCCCTGCTCCCTCCCTCCTCCCAACCCGCCCACCGCCCGTGATTGGTTACTGGGCTTCCGGGCCCAGGGTCTAGCGACCCGCGCTGCAGGCGCCCACTGCCTCCTAAAAAATCATCGGCAGGTGAGTGCTTGCGGCCCCCGACCTCCATTTTGCCCCGCTGACCCCCCCTTCCCACCGCATCTCGCATCCCTTCCCCGAGCGTGTCCCTGCTCCCTCCCTCCTCCCAACCCGCCCACCGCCCGTGATTGGTTACTGGGCTTCCGGGCCCAGGGTCTAGCGACCCGCGCTGCAGGCGCCCACTGCCTCCTAAAAAATCATCGGCAGGTGAGTGCTTGCGGCCCCCGACCTCCATTTTGCCCCGCTGACCCCCCTTCCCACCGCATCCCGCATCCCTTCCCCGAGCGTGTCCCTGCTCCCTCCCTCCTCCCAACCCGCCCACCGCCCGTGATTGGTTACTGGGCTTCCGGGTCGGCAGGCGCCCACTGCCTTTCACCAACCAAAGCCCCCCTCTCCTCCTCTCCCAGCACCGTTCTCAGTGGTCCCTCCAGCCTTTATCACCGGTCCCCCCGGGCAGCCCTCTGCCCGGCAGCCCCCAGCGGCTAAAGGCCCCGAGGCCAAGGGCGACTCCAACAGAGGCAACTCCAGGAAATGTCAGCACCCCAGTGACCAGCCGTCAACCAGCGACTACAAGGACCAGTAAGGTAGGAGGGCCGGGGTTGGGAGAGGTACAGCTTTACACCAGATACCTAACCCCGTTGCCCCAAACTGCATTTGATAGAAGGGCCGCCGTGCCCAAAGTGTACTGTCTATTCTCCAAACTGCATTGATAGGCTTTTCTCCCACTATACAGGTGTCTCAAACTTAGCAGGGCCGCCGTGCCCAAAGTGTATTGTCTACTCTCCAAACTGCATTGATAGGCTTTTTCTACCACTACACAGGTGTCTCAAACTTAGCATGGCCGCCGTGCCCAAAGTGTATTGTCTGTTCTCCAAACTGCATTGATAGGCTTTTCTCCCACTATACAGGTGTCTCAAACTTAGCAGGGCCGCCGTGCCCAAAGTGTATTGTCTATTCTCCAAACTGCATTGATAGGCCTTTCTCCCACTATACAGGTGTCTCAAACTTAGCAGGGCCGCCGTGCCCAAAGTGTATTGTCTGTTCTCCAAACTGCATTGATAGGCTTTTCTCCCACTATACAGGTGTCTCAAACTTAGCAGGGCCGCCGTGCCCAAAGTGTATTGTCTGTTCTCCAAACTGCATTGATAGGCTTTTCTCCCACTATACAGGTGTCTCAAACTTAGCAGGGCCGCCGTGCCCAAAGTGTATTGTCTACTCTCCAAACTGCATTGATAGGCTTTTCTCCCACTATACAGGTGTCTCCAACTTAGCAGGGCCGCCGTGCCCAAAGTGTATTGTCTGTTCTCCAAACTGCATTGATAGGCTTTTCTCCCACTATACAGGTGTCTCAAACCTAGCAGGACCGCCGTGCCCAAAGTGTATTGTCTGTTCTCCAAACTACATTGATAGGCCTCTCTCCCTCTATACAGTTGTCTCAAATTTAGCTGGGCCGCCGTGCCCAAAGTGTATTGTCTATTCTCCAAACTGCATTGATAGGCTTTTTCTCCCACTATACAGGTGTCTCAAACTTAGCAGGGCCACCGTGCCCAAATTGCATTGTTTGTTCTCCAAACTGCATTGATAGGCCTCTCTCCCTCTATACAGTTGTCTCAAATTTAGCTGGGCCGCCGTGCCCAAAGTGTATTGTCTGTTCTCCAAACTGCACTGATAGGCCTCTCCCACACCGTACAGATGTCTCAAACTTAGCAGGGCGGCCGTGCCCAAAGTGTATTTTTCTGTTCTCCAAACTGCACTGATAGGCCTCTCCCACACTATACAGGTGTCTCAAACCTAGCAGGGCCGCCGTGCCCAAATTGCATTGCCTGTTCTCCAGACTACACTGATAGGCTTTTCTCCCACTATACAGGTGTCTCAAACCTAGCAGTGCCACCGCGCCCAAATTACATTGTCTGTCCCCCAAACTGCATTGATAGGCCCCTCCCCCTCTATACAGTTGCCTCAAATTTAGCTGGGCCGCCGTGCCCAAAGTGCATTGTCTGTTCTCCAAACTGCACTGATAGGCCACTCCCACACTATACAGGTGTCTCAAACCTAGCAGGGCTGCCGTGCCCAAATCTGCATTGTCGCTAAGGGAGACGGAGACTAAAGAGAGCCACTGTTAGAACCCAACTACATAACTATACAACCCTTAACTCCACCCTTACACCCCGACCAAGACAACAACTAAACTAAAACAACTCAGAATCGTACAATGCCGCGCAAACGACCCACCCAGAGGGAAAGAAGAGAAGAAAGAACAAACACCCCGAAACTTCAACTAAGAACCGCAACAACAGAACACACCCCCACAGACAGGTTCAAAGATCGGACCAACACTGAAAGAAGAGACAAATCCCTTTACCTAACTCCATACCTCACTGAGACCTACTCACCAGATCGAAACAACGCGACGCCAAAACCATCTACACTGAACAACCTACCAACATCACGAAGAATGACAAACTCCACCAGATACAACATGCGCACAACTGAAGCGATAACACCATACATCACAAAAGCAAGAAGAACTCCCAACCCACAACCATGTCCCCTGGAAGACGAACCAGGTGAAAACAAAAACCCCAGGCTAAACCTAGAAGTACTACTTGAGAACGCTGACAACCCGAAACCTGCTCCTGAACAAGATCAGAAAACGACCCTAACAAAAAAAGGCAAACCAAGCTACACCTCTAAACTCCACTGCAATCTAATAAATGCAAGATCCATGTCAAAACACTCTACAGAGATCTTCGACCTACTCGACGACAACGGCATCGACATCCTCTTCATCACAGAAACTTGGCTGGACGACAACTACAAAATCACACTCCAAAGCTGCCTCCCAGCAAACTTTAAATGCCTTTAAATAAACAGGAAAAACAGAAAAGGAGGAGGCATCGCAATAGCATTTAAAGAGCAGCTAACAATAAGAACAGACGAACCACTCAACATCCCCAACTGCAAGTCCATGATCATACACCTAACAACTAGCCCAAAAACCAACATAACATTCATCCTGGTGTATAGACCCCCAACTTATGATGCATCCTTCGTCGACAACTTCATAGAAGCCATAACCAACATAGCCATCAACCACGAACACCTAATCATACTGGGGGATTTCAACATCTGGTTCGAAGACAGTCATGCCAACTCCCAAAACTCACTGACTGAACAACTCGCCACCATGAAACTACGACAACTAGTAAAAGGGGCAACTCACTCGGCAGGACACACCTTGGACGCAATATTCGCAGAGGAAAAACTCATCACCATGGCACCGCCGATACAAATACTGTGGAGTGACCATCTCATCATCCCATTCGTAATCACTTTGCCTACTCAAGTCTACATCCAACCTCCCAAACTCACAGCCACCACAAAAAGAAACTGGAAAGACGTCAAAAAAGGCAACCTATTCGAACAACTGGAGTTAACCAAGCCCTCAACAACAGAACTAGACCTAGCTGACCTAGACGGGAAAGCGGAGATACTACACAAATGGATTGCAGACACAATCGACAAGATGGCCCCAGAAAAACCATTCACACCATCAAAAAAAAGAGCAATGGCAAAATGGTTTACCCCACTACTAAGCACCATGAAAAAGGAAAACAAAAAGATGGAAACGGAATGGAGGAAAGATTACAATCCAGACAAAAAAACAATGTTCCAGAAGCACATTCGCGCATACAAGAAGGAAATTCAAAAGGCAAAGAGAAAGCATTATGATGACAGAATCACAAATGCCACCAACACACAAAAAGAAATGTTCCGTATCATTAAAGAAATGAGAAACCCACCAGGCTGTGACAACACCCCAACCCCCTCGGAGAAACTATGCAACAACCTTGCAGACCACTTCAAAAAGAAGATCAATGACATCCGACAAACCATCCAACAGAGACCAACCAGCAGCGACTTACAACCAAACGAACCCAAATCAGAACCGCAGCACAAACTCAATAACTACCCTCAAATATCAGCAGAGGCATTCGCAATGCTAATAAAACACAGCAAGAAAGCAGGCTCACCGATGGATCCCTGCCCCCCGGACATCTACAAATCCATCCTCGGACAAGGAACACCAGCAGAATACTTCAGAAACCTTCTAAATCTATCACTGGCAACAGGGACAGTACCAAGGATCTTCAAATCGGCTTACATCAAACCACTTCTGAAAAACACAAGCGGGGACGTAGATGACCTCTCCAACTACAGACCAATCTCCAACATCCCCTACCCAGCCAAACTCCTCGAAACCTACGTATACAAACTAACCCAAGAATACGTTGAAGAACACCACCTGCTAGACCAAGCTCAAGTCGGCTTCAGACCCACAAGAGGTACAGAAACAGCACTACTATCCATCTGGGATGACCTAAAAACAAACGCAGACTCCAACACAACATCTGCCCTTATCCTGCTCGATCTCTCAGCAGCCTTCGACACAGTTAGCCATGACACCCTAACCAAAAGACTAGAAGACATAGGCATAACAGACACAGCGCTACGCTGGACTAAATCATTCCTAGCAGACAGAACTGAAACCGTCTGGATCAAACCCTTCAAATCCACCCCACGAGTCAACGACTGTGGAGTACCACAAGGATCCTCACTATCTCCATTGTACTTCAACATCTACCAAACCCCTGTAATCAGAATCTTCAAGAAACGCAACATCAAATGCTACAACTATGCAGACGACACTCAAATCATCTACAAGATCGAAGACACCCAATCCGATCATTCGAACCTAACCGACTGTCTAAAAGAAGTCTTCAACTGGATGAATGCCAACAACCTGAAAATCAACCCAGGAAAAACAGAAATCATGATCATATCCAAAGACCAAGAGAAGGAAACCGCCATCCCGTGGCCAACGGAAATGGGATCTATACCATCACCATCTAAGGTAGTAAAAAATCTGGGAGTCCTGATGGACAACACCCTAACCTTAGAACCGCAAATAAACGCAACAGTCAAGAAATGCTTCTTCCTCCTCCACACGGCAAGAAAAATACTACCTTTCCTCTCCTTCACACACAAAACACTCACCATCGTCGGCCTCATCATGTCAAGTATCGACTATGCAAACAGCCTCTACCTCGGTATACCGGAATACCTACTGAAGAAGCTACAACGGATCCAAAACACTGCAGCCAGACTACTCCTCAAACTATCCAGAAGAGACCACATCACCCCGGCCCTAAAAACACTACACTGGCTCCCAGTAAAACAGCGTATCATCTTCAAAACAATGTGCATAACGCACAGGGCAATCAGCGGACAAGGAGCTGAATTCCTACAAAAAAAAATAACAATCTACAAGCCAACGAGACCACTCAGGTCAACCAACGAAATCCGACTGGAACAAAAACCTTACATCAAGAAGAAACTCGGAGGCACCGCTTTCTACCACCTAGCCGCGAAAACCTGGAACAACATCCCAAAATTAATAAGGAACACCAAAGACCACCTTAAATTCAGAAAATTACTAAAAACCTACCTCTTCAACACCGGAGAATAAAACCAAAACAACAATAAGACAAACGAATCATCAAAAAAGGACAGTGACAAACCGCTAGAACCGACAGAAGTACCCGGGGCACCAACAGGGCTGACGCTGGACACAGGGGTCCACCCGCGAGACACAGAGAAACGGATACAACTACTCCAGACAACCCTTACCATCCCCCACCGCCCTTACAGCCACAACTAGGTCCCACGAGGCTGTGGAACAGACAATATACCACCAATCACCACACAACCGGGTGTATGGACACTAGCAGCGGCGCTAGTCATGTGGAGGGGGGGAGGAGCATGCAAGGTTATTAAGGGAGCGGGCGGAGGGGGCAGCTAGATCCTCAAACGGCCTCGAATGGAAAATCGGGCACATACCTCCTGAGGCTCAGGGTGTACAAGCATCCCGTCGGGTAAGATTACACGGTTCAGTCCAGGATAGAGATGACTAACGAATACCATTAACAATTTCCTTCTCTGCATACACCTCTCAAACTCCAAACCAAACACAACCACAAACCTCTAGCGCAGCAAACCGCACGAACTTCACTACACTGCAACAACAAAACAAAAAAAAACACAGACTCGCACATCAGCACACGACGACTACCGGCCGCATACACCCCAGGCCCAGCCGACGGAACCACCGGGCTGAGGCTGCCAACAGCACATCACTGCAATCTTGCACTTTTCCAGCCTCCACCCACTAACCCACCATCCCCCCCTCTTTCAGAGCCGCCAGAGCGCCAGGGGACCACTCCGGTGGTGATAGTGCGCGGTACAAATGACCTTTAACATTAACATTAACATAAGCCATTTTTATAGTGGTTGTTCTTTGTTAGCCCTTCTTTACCATTCTTGGAGGGGGAGGACTGTGTTTTGCCTTTGGCAGGAACCCTTCGGTGTCCCTGTATAGGGTCTGGTGTCTGCGGGCAGGCAGGAGACGGGGGAGGAGCTTTTCACTTCCCTGCTCTTTGTCTGAGTGCCTGAACGATACCAGCTCCCACTGGGGGTTTGGCCGCCTTGACTGGACAGCCACCTGCCCTTTTCTGTAAACTGTTGAGATATCAGAGGAGTGCGTGATGAAACTGAATAAAAGAAGGGGTTCCTGGGGTGAAAGCCAAGTTGACCACTGGAAACTGAAGTAACTGAAGAACATGCTCAGAGACACCTGCAGACCCTTTACAACAACGTGAAGCGACCACTGCTGTCCTGACCCTGTTTTCTGTGCGACAGAGGAACTCCAAAGAGGACGACTCCTTCACTTTGACTGGTGGGAACAACCAGTCCCAAGACTAACTACAATCTGAGCCATCACCTCGGGTGCTGTGCCTCACCAGAGTTGTGGACCGTGAATACCAGGAGACCTCTGACCCAATTGAAGTGCATCGTCTTCGAAAGGCCAAATCTGTCCAAGTCTTTGCTGAGCTCCAGGTGAACCTCCAGAGAGACAATCCAACTCATCCATGTCCCCTCACCAGAGTGTTGGACTCCAGGAATCGAAGAAGATTGAACGGGCGAATCGTGTCCTTTGTTGGTGCTGCAGAAAAAGGTGCCAAAACTGTATTAAGCAAACGCACCCTCGAAATCCAGAATAGCAAACTCCTTAGCTCATAACTCCTCCCAAACACTCACCTCCCATATCACTATGCTTACTCTCTACTCTACACCAACACACAATTAGCGTACAGCTAAACCCCTCGAACAATTTTAGCCTAGCTGCTCACATACTAACATTACCCGATGAATAATATGCAGCTATATCCCATGACAAACCGGCCTAGCTGCATACATAAGCGTCCTACACAGGCCTAACGCAGCCAGAACCCAGTCTAGGAGTCCACCGTCCATACTGCGCACATCCAACTGATATCAATTCCACCACACCCAATGCTAGGATGCAGCTACTATCAGGCAATTGCATCAGCTGCACACATAACTGGTGCAACCTATGACACCTTACTCTCCCTCAACTGACCTGGACTACGGTCATACCAATGATATATAGAGCGCTATATAAATGCCAAACAACATAACATAACATTTAGGTTTTCAGCGCAAGCATCCAGTGTTCAATTGTACCTTCATGTTTAGGTGCCTACACACCCTGTTCGGTCGCTGGCTTAGGCATTGGTGTTGAAGCGGTATGCGCTGATGTTTTCACAGATGAAGGTTTACTTTGGTGGTCCCAGATTTTATTTTGGCCTTCACGAGCAGCCTTGTGGATGCCGGGGGTTTTCTCGACAGCTCAAGCTGGCATCAGCTTTACATAGCTGGGGTTCAGCTATGAGGAAACGCTCAACCTTTCCTATAAAGCTTGCTCTTCGTCATTGCTCTCAAAGCCAATGCCTGCTGCTTCTGCCTCAAAGTCTTCCGCCGTAGCAGTAGATTCGGCAGATTTCTTTTCTGCCTGCAGTGCATAGGCTGCCTGTAATGAAGGATTTCTCTTTTGGCAACTTTCCCTCTATAGTTTCTATGGACCTCCAATCTTTTTGCTTTGCTTTTTACCTTTTCTAACTTTGACTGAAGAAAATCCTTCGGCTTTACTTTCCTGCATTTTGCTCATTTGTAATGGGGAATCAGAAAACTATAATACTGTTGCAGCCTTATGGCAGCCAATGGCAAGCTCTTTATTGAAGCTGTAAATCTTAAATTTCGGTTGTGCGTTACGAGTCGGGCTGCACAGATGTGGCGCTCATACATTGAGTCTACCCAATGTGCCGTTCAAAATTCAAATAGTTCCTAGAGACACCTGTGTTCTTGCGCCTCAAACATTATCTTTAGTAATCTGTTTCAATAATGACCACTTGGTGCATTGATATTAATTGAATGGTCTTTTTATTATGCTCTTCAATGATTATCTTCAATATCAAGAGTCTGATGTTGCTTCACATCAAAAAGAGTTTAGTTCCCCTTCTCATTTTATACGATTCCCTCGACACGTGTTCCTCCAAAACAATCAGATGGTTCATCAGGAGGGTTGTTCTAACATTCATGTATTCCGAACGTTCATGTGTTGCATTCTTGTCATATGGTTACATTTCAATGAATGTCCTTGGATTTGTCGTGTTTAGTAATTCTACTGTGACTTGCCAATGAATGGATGGTTCCCATCAAAGGCTCACTCTGTTGATGTCAGAAAATATCTTGTTATGCCCGACTCAATTAATTTGTGCTCCTTTCGGTGAGAAGTAACTCCAGTGTATTAACTGCGGTTTTTTAGGGGAATCAGTCCTTAACGGTACCAGTACTGGGAAACTGTGTTTCCCCTTTTTATCTTTAACCTTTAGTAACTTATTAGCATTGCACACAACATCTTACAATGCATTGCAATGGGGATACATTTGTAACACCCTAGCCTTTTACACTTGGGATATTTTGTTACTTGTATATGTACCTAAATACAAGCTGGTAGCAGCAATGACATTTTGTGTTATTTCTAGTATGCACGTTTACCAAATATGGTTACTAAACGTGGCTAGTGCCCTAAAATGGCTGCAACAAGAGATGTGAGCTTGTTCTTTGGCCATATTGTTGTTTGAGCTCCTGTGGTGCCAGATAGCCTGGGTGTGAGGCATGAATGAAACCAATAGATGTCCCTGATTGGATAACTACTGGCTTTTTGAAAGGTGCAGATCCTTACCATTGGTGGGCTTGGACTTGCTTTTAGGCTGGTTTTTGGATAAGAAGAGGACTCCTGCAGCCATTTCTTCAGATCAGCACTGGAGCCAAGAATCCCACATAGAACAACAGCTGACGAAAGACCTGAAGACGACCCTTGAAGAAACATGGCATCCCTTCCTCCATCTGGCCCAGTTGAACTACCTGATCTGTGCAGGACCTGTGCAGTGCTTCAACCCCTGGACTGGTGGGACCAACCAGTCTCGAGGCATTTTAGGATCCAGCAGTCCCGAGCCTTTAGAAGTGACCCTGGACCACGCAGTGGACTGTTCAGCTCTCAAGTGGGCTATTGCGCTAGAGCTGTTGCTGTTCTGTGTTTGCCCCGGGAACTTTGGTGGTCAATTCCTGCCGAATTTCAGCATTCCAGCCGCAAGGGATCCTCTTCTGGAAGGACTTCTAAAACCGTGACTGGAAGGACGCCTGCAGTCACCTGGAACTCACCTTCCCCCGTCCTGTGAAGTGTCAGGAAGAGGGCTGCATTAGTGGATTCTGCATTAATCCATCGCAGCCACGGTAAAGCACCCATTGGTGACCATTTAGTCAAAATGGTCCGGACTTATTTTTTCACCATTTTCTGTTGGAAAGGTCCTTCTCGAGATTTACTCTGCATGCCAAACCAGGTTTGGTCTCTTTGTTCATTTCGTCTTCGGTGGATTTGCGAGTGAATCCCGCCTCTGGCTAAAACTCCCTGTGCTTAATCCCCTTGGTTACAGGAATGCACCCAAAAGGTGATTGGCCGGCTGGCTGTCTGGCAAGTACAGACACCTTGCTGTGTGATTGACAGCTAGGCTGGAATGAATGGGAGAAACCTGCATAAAAGGCGAGGCTTTTTGGCTTGGAAGGCAGAGTCGACCACTGGATGAAGGAATCCGAAGAAGATCTTGTAAGAGACGCCTGCTGCAACTCTCGGACCGTTGGTTTGCCCAGTGAACACCTGCTGCTGTGCTGAAGCAACAAATTTGCCTCAACTAGAGAATCCCTGCAACAACATCTTCTCCCTTTGAGTTGGTGGGACCAATCAACTCCAAAGTAAGCCCTTCTGGACATCCTCTGGAAGCTGGTTGCATTTCCACTGCAGATGCTGCTGGAACCGAAGAGCCAGGGAGAGGAACACCAGATTGTGTGCGTTGCTTTTAAGTCGGACCCAAGCGCCAGGAAGATCCTCCGGTCTTCCCTACTGCAGGACTGACCAAGCCTGAACCACCTCAACAGAGTGCTGGACCCCAGAAGCAAGTAAAATCTGAAGTGATATCCGAGAACCGCAGTGTTGCTATTTGCTGTCAGACGCGAGGAGCTGAAACACTGAAGGACAGCTGAATTGAAGTTTGCCCATTGCTGCCACTGAGTCCCCAGACGTCCTCCCTCTTGTCCCCATGACTGAGGCCCAGGAACAACAGGATCTGCAGAGCTGCACAGGAACAGAAGCCAGCTGGAACCATTTCTTCTAACCAGGGGTACTGTAAAGTGTAAGAGAACTTACCTCCTGTTGTGCAGCTTTACTTGCTCTCAGTTGAGACCCGTCTTGGTTACCTTGCAGAGTTGCTAAAGATTTGCCCTTCACAAGCCTCCCAGCTTGTGGCCCTTCAAGATTTCTATTTTCAACAAACATTTCTACAAACATTGTGCAAGACTTTTTACTTACCTGCAAAGAAGATCTTCAGCTCGCTCCCCTTGACATTGTACCATTAACATTGGCTGTACTGGCTCCCTGAGTGACTCTTCTTACCTCTGACTTTGTGCAGTGGCCTCCCCCCCAGGAAAGGGCTAATTTACTCTGCTTAGGAAGGTTTTTAAAAGTACTTAGCAGTTTATGAATCATTTGTTAACCTTTGTTTTATTCCTCTATTCTATCTTTTTCACCAAACTCAGTATTGCTCTAAATGTACCATTGACAAATCAATGTCCACAGTGTCCTAGCTGTTTAAGTCACCTGAGGGTGTACGAAGTGTCTGTGTGCCATCCCCAATGGGTGTCCGGAACTAATAGTGTGTTTTTGAAGTATATTTAAGTGTTACATGTTTTGCTCCCTTTCTGAAGAAGGCTTATATAACTGATTGCGAAATAATGCAATAGTTTTATTAAGAAACCTTGAGTCTGTTTATTTGGATAACTGTACTGTGAAACTCTGTCACAACCTTACTGCTCACATTGACCCCTCTTGAGATAAGCCTGGCTGCTCGACCATACTACCAACCTGTGTAGTTCAGACTTATACCAAAGGTTGGGTCCCTATTGCCAGGAGGTCAAGGTTATTGTAGTGCACCCAAAGAGTACTGCATACAATCTTGGCTTACAGTCCCATATTTACTGAATCACTTTACCTACCTTCTTTGTTCATGTAATTGAATGCGTTTTATGAACCGATGTTGAATGTATATGGCATACACATTACTCGCCGTAATCGGATTTCTGATGCTTGTGTCAGCTTAGATTCACATGCTTTGCATAGGCCGACATCTAATGGAAGGTGCAGAGTACTGCATAACTTGTTTTCGAAGTTGAAAAAGGGACGTTGACTGGGTGCGTTTGTAATACTATCCCTAGTTTGACGTGTACTGTACCCATGGTCCTTCACGCGTCAAGCTCCCTCAGGCGGTTTTATTTCTGACATGAGTAAGCATAAAGTGTATGCATGAGTACAGAGCAGAAAAGAAAGCTATAAAACATTAGGGAAACTGATCAGTTTAATGCTTAATCCCCCTCACCTAGTGAGACCCCAGCACTTTTTATGGAATTCTGGAACTTTTTCTTTATATCCTG
This sequence comes from Ambystoma mexicanum, assembly GCF_040938575.1. Taxonomy (NCBI): domain Eukaryota; kingdom Metazoa; phylum Chordata; class Amphibia; order Caudata; family Ambystomatidae; genus Ambystoma; species Ambystoma mexicanum. The sequence goes on from NC_090923.1 coordinate 725,302,588, forward strand.
AATGAGGGAAGCCTTCTTCCCCTCATTCACTCTTATGGGCTCTGACATTTGGAACTCTGTTCTCTTTGTTTTACCTTTTCTATGGAGTCTGCGTTCCTCCATACCTCTTAAGGCATCTGTATTTCCCTTTTGCAGCACACAGCAACCTATGTGCAGTGTTGCTTGGGACGTCTTGGCTCCTCCTTTGAGATTATTTCACTATCCTTGAGAACTAATGTTCTCCCGGATAGAGGGATACTTTGTGTCCCTACAAAATCATTATCTTAAGAGAGATCTGCACACACCACCCAAAGGGAGTGCTAAGGGGATACTGTAAGAAAATCAAGGGTGTTCCGTCATCAAACCCCTTGGAATCCTCTTTTCGAATGACCGGAGAATGGTCATCACTGTTGGGTCCAGAATCAGGGAGGGAGAAGGAGTCTAAAGGTAAGACAAGGGATTCCCCCTTTCAGAAACACCTCCCTACCTGACCATCCCTCAGTCGCCATACATCATTTCAAAACCCATACCGTTAACCCCTCCTCAATTCCAACAAGCACCAACACGATAGAGAGGAAATTACATATGTCACCCCATGCCCTACAACAACAGGAATTCCCCCCCCTTTTCCCGACCATATTTTACCGGATTTTCCTAAACTCTCATAAAAACTACACTTCCCAGAATTCCTCTCCTCTGTTCCTTTCTAAAGCTAGTGAGACGAGGAGGAGAGAGATATTGGGAGGTTGAAGATTACCAACAGGGAACCACAGATACAGAAAAGAGACTCTTCCCCTTACTACAGCAGACTGTCCTGCTAATGGGGACAGGCAGAGTCAGGCATTCCCTTCCAACCACTCACACCTGGTTCTAGTTAAAACTCACAGGAAGTATAAAAGGCAGAGGTGGAAAGCACACAATGAGCGAGTTGGGGATGCTGGAAGGTGCAAGAAGCCACAGGAAAACCACAAGAACTGCAAAGACCCCTAGAGGCGGAGAAAACCACCCTGACACTGGTACTGTGAGTCCAAAGGAGAATGCACTGTGGAGAGGGAGCTGTACCTCCAGAAGGCAAGTCCAGGGGCAGCTGGGGTTGCCTGGTGGTACCCACTGGAAGGTTCCTCCACTGGGCCAGTCAGGCGAGCCCAGGTCTCTGAGGGTCAGCGAAAGAGACCCTGACTCCAGCACAATATCCCCTTTTAGCTCCAGCAGCTCCTTGGGGAGCACAAAGTGGGAGCAAAATCCTGACAGTGCATTCTGGAACTGCAAGTCCCAAAACCCTTTTTGAAAACAGAGGTGTGAGAGGAGGCTCGAGCCCGGCGGAGGGAGACCCTTGTGAACTTTGTGAGAGGGTCCATCCCGGTGGAGGTAGACCCTGAAAGGCTGAACCTTTGTGAGAGAAACTGGCATCAGAGAGAGTGGTCCGGTACCATGTGGGCTTTCATTCGAAGGTCTATGGCTGGTACCCCCTCTCCCGAACCAGGAGAAACGACAAGTACCAAGAGGCCTTAGAGGAGGCTGGCGTGACGTGTCAAGGTTGTCATACGAGGGTCAAACCAAACCCCTTGTACAGTCGAACGCCTTTGACACATTGGCGAGGCAAACGTGAACCCGACTGAGGGATGCCTGCGAATTGGGGTGAACCCTAACACACCCTAGAACATTGTGATGAAGGAACTGTGCGAAGCCTGACTGGGGGCTTAAGGGAAAGCCTGACTGGGGGCTTAAGGGAAAGCCTGACTGGGGGCTTAAGGGAAAGCCTGACTGGGGGCTTAAGGGAAAGCCTGACTGGGGGCTTAAGGGAAAGCCTGACTGGGGGCTGAGACTCAGACCTCGGCAAAGGGAAGAATGTAAGGGGTCTAGAATGACTTTTTGTAGAAATGTGAACTGTGGCAAATGTTAACCAGGCGGAGGGATGCAGAGAGAAAGCTAGGAGAAGGAAACCCCCACTTTCTGATGAGATTTAGAAACTGTGAACTGTGGAAAGTGTGAACCCAACTGAGGGAATTGTGAAACTGACGTTTGCGCCCAGCTGAACGCACCGTGTGAACTGTGATTTTGTGAAGAACGCACTTGCTATAGAATAACACGGAGTGACCCAGCGAGACGTGATCGCCCTTCGGAAGTCTCAGTTTAAATTGGCATGTGCTTTGAGAGACCAACGCTGAAAGAACTATCAGAGCCCAGCTGAGGGGAATCCTAGGGTGAAGAGTAATCACCCAACGTGAAGGTTACCAGAAGAACGGTTTGTTTTGTTGTTTTTGGCATACCAGGCCCTCTGAAGTAAGAGACCTTGCATGAGAAGAGACTTGGGCACAGAAGGCCCCGATATAGAGAAAAGGAACTGTAAGCTCGAGCCGAGAAGCCCAGGAATGTGCTGTGCTCAAGAGTCCCACCTTGTCCCATGCTAAAAAATGTGGAGAAGGGAGACTCCGGCCATAAAATCCTGACTTATTTTGTGAACATTACTTCCTTTTCCTGTGAACATTATCCCACACTATTTTGTAGCATAGCAGTGAGGATTGGCAATAGTTTTTATTTAGTATAGGCCCTTTTTATTTGAATAGACTCTACTAGGACTGTATTATTATTTGATGGAGGTAGCTTGTTCCCATCTTAGATTGAGGTTTAGATTAGGCGTTTCACTCACCCACTTTACAGTTTAATAAACACCCTTAAACTGTGACCACTTGTGTCTGTCTTACTTTGATAGCATGCCTTTCTTACAATACCTAGTATCCCTCTTCTCTCTGTGACCTTTTAGTCACATAGACAACCCTATAGTTATGGCTGGTGGCAGTGGACGTGTTCACCTTTTCTGCAATTTTTTTTATCATTTATTTAAAATTCTGTTTATTGTCATTTTACAATAACAGTCCCAACCAGTTAACTCTCAGTACATCTGATGGTCAGTTGAAATTGGTGTTAAGAAACTCAGGGTGCCTTAGCTTGACAATGGGCCATGAATGCCTTTCCCCAGTATTTTTCATTTGCTATACTTCTCCTTGCTGACCTGTGTGATGAGGAAATTAACCTATGGTCCCCAGAGATCTCTGGGTTTCGCTAGGGGGTGAATCAATCTACCATAACCCACCTCCATTTCATTGCAATATAGGACATCTTCCAGCCACATTTTCACAGTCAGGCTCTACTCCACACCATTGCCACCGCCTCTTTGCCAGGAGGAGTAATCCGGTTAACTTCCTCACCCTGCCCAGTATTTGACTGGTATAGCCCAATAGTGCAGTGATTGCGTCAGGGTCTATTTTCCCGGCCACAATGTCACTAAATGTCTCAAACATCTCTTCCCTAGAAAAGTAGAATCCCTGGGCAGCCCCATTCCAAGTGTAGAAAATCTGCCGGTACACACAGCTCTCTGAGGGGTCTAGAAGGCATGTATGTAACAGGACAGGCATGTAGTAAAACTGATGCAGGTATTTGAAATGAGTTGGTGTTTATTTGGTGTTGAGAGCTACTCCCGGCATTTCCCTACGACAGTAGTTCCAGGTTTTATCTGACAACTGGCACCCCCAATGATCTTTCCAATTTTTTCCTCAGTGGAGACTTCCTTCTTTTTCCTAGAGTCCATACTCATTCCATATAGGGTAGACACCACCTTACCATTAGGAGCTTCCTTAAGTAGTTTGTCTAGGATAGGGCCTGCTTCCAATTCCCTAGTTAGGTTGGGACAATCTGCTTTAATTACTCTCTCAGCCCAAGTATGAAAACACATCCAGAGGCGTAAGGTCCCCTTTCGTCTTTATCGCACCTAGCGTTAGCAACTGGCCATCCGGGAAGAGGTCTAGAAAGCATGTTATGTTCACACGTTTCATGCAGCGCACATAACTTCTTGATAGTCAGCGGGATCCCTGGTATGTAAATGACTGGTAATTCTGGCAAGTATATTACTTCCCCTTTGGGTTTCTGTTCTATGCGAGTCCACACCCTGCTGGTCAGTTCCACAATGTTTGTAACCTTAGAGGCACAGTCAGGGGCCGTCAGTATAACAAACCTTAAAAGAAAGGGGGCCACCAGTCCCAGTCTCCTATCTATCCTATCCCCAAGCCAGTAAAGGAGGAACCGTGCCTGTGCTGCCTCATAATATGTTAAAAAAGCAGGAAGCACCAACCCTCCTTCATCTAGGGGCGCTATTAGGTTCTCCCATGATACCCTGTCCTGCTTAGTTGCCCAAATAATATCACTGATTTCAGGTCCCTAAAATAGTCCTTTGGTGGGTCCAGGGGCACATTGAGAAATACATATAGGAAGCGTAGCAGTAGCGGCATTTTGACCTCTCGTAGAGGTGGAGCGGGAGGTTCATCCATCGGTCCATCGCCGCTTTAGCTTGCTCCAATACATGCTGATAGTTATGGGTGTATAACTACCCTAGAGTCTGTGCTATGCTTCTCCCCAAGTACCATGTGAATATACCATGCCACTGTAGGCCCCATCGGTCAACACAGTGTTCAGTTCCATCCATTGGTAGGAATAGGACCGATTTCGTAGCATTGACTCTTAACCGAGAGAAGTCCACAAATAACTTTGCATCTGCTATTATTGGATACAGGTTATGCTGCAGATCCCCGATGTAGAGAACCATATCATCTGCACAAAGGGAAACAATCACCTTGTGTCAGCATAGTTGCACTACCCTGTAAATATGATGTTCTCTGACAATCTCGGCCAAAGGCTCAATTGGCAGTGCAAATAATAACAGAGAGATGGGGCCCCTCTGTCTCGTGCCCCTCTATAGTGGTATAACTGCCGTGAGTTGGCCATTCACTCTGATCCTGGCACTAGGCGACGTGCACACCAGCGACACCAGGGAGATGACGCGCTGCCCCATCCCCATTCTGCGCAAAACTGCAAACATAAAGGGCCACTGTACTGAGTCAATTGCATTTGTGGCATCCAGCAATGCTGCCACTACAGAATCATTCTGCTGCTCCGCAGACATTAGCACAAATACTCTCTGCAGCCCGTGGGAGGTAGAGCGTCCCGGTATCAATCCTGACTGGTCAGCTTTCACAGATCGAAGCATCTACAGCACCAGTCTAGAGGCTAGAATCTTTTCCAGAATCGTATTATTCAGGTTGATGAGGGATATGGGCAGGTACAAGGAGAAATCATTTGCTTCCTTGTCTGGCTTCAGCAGCAATACCACCACTGCCTCCCTAACTTAGTCTGGCAACCGGCCATCCTTCAGTCTTTGATGGTATATCTCCAATATGTGGGGAGCCAGCTTCTTAGCGAAATGTTTCCAGGCTGGGAGCTTTACCCGACGATAGGGATTTGATCAATATGACCTCCTCCAGTGTTATGGGGCGGCCTAGCCATTCCCTCTCTTCATCGGAGCACCAGTACAGTGCAACTGGATCCAAATATTGACCAATCTTCTGTTGTGAAACGCGTATCTAGGAGGAATAGAATTGTCTATAGAACGTGCAGACTTCTTGAACAATCTCAGCATCCCCAAATTTATCTTCTCCCAACTTGTCTTTAACTGACATAACTCGACCTTTACTCGTGTCCATCCTGGCAGCCCTTGCTAATAACTTACCGGGGCGTTGCCCCTCCCCATACTGCCTCGCTTCTCCAGCAGGAATTTCACTTTTCTTTGTGCCAGCTCCCTAACCTCATGTAATTGTACCAGGATCTCGACTTGCTCTGCCAATGGTATGGATGCTGCCCTTTGCGATCGCTGTATTCGAGCCTCGATTTCGGCAAGTTGTCTACGGATCTGCTTCAATAACCCTGCTTCTTTCAATATGTACACTCCCCCTGATCAAACATTTTAAAATCTCCCACAGTGTCACATATTACTTCACTGACCACACATATATCCAAAAAACGGTGTCAGTGACATTAGAAAGCTTTTCACAGAAGACACTATCAGTTAAACCTTTGCTTTCAAACCTTCAAGGCGGTCTCCCATCTCCCCGACCAGTTATCTCCATAACCAACTGCACCGGCGCATGATCTGACAATGTGTGCGCTAATATGGACACCTCGACATCTCACCCATCAATGCTCTAGGTTAAAAAAAGTCATCTAATCGGCAGGCAGAGTTCTGAACCGAGGAATAAAATGTATATTCTGCCCAGCTCTGGATGCCTAGTCCTCTTAATATCATGCACCTCCCATGCCCAACACATATCTCTTAGTTTACAAATCACCTTCAGTGTCTGCCGATGGGTTTCCAGTGTTCTATCCGGGTCTACCTCCATGACGGCATTAACAACCCCAGCTCACAAGATTTCCCAAGGTATCGTCCCTTCTAGTTGACAGTCGATCCACCTCAGTGTCTATGCTGAGTCTTGATTAGGACCATAATAATTAACCAAAGTAAATTACTGTCCTTGAATAAGTCCATGTACCAGTAGGCCTCTCCCTTCCTGGTCTTTAGCCTGGGATACCAGGCAGAACCCAACCGAGTTTAGCAACAGGATACACACCAGTTACATGTCTTTATAACAAATCCCATATATTAAAATCATTTTATAACGAATACTATATAACGAAAACGGATTAACCGAAAATGCAATTAAAAACATGAGAGCAGTACTTCTAACAAAACGTGTATAACGAAATGAATACTCATCGATAGTAAACAAAGAAGTCTGATAAAAATGCCTTAATGAGGAAGTATGTTTGAAAACACGAGCAATGGTTCAATAACGGATCAGCCAACTAAGAAGTGGAACACGACGAAGAACACATTTTAGCAAAAATCTATGGAATTGTTACTCGGCACTAATACAAGAAAATGCAAAAATTAACAAAATAGAGGGATGGCACAATGGAATCACTCATTGAAAACTTTCAATCCGGTGCTTTTTGCAACATCTGAAAAAAGAGCAATCATATCAAGAACTACAAATCGCACAATGCATATCGAGAGAAAAAACAACAGTGCAAAGAAAAAATATTGGAACAACCAGCAACGACTAAAGGAATGCGTTCTTGCATTCGAAAAGCAAGAAAAAATGGCTTATCTGGACAGTACTGTATTTAATATCTACTTATAAAAAACAAATAATTCACTTACCACTGCAAACGCCAAAATTATGAACACCAGATATCCACGCAAAGACCATACTGCAAGTAAATCCAAATGAGGAAAATCCATGCAAAAACGAACAAAAAACCCAAAAATCCATAGTCCAAGAACAACCCAAAAAGTGCGAAAACACTGGGAAAAAAACCCAAAACCGGTCCAATCCAAGGTCCTAGAAATCCAAAGAAAGCAAACAAGTGCCTGATTAAAACAAAAAAGTAAAAATAAAACCAAAAAACCAGGCAAAACATACAAAAGGAACTCCAGAGAGGCACTCCATCCAAGGCAACGCGAAAAATCCAAAATGGCCGCGATGGTTCCCGTGTATCCCAATGAGATAAATTAACTATAGAGCGACACCTACTGGTCATTTAACATATTGCATTTCATAGAACTGTTAATGTATTTAAATAAATATAGGTATTAATATATATTAACGTACATTACTTGAATTGAAACTGTTGAAAAATGACCGAATTTTTTTAAAAGTATTCTCTGTTAAATAATTCGACATAAAAACAATTAATTATGTGCTATTCGTTATTAACAATTGGAATCGATAAAATGAGTCGTTATTAATGCTGTATATCATACACAACCCTCTGGAATACGAGGAGTAGGACGAAAAATAGCTATGGCATCCCAGGCTTCGGACAAATTTTGATTCTCCCCCGGGGTTAGATGCGTCTCCTGGAGAAACGCCACATCCACCAATCCGTGACGTTCGTTTCCGTTAGGTCCATGTGGCCTCCATGCTCTCCCAGAATGTAGTTCGTACTGTGACTGTCAACCATAGTCTTTTGAGGAGGAGCTCCTCTCAAGTCCACTGTGCACTTTGAACTTCAAACTCCATAAAATCAGCCCCTCCACCCACACCAGCAACCCTAACCTCCTGGTTACCCCACCCAACCCCCCTTTCCCTATAACAACCATGTGCTTACACTCAGGAGTCCGCCAGGACCCAGTCCTCTGAGCAGCCCTCATTGATAGTCATCTCCCCAACTGCTAGTGTGCAGTAAACAATACCAATTATGCTGCTGCATGGCTCCCACATCACCAGAGACCTCCTTTTCAGTCTTTATTCCCTTTGATACATGGCAGCCTGGGTAGGGATTCGAGCAATGAGTTTTCCTCCTCATGAGTTTGGAAAAAGTGTACCCGGCTGTCAGGCTTAACTCTCATCTTGGCATAGCGTATTTCATGTATTTTTTCCTTAAGTCTTCTTTTATTATCAACAAATGTTCTCCCAGATGTTTGTACTTTATTTGAGCAGTCTGGGAACAACCGGACTGATGTGCCACAGTATACCATGGGGGTCCTTTTCTATGGCTTTTCATAAGGAGAGGTTTCTGTCACGATAGACCAAGCTATAATGGGCCGTGCAGGCACTCCTGGCATTCGTCCCCTCCCACTGGGTATAGAGTGGGCCCTTTCCACAATGAATACTGCCGAGAAGTACTCGCTACCCAGAACCTCTTAGTAGATTCTCCAACAATTCCATATTGCATTGACCCGCCGCCTCAGGCACCCCAACAATCCTCAGATTATTCCTCTGAGATCTTGACTGTAGATCATCTTGTTTGTCTGTCAGTTCTTTGATCGCTCTCTTGATGGTGGCTAGGTCCCTCCCAGCAGCACTGGTTTCATCCTCGATCGTGGATACTCAACGCTCAACTTCATCGAGGCGTTCTCCGTGCTTATCTAGTTAGATCTGCATGTGATCCATCTTGCAGGTCAGTGTGCCCATTTTAACAGAGTGATTGTATGCTCGCCTGTACCTGCCCCAGCCCCAGCATGTTCATGTTCTTGATATCACAGAGCGCTCAATGCTGTTCGCTGAGCACTCCATGGATATTAATGGTCTTGCCTGGTTGGGACATCAAAGTGCAGTTTTGACTGCAGTTCCCCTGAATTTTGCGATTTTGCCAAAATTTTGTTCAATGGTCCAGATTAGTTCAGCTGTGTAATGTGGCCGCAGGGCTCTCCAAAGTCACCCCCCCGCCTACAGTAACACTCCGGTGGTCCCCTTGACCCTCCCCCCGTGGCAGCAGCCTCTCACAGCCTTACGTACTGGCATTGCAGAGCCTCCTGGCTAGCATTGAACTTGTGTACTTTGTAAACCTAGTCAACCCTGATCTGATGTTCCAAAATAGGTCACTCCCTATTAGGCAAGATTGTATGTCATAACCCTGTGGGAGACTTCACCAGCCTTGTCCTCTTGGCAATAGGTAACCCAACCATTGGTATAGGCCCGTACTACACAAGTTGGTAGTATGACTGAGCAGCCAGGAATATCTCAAGAGGGGTCACAATGTGAGCTGTAGGGTTGCAACATAAAGGCTCACAGTGACATGTATTCAAATAACAGTTATACTCAAGATTTCTTGAAAAAATCATTTATTAATTTAACAGTCAGTTTTAAAAATAAGCCTTCTTTAGAAGGGAGCAATATGCAACATTTAAAATACACTTCCAAACAACACATTCAGTCAATAAAGTAAATAAATACCCTTTTGGGATGGCACACAGATTTTCTTATACCCCGAGGTGACTTCAATAGTTACGACACTGTGGACATTAATATATCACTTTTCCCACTTAAATGGTAATACTGAAGTTGAGGCAAAAAGGAAAAGGTTAGGGAAGAAAACAATGGTTAACACGTTTCTCAAACAGCTAAGCACTTTAGAATCCCTCAATGTAATGCAGGTTAACCCTTTACCAGCTATACAAGTACGGTATATATGAATTTTAGGAGGGATAGATAAACACAAAGTCAGAGGGTAAGAAGAGTCTTTCAGGCAACCAGGACAGCCATCGTCAGCTGAGCAAACAATGGGGAGCTGAGGCACTTCTTGAAGATTAGCACAAAAGTCTTGCACAATGTTAAAGAGTTTCGTTGTAAAAAGAAATCACTGTTGGGTCACAAGCTGGGAGGCTTGCGAAGGGCAAAGCTGCAGCCAATGCAAGTCTCCAGTGAGAGCAAGCAAGCTACACACAACAAGAGGTAATTACCCCTTAGTTCACAGTACTTTCCGAGTCTGAAGAAATGGTTCCAGCTGTCTTCTGTTCCTGGTGTACTTCCTGCAGATCCTGTTCTGGGCCTCAGTCGTGGGGACAAGAGGGAGAACGTCTCAGGACTCCTGCACTATGATTTGAGGTTGGCGGCAGCAATGGGTGCAATTCAGATCAGCAGCACTTTGCAGTTATAGCTACTTGCAAATAGCACCACTGCGGTTCTTGGACACCTTGCTTCTGAGGTCCAGCACTCTGTTGAGGTAGGTAGCGCAGGCTTGGTTAGCCCTGCTACGAGGGAGTCTGGAGGATTTTCCTGGAGCTCGGGTCCGACTTAAAGGCGATGCACTTGATTCTGGTGTTCCTGTCCCTTGGCACTCAGCTCCTGCCGCAGCGAAGCAGTACAGCCAGCAGAGAGGGGTTCCAGTCGAGTTCGTTGAGGGGCTGATAGGTCCCACCAACCCAAGGGGAGAAGTCGTCCTTCTCCAACATGGGGTCTGGCATGGATTCACATGCTCGTGAATATTCCCTGTCATCAGGCTGGAAATCCTTGGTAAAAAAAAAAATGTTTTAAAAAGTTTTGTTTCTAAACTGTCTCTCTCCTCTAAACCAATCACTGAGCTATGGATCATACTGCCCCCAGCCTATCTATATTTTTTGTTAGCATAGCGCCATTCGCCCGTAGGCCTCAAAGTGCTCATAACAGACAAGGACAGGCACAAAGAACATAAAACAGCATGAGTCTGGTGTTCTAGGGTAGATTTAAATTTGAAAGGCTAGTCTGTCCATCCATCAAACAACCATGTCTTTAGTTGCTTTTTAAAGATAGTAAAAGGTCGGGGGGGGGGGGGGGGGGCAGCAGTTGCACGGGGGAGGGGGGATGGGGAAGAGTTCCAGATAATAGGAGCCCAGAAATTGAAATTGGTTCCACCAATTTTCTTCAGTCTGTCGTGGCTGATACAGCCTTTGATTTCCATTAGAGGGGAGAGTTCTTCTTACTGGAGTTTTATTTATCTTGCTGATGAGATAGCAAGGTGCATTTCCTGATAAACATTTGAACACCAAAACTGCACCTTTAAATTTAATTCTTTGTTCGACGGGGAGCCAGTGCAGTTTTCTCCTAGCCGCCGAAATCTTTGCACGCCGAATCAACCCAAAGACTGCCTGAACTCCGTTTTGTATTGCTTGCTATTTTTTAATGTTCGTTTTTGAAGTGCCCATCAGAATGCTATTGCAATGATCTACCTTTGCATTAATAATCGCACCGGCAATCATGGCTATGTTCTGTTCGGTCAAATATGGGCGAATTTGCCAAAGGAGGTTTGAGTAAAAAACGCATCTAGATTTTAGGTACGAGGTGTGCCTCTTGAAAGATAACGGCGTCAAAAAAGACTTCAGTGTTTTTACATGGTCTGATACTAGAATGTGATTATTGTTTATCTTAAAGCTAGTGTACCGATCATCTAACTTTTTTATTTTTTGAGGGGTTCCAGTTATTAGTATCTCCGTTTTCTCTTCATTTAAGGCTAAAGAATGCGCTGCCATCCATTTTTGAACTGCAACGAATACATCATTAACTCTTTGGACATCATCTTCATATATTCCTGATAACCAACTGGGTGTCATCATTGTAGTTGGTAAACCGGACACCAAGTGCTATGAGCATGTCACCCAGGAGTTTTGAGAAGATGTTAAAGAGTAGGGGGATAGGCATGCGCCTTGCGGAACACCAGACCTTAGAGCAGGTTTTCTCGACGTGAAGTTTCCTTTTCATACTGCAGCCAATCTGGGTCCCAGAAAGGATTTAAACCATTTGGCTGCATGTGGTGTCGGTTTCCCAACTGTTATTAATCTCTCTGCTAGAAGCTCATGATCTATTAAGTCGAAATCGGAGGATAAGTCTAGTAATAGAAGTAATGCTGTATTTCCTTCTTCGACAATGGTGGCGATATTAGATTGTAGGTCCAGGAGGGCTGTCTCTGTGCCATGCTTTGCTCAACTACTTTTCAATACTGTAGATAGGCGATCTTGTTGATTATTTTCAGCGAGAACGGCACATTTGTTATAGGTCTGACATTTTCTGGGATGGAGGGTGTTAGGGAGAATTCTCAGAAATGTGATAATTCCTCTCTACCTTAGAGACCCCCAGCACTTTTGCTGGACTCTAGGACTTTTTAATTTTCAACCTAGAGAGAGAGAGAGAGAGATCTTTTTCCCCATGCTCTCATGTATTTTACTGTGATTTAAACTGTTTCTTTTGGGTTTTTGGAGTCTGACAAACTCCATAGGCATCATCTTTTTACATTTTGACACACGCAACCTTCAGTTCAGTGGCACAGGGAAGTCTTTCAGATTTCACAAAGGTTTAAATAACTTCTCTTGGATAAACTACTGTTTCCAAGAGCAGTAAAATGACATTGGGCCTCATTACAGGTCGGGCGGTCCGGAAATAACAGTGGCGGTAAACCCGCCGCCACTGTTAATTCCGGACCGCCCGATCCCTGCAGGCGGGAGGCGATGTTCCCGGCAGCCTGCAGGCGGACGTGGAAACACCAGCACGATCACGAGATGGTGCCGGCGTTTCCACTTCCGCATTCCCACTGAGTCCTATAGGACTCAATGGGAATGGGGATTTACTGAATTCCGCCTCCGGAATTCCCGGGTCACCAGGGTCGTAATGCCCTGGTATTTCCGGGAGTCACGGAGGCGGAATGGTAATACGAGTCCGGCGGTAACCAGGCGGTTTTACCGCCTGGTTACCGCCGGACTCGTAATGAGGCCCATTGTCTTTACTTACAATTGTAACTTTCTAGACCCAGCACACACTATCTTACAATAGGGTGCTGGAGGGGTTACTTAATATCCCCTTTGACTAGTTTATCCTGTAACAATTTTATGTTACCCTTTCTAGAATTTATGGCTGGTGGCAGTGGTTTACTTTTAACTACCAGTAGGAGTTTTTGCTGCGGGCTGCGTTCGCAGCTGCAGTAAAGCACCCATGGGTGCTCATTTTGTCAAAATGGCCCGGTCTTCTTTTATCGCCATTTCTTGTTGGAAAGGTCCTTCTTTTTACTCTGCGCCCCAAACCTGGTATGGTCCCTTTGTTCATTTTGTCTTTGGCGGGATTCAGTAGTGAAGCCCGCCTCTGTCACCAGTATGTCCGGCAAGGGATGGAAGTGTGGGAGGTTTCCCAAAACTCCCTGTACTTAATCGCCTTGGTTACAGGAATGCACCCAAAGGTGATTGGCAAGGACAGCCACCCTGCTGTGCGATTGACAGCTAAGCTGGAATTAATGGGAGAAACCTGCATGAAAGGCAAGGCTTTCTGGCTTGGAAGGCAGAGTTGGCCACTGGACGAAGGAATCTGAAGAACAACTTGGAAGAGACACCTGCTGCAACTCCAGGACCGTTGTTTTGCCTGGTGTGGCCCTGCTGCTGTGCTGAAGCTCCAAATTTGCCTCGACTAGAGAAGCCCTGCAAGCAGGGCTCAAGTCGAGGGTACACGTGGGGGGACGGAGTCCACCCACTTTATTCAGAGGGTGGACTTAGTCCACCCAGCTAAAATGAGAAACCTTGAATGACCTCTTTGAATTTATGAATTAAAGATGTACTCAGGGATCAAACCGGAGTCAGCAGATTTGTTGGCAGGACACTTCACCACTGCACTATGCAACCTGATGAAAAATAATGAACAACTAAAGGTGAAATATCCTATTTCGGTACTGCATTTTTGTATTGGTTCTTGGAGTTTAAAACATGCACACCTTTTTAAAGTTTTCAAAAACATTATTAGAGGAAAATATCCTCTCTTGGTTTTGTGTTGATTTTATGAACGGCAAATTCCATTCGTCCTGTGCAATTTGGGTGGTTATGCAATGCCAATTTAATGAAATGTGCATATTTCACCTTGGTATGCTAATTTCTGGTGATCTTGCATCCCATTGCGTTTGTTGAGGAATCCCCCCACTTTAAGTTTTAGGACTTGACCCCTGCCTGCAAGGACACCTTCTCCCCTTGAGTTGGTGGGACCAATCAACTCCAAAGTGAACTCTTTTGGACATCCTCTCGAAGCTGACTGTACTTCCACTGCTGCTTGCACGAAGTGCCAGGGAGAGGAACACCAAATCGAGTGGATCGCTTTTAAGTCGGACCCAAGCGCTAGGAAGATCCTCCAGACTTCCCTGATGCAGGACTGACCAAGCTTGAGCCACTTCAACAGAGTGCTGGACCCCAGAAGCAAGTGAAGTCTAAAGTGGTATCCAAGAACCACAGTGTTGCTATTTGCAGTCAAATGCGAGCAGCTGAAACGCTGAAGTGCCACTGAATTGAATTTTGCCCTTTGCTGTCGTTGTGTTGCAGGAGTCTCCAGAAGTCCGCACTCTTGTGCCCACGACAGAGGCACAGGAACAAACCGATCTGCAGAGCCACACAGGAGCCGAAGCCAGCTGGAACAATTTCTTCTAACCAAAGGTACTGTAAAGTCCAAGAGAACTTACCTCTTGTCTTGTAGCCTTACTTGTTCTCAGTTGAGACCTGTCTTGGTTGCTCCTGTAGAGTTGCTTGAATCTTCTACAGCTCACAAGCCTCCCAGCTTGTGGCCCTACTTTGATTCTACCTTTTCTACAAAGACTTCTAAAATATTGTGCAAGAAATGTACTACCTGCAAGAAGTGCTTCAGCTCACCTAGACTTTTGCCCAATTGACATTGGCTGGCCAGGCTCCCTGAATGACTCTTCTCACCTCTGAATTTGTGTTTTTAACTTTCGTTCCAGGAAAGGGTTAACTTACTTTGCATTGGGGGGTTCAAAAGCACTTACCTGCTTCAGAATGTGTGTGTGATCTCTTGTATTTTCTGAAATTGCTTTACTTTGACACTCATCTCAATACTGTTCTAAATGTGCCAGTGATATATTAATGTCCACAGTGTCCTAGCTATTTATGTCACCTGAGGGTGTAGGAAGTGTATGTGTGCCACCCCAAATGGGTATTTGCTGATTTAGAGAAACTATGAGTGTGTATTTTGGAGTATATTTGTGTGTTACTATTATGTTGCCCCTTCTGAAGAAGACTTATTCAAAATGACTTAAATTAATAATTTTTATTTTATTAAATGATGTAGTTTGATCACAATGTTTTCATTATAAATCATTACCATACATTACCAGCTTTTACGAACATTTCCACAGTCACATATACATCCTCAGTTCGTACTTCTTATTCAAAATCTGTACCAAATCCTTAAACTCAAAATCCTGGTTATTCAAGTATTGTACATTGGACTTCTCAGTATGATATGCATTACTTACCATAAAAGCATTTCTGATGGTGGTATCTGCTTAGATTCACATGCTGTGCATAGTCTGATATCCAGTGGTAACCGCAGAGTATTGCATCTTGTCTTTCGAGAATCGAAAGGGGACGTCGACATGGGTGTGCCTGTAACACTATCCCTACGTGACGTGTAGTGTACCCAAGATCCCTCACGCGTCGAGGTCCCTCGAATTGCATTTTTTCTGCCAAGAGGGAGCCTTAGGACTAAGTGAGTACAGGAAAGTGAGAGAAAGTATTAAGACGTCTATGTTCCTTCCATCCGAGCGGGGAAGAAGGGTGGGCGCATGTGAATCTAAGCAGATACAACCATCAGACATGCTTTTACGGTAAGTAATGCACGTCTTTTGATATGTGTCAATCTGATTAGAATCACATGCTGTGCACAGACTAGCGAGCAGTACCCGGAGTTGGAGGTGGGTTGTGAGAAGGAACAGTAGAGAAAAGATGTTTTAGTACTGCATGTCCCACCTGAGAATCAGACCTAGAATGAGTGTCTAGGCAATAGTGTTTTGTAAAAGTGTGTACAGATCTCCAGGTTGCCGCTTTGCAAATTGACTCAAGGGGAACATTTGTAATGAATGCTCTGGACGCCAGTGTCTCAAGTGGAATGTGCTCTAGGCTTGAAGGGCAGTTCTCTCGTCGCAACATGGTAGCAGAGTGTAATGCAATTGACAATCCATCTAGAAATAGTGAATTTGGAGACTGCATCTCCTTACTTTCCTTTGGCCACTGACACGAAAAACGGACTAGTCTTCCTTAGTGGATGAGTTCTTTCCATATAGAACATGACAGCTCTGTGTACATCCAGTGTGTGCAGGGTTCTTCCCCCAGGCTTGAGGGATTTTGAAAGAAAGTTGGTAGCTTTATTGACTGGTTCACATGGAACTTGGAAATGAATTCAGGTGCAAATCTATGGTGAGTGCGCAAAACCACCTTGTATTTGTGAACTGTTAAGAAGGGATCTAGAATAGATGGTGCCTGCAGTTCACTAACCCTCCTAATGGAGGTGATTGCTATTAAAAAAGCAGTCTTGAGGGTGAGGTTCTTAAGACTTGCTTTATGCAGGAGCTCGAAAGGAGCTTCGATAAGTCTAGTTAATACCACATTTAGGTCCCATCTGGGAGCTGGGTTAGAAATGGGAGGGTGAATTATTTGTACCACTTCCATGAAAGCCTTAATTACTGGTATCTTCCACCATGACACTTTCTGTTGTGATGTTGTATATGCTGAAAGTGCCACTAGGTGCACCTTTATTGAGTCTGAGTCAAGTGAGTGAGTTAGGTATAGGGGAATATCAGTAGGAGAGCAGTCGATAGGGTTGATGCTCTTTGAGTTACAACATATGACAAACCGTTTCCATTTACTAGAATAGCAGTATCTAGTGTTAGGTTTCCTTGCTTCCCTGAGAATGTCCATACATCTCTGAGGGAGTTGCAGGTGCCCAAACTCTATGACCTCAGGAGCCGGGCCCCTAAGTTCAATGTCTGCGGGCATGGGTGAAGCGTCTCCCCTCTGTCTTGCGACAACATGTTGTACGGGCAAGGCAGTTTGACTGGAGGAGATAGGGACATCTCCATCAGGTGAGTGAACCAGGGTTGGCGGGGCCACCAATATCATTGTGACTGGTTCCTGGTGCATCTTGTGCATGATCTTGCTGAGAAGAGGAGTCGGGGGCGAGGGGGACGGGCGCGCAGAAAAAATTTCCCTGACAAGGTTATCCAGAGTCCGTTCCCTTTGGATCGGTTCTGGGGGTATCTGGAGGCGTAATCTTGGCATTGGGCATTCTCCAGGGTCGCAAACAAATCGATCTCTGGAAAACCCCTTTGTGCGAAAATGTTGGAGACAATGACTCCGTGTAATCGCCATTCGTACTCCCTGGGCAACGGAAAGTCTCTGCCAGAAGGTTGAGTTGCCCTGGAACATGTTTTGACAACAGGAACATGTTGCGTTTGAGAGCCCACTTCCAAATGTTCTGGGACAGTTTGGACAGCCCTGGAGAATGAGTTCCTCCCTGCTTGTTCAGATAATATATGGCCGTGGTACTGTCTGTAAGGATTAGTATAGTCTTTCCCTGTAGTTGTGTTTCAAACACCTTCAGTGCTTTGAACACTGCCAGGAGTTCCAGCAGGTTTATGTGGTTGGTCTGGGGACCACACTCCGCTGGCTGTCTGTTGGAGCAGGTTGGCTCCCCATCCTGTAAGGGAGGCATTTGTAGTCGGAGTGGCTTCCACTGCAGGGGTGGTGAAGGATTTCCCTTTCAAGAGGTTCTCACTCGACCACCACTGCAGCGAGAGAACTAGGGCCGGCAAGACAACTATTAAATCGCCCCACTGTCCGTTCGCCTGACACGACTGGTTGCTTAGCCACTCTTGCATTTGCCACATGCACAGGTGTACGTGAGGAACTAAGTAGATACATGACGCCATTGTTGCCAGTAGACGCATAGCGTTGCGTACTGTTACCTCTCGACTGGCTATATAGTGAGGGATTTGAAACAGCATGTTTTGAACCCTCTTGTTGGAGGATAAGACGAGCCCGCCCTTTGTTTGAATTAGAGCCCCTAGGAATTGTTTGACTTGACTGGGGTCTAAGCTGGATTTCTTCTCGTTGATGTAGAAGCCCAGGCTGAATAAAAGATCTACCGTCTTTTGGGTATTTGACAGGCATGTTTCATAACAGTCCCCTGTTATGAGCCAGTCGTCGAGGTACGGATAAACTGGAATGGACTGTCTGTGCAGGTGTGCTGCTGCCACTGCCAATACCTTCATAAATACCCTTGGCGCAGACGCTATGCCCAAGGGTAGTACCTTGAATTGATGTCGGTTTTCTATCATGAAACGGAGGTATTTCCTGTGCGCTGGCAGCATCGAAATATGAAAGTATGCATCTTTCATATCCAGAGTTGCCATGTAATCCCCCTGTGTGAGCAGAGGAATTACTTCATGCAGGGTGACCATGCGAAACTTCTGTGGTTTTACAAACTTGTTTGCTGGCTGCAGATCTAGAACAGGACGCATGGTTAGATCCTTTTTGGGTACAAGGAAGTACACTGAATAAATACCCTCCTTTACCTGTGATAGAGGCACGATCTCTATGGCTCCTTTTTGTTCCAGTATCTCGACTTCTTGAAGAAGTATGCAAAGATGTTCTGACGTTAGTCTCGTCGATGTGGAGGTCTGTATTTTGGGGATTGGTTGAACTCTACACAGTACCGATGTACTATAGTCTTTAGCACCCACTGGTCCGTGGTTATTCCCTCCCATGCTTTCAGGAATTGTGTCAACCGGCCCCCAACCGGGGAGGCATGGTAGGGGACACAAATATTCGAGTCATAGAGCCTGAGGCAGGAGAACCTCTGGGGGTCGGGTTCCTGCCTCTATCTTTACCATGCCACTGTCCCCTTTGGGGGGTACGGGTTATTGTAAGTACTGGCTCCCTGTGGAGAGTTTCAGTTGTTTCCTGAAGGGTATTGCTGGTGGGAGGAGCGTTGGCCAAGAAAAAACCTTCTGTTTCCAAATTCTCGCCTTGTGGCAGGTCTCTGAGTAATTTGGTCCAAGCTCTGTAGGGTTTCATGTTCTTTTTTCACGGTCTCTAAGGCCTCATCGGCCGCCTTCCAAAACAAGTTGGATTCCTCCAATGGTTTGTTTATAAGAGACGCTTGTGTTTCAGGTTTAAATCCTGAATTACGAACCACGCGTGTCTTTTGAGGAGAATGCCTTGAGTGAGGGCTCGGCTGGCTGTCTCGGCGGAATCCAAAGTATTCTTTAAAAGATTGTGGTTAACTTGCCTCCCTTCAGAGACTGTGGAAAGTAGGCTGGTGCGTAGAGGTTCTGGAGCCTCTTGCAGGCCTTCTTGTATTAAAGCCCATTGCGCATCTGCGTAACTAGCCAATAGAGTAGTGTTATTGGCGATGCGCGCGGAGTATGCTGCCGCTGTGGTAACCCTCTTACCCAGGGCATAAAGTCTTTTCCCTTCTTTGTCAGAGGGAGCCTCGCCTGTCGATAAAGGGACCCCTGCTCTTTTTCTTGTGGTAATGACTACCAAAGAATCTGGGGTGGAGTGACCTCTATATAGAGGGTCTGATGGGGAGGGGCGGAAGAGTTTTACAATTCTTGGGTTTACACCCCTTGTAAGAGCTGGTGTAGACAAAGAAAGAGCAAGGCGTTTTTTAATCAAATTGAGTAAAGGGATGGCTTGGCTAGTTGGCGGCTTCTCTTTGAGCATATCCTCAACCGAGTCGGCTTCAGGTGCTGCCTCTTCAGTGGCAATTTTAAAGTGATCAGCTGCTTTCCGTAGCATTACATTAAATGTTAGTTGATCATCAATAAGAGAAGGATAACTTGTAGGGGTATTCTGAGGAGAGTCCAAGGCCAGAATATCTGGGTCTGGGTCTTGTGGCTATGGGGACTGCCATGGTTGAGGGTTCACCCACATCTGGCTCCACCACCCAGCCTTCAATAGGATCATCCTCAATGGGCTCATCTTCAATGGGCTCATGTTCCTCCTCGTCATAAAAATGATTCTCCCCTACCTTAACTGGCAGAAGGTCTTCAGTAAGGTCATAATTATATATGTCCTCTTCTAAAGAGGGGGCAAAAAGCCTTGGAAATTTAGATCTAGGGTTAGCAGGGCTTTCATCCCTTGGCCTTCGTGGTGTAGGTTTTTCTGAATGTGAAACAAACTTATCCAACCCCTCCATGCAGTCCTCAAACGTTTCCCTAGTCCAGACTGACGATCTAGAATGGTCTAGGGGTGGAAAAGGGTCTCTCTCATAGTCTACCGTCGACAAAGTGTCCCCTGCACCCTCTTCCGTCGAAAAACGTAGAGCTCTGTGCCTTAGCGTCGGAGAAAGTCCTTCCTCTCCCTCAGAGAAAAGCTCTGGTGGGATCGGCGAAGGTGGGGTGTCCTTGTGTTCTTCCCTCGACTTCTGAACACTATCCTTGGATCTCGGTGGGTCTTTCGGAGACTTTCTGAGAGTCCCTAGCCTGCCATTTATGAGAATCAGCGGCCACAATCCTTGCCAAGCTGACCTCGACATCCTCACCTGTTTGGAGACGCTTAGGTACATCTGACGGTTGTAAGGGAGTCTGTTTCGGCGGGACCGAGGCCTTGCCTTTATCGGCTGCTTTTTCCGGCAGTGCCGTAACTTTCGGCGTCTTATGTTTGTCATCGCCGTACGCTTTCCCATGATGCGTGTCGGCGAACAATGTGTTTTCGTAGGCCTGATAGTCGCTCTCGCCGTCGTCACATTCGGTGGCAGTGGGAGAACTCCCGGCCTTGGACATAGCGTAGGCCGCCCACCGTTTTACCCTACGCTCCTTTAAAGTCTTGGGTCAAAGGAGATTACAGGCCGCACACCCATCCTCTGTATGATTGAGCATTAAGCACTGGTTACACCGTGTGTGCTTGTCCTTCCATGGGAATTTGCCCTTACAAATAGGGCAAAATCTAAATGCAGTCCTCTCCATAGCTGAGGTAATACAGAGTGACTAAGACCAACTGGGAAAGAGGGAAGAAAGGGAAAGGCATTTTCAGTTTAAAGAGAAATGTCCACCCCGACCCCAATCTCCCTACTGTATAGGCCGGCTAAGGCCCAGCCACGTGTTCGGCAGCACCGACAGGATCACCTTCCGTCAAATCTCGCAGGTCTTCGGCGTAAACAGCCGTCAAGACAAGAGATGGAAGGGGTGATATTAAATATTTCTATAGAATAAAATCGACCAAAGGTCATTGGACAATCGCAATGTTCTTTACTAACTCTGGAAAAAAAAAACAATCTGAGGGACCTTGATACGTGAGGGGTCTTGGGTACACTACACGTCACGTAGGGATAGTGTTACAGGTACGGCCATGTCGACGTTCCCTTTCGATTCTCGAAAGAGAAGATGCAATACTCTGCGGTTACCACTGGATGTCGGACTATGCACAGCATGTGATTCTAAGCAGATTGACAAACATCAGAAAGGTATTCCATGAAGTGCTTCTTACTTTTATGTCAAGTCTTTATGTGTTACATCACTTCCATTTTGGATTCATTATTTTGTCCCAGAATTGGATCACCCTATAGATCAAGGGTTTATTATTTCCTAAAATTATCTGAGCCCAACGATCTTCTCTGACAATTTGGGGATATACTTGCGGCAACATGTTCGGGAAAATTACCCTTTTTTAAATAATTTTTTAAATAAAGAAACCTTGAGTGTAAGTGTTTATTTGGATACTTGTCTATGTGAATCTCGTGTAACCACCCTACTGCTCGCATTGATCCCTCTTGAGATAAGCCTGGCTGCTTAGCCACACCACCAACCTGTTTAGTACAGACTTATACCAAAGGTTGGGTTCCTATTGCTAGGAGGTCATGGTTGTTGTAGTGCACCCAAAGGGTACTGCACCAAATCTTGCCTAAGAGGGGTCCAAGTTTTCTTTTTTAATATGCAGAGTTATCCAGGCTTCTTATTTTTTCCAGGACAAAGGCTTTGTCAAAGGATTGGTTCACAAACTGGGTGACCCATGGAGAAAGTGTATCTGCAAAGTCCTAGAATAATCTAGCAGGAAAGCTATCCCTCTTGCATGAAGTGGGTTTTAGGATGTGTATGACATCAAGCACTTGTTTCTCAGATATTTTTCAAAAGCAAAAGACACAGAGCAATTTTGCACGGGAAGGACAAGTGGCTTTAACATGGCTTTAATATCAGGAAAGAAGTTCACCTGATCTTTAATGTCCTGTTGATGTTTGTGTTTTTTTTTAAAAAGCCATCATGTATAGCTTGGCACCAGGCATTACCTTCTTTTTGAGTATTAGCTGGTGCACTTTTTTAATTCATGTAGGATCAAAAATAAGGAACAAGTTACTTACCTGTAAATGTTGTTCTCCAGCATGGGTCTGGCATGGATTCACATGCTCATGAATATTCCCCGTCGTCAGGCTGGGAATCCTCGGTAAAGAAAAAATCAGTTTAAGTTTAATTTCTGAACTATCTTTCTCCTTACAACCAATCACTGGTCTCTGGGTCATACTGCCCCCAGAAAATGACTGCCCTCTACCTACACTCCTCCTCTGGCAGCCATCTTCAGATTTGGTAGCACGTAAAACGGCAGTAGGGCCACAGAGGGGTAGGCGGGAGGGTTTGCATGTGAATCCATGCCAGACCCGTGCTGGAGAACAACAGTTACAGGTAAATTGCTTGTTCCTTCTCCAGCATAGGGTCTGGCATGGATTCACATGCTCATGAATAAAGAATACATAGCAGTACACACATGCACAACCACGGGTGGTGGCAAGGCTCAACATAAGCATCTCTTAACTCCCCACCAGGCAAATCTTCAAGAAACTGGTTCCGCAGCACTGCTTGGCCGTCTCTGGACACCTCCCTGGAATCCCTGTCGACGCAGTAGAATTTTGTGAAGGTGTGGGTTGACCTCCATGTAACACCCCTGCAGATGTCCAGCAGGGGCACACCAGACAGGAATGCTGTAGTTGCGATTGCTCTGGTCGAATGGGCTCTTGGAAGGCCAGGCAACAGGATAGGGCCTGAATCTCACCCACCCATCGTGCAGAAGTGATGGCCATGAGGAACGTGGTCTTCCACGACAAAAACTTCAGCGGCACTGTATACATAGGTTCGAATGGAGGACCCACGAGCCAAGTAAGCATCACATTAAGTTCCCACGCCGGGGCTGGAGCCTTGACCGGCGGGAACGAACGGAACAGTCCTTTGAAAAACTCCTTAAACAGACGGTGTGCCATGACGACGACCATAGCGGGAGATAGCCGCCAGATGAACTTTGATGGAGGTGTGTTCCAGCCCTGCTTTGGCCAACGACAGCAAATACAGCAGTACCTGCAGAGCCATGACTCGTAGAGGGTCGATGATCTGTGCATGGTACCAAACAGCAAACCTCTTCCATTTATGTCCATAGCATTTTAGAGTAGACAATGCTCTGGCCTTGGCAAGCACCACTTGCAGTCCACTGGGAGATTGTAGCCCCCGAAATCTAACGCTGCAGGATCCCTGCATTCAGGTTCAGTGATCCTGGGTCGTGGTGCAGAATTGTGCCTCCTTCCCTGGCGAGAAGATCTGCAACCATTGGAAGCTTGACTGGAGGGGATGCTGACATGATGAGAAGGTCCGGGTACTATATCTGCCTCGGCCACGCCGGTGCGACGAGGATCATCCTGCACCAAGACCATTTGAGTTGATTAATGAGTCGAAGAAGCAATGGCAGCCGAGAGAAACTGCTGGGAAACCTCTGGCACTTGGTGTTCGACAATGTTGCAAAGAGATCGATCTGGGGACTGCCCCAACTGAGGAAAAGGCTGTCCACCTGATCCTGCCGAAGCTCCCACTCGTGGCCGAGAGAGTCCGTGACAGTGTTTTTTACTCCTCCAAGGTGAAAAGGAACGAGAAACGTCCTCTGGGCGACAGCCCAGTGCCACAGCTCCTGCGCTTCTCTGGAGAGCACTAGGGACCTGGTACTCCCCCCCCCCCCCCCCAGCTTCATGATGTAAAACATTGTGGTGGTATTGTCCATGAAGAACCTCACCACCTTGCTCTTGAGGGATGGAAGGAATGGCTTGAGGGCCCATAACACTGCCCGCAGCTCCAGGATGTTGATATGGAGCTCCTTCTCCTCTGGAGACGTCCGATGTGGGCTCCCCGGCCCTCTAAAGCATCCGTCGTGACCGTCTCCTGGTAAGCGGGGCTCTGGAAGTCTGTTCCTCCTGCGATGCTGGTGCGCACACCCCCACCACCTTATAGCTCAACAGAACTCCTCGTTGAGGCATGTTAGGCAATATTGTATGCAGTACCCTTTGGGAGACTACACCAACCTTGTCCTCCTGGCAATAGGTAACCCAACCTTTGGTATAAGTCTGTACTACACAGGTTGGTAGTGTGGCTGAGCAGCTAGGCTTATCTCAAGAGGAGTCAATGTTAGCAGTAGGATTTTTACACAGAAATTCAGCGTGACAAGTATTCAAATAAACTCTTACAGTCAAGGTTTCTTGATTAAACAATTATTTAACAGTCAGTTGAATAAGCCTTCTTCAGAAGGGAGCAATATATAAGTAACACAAAAATACACTTCAAAATACACACACTTAGTTTCTCTAAATCAGCAAGTACCCATCTGGGATGGCACACAGAAGGTTCCTACAACCTGAGGGGACTTAAATAACTAGGACATTGTGGACATTAATATATCACTGGTACATTTAGAACAATACTGAGTTTGGTGTCAAAGAAAAGGGTTTGGGAATAAAACAAAGGTTACACAAATATTCTGAAGCAGGTAAGTACTTTTGAACCCCCCCCCAATGCAAAGTAAATTAACCGTTTCTTGTAGGAAAGGTAGAGCACAAAGTCAGAGGTAAGAAGAGTCTTTCAGGGAGCCAGGCTAGCCAATGTTAATTGAGCAAAAGTCTAGGTGAGCTGAAGCACTTC
This sequence comes from Ambystoma mexicanum, assembly GCF_040938575.1. Taxonomy (NCBI): domain Eukaryota; kingdom Metazoa; phylum Chordata; class Amphibia; order Caudata; family Ambystomatidae; genus Ambystoma; species Ambystoma mexicanum. Next base: position 725,327,413 of record NC_090923.1, read on the forward strand.
TTGCAGGTAAGTAAAAGTCTTGCACAATGTTTTAGAAGTCATTGAAGAAAAAAAAGAATAACTGTAGGGCCACAAGCTGGGAGGCTCAGGAGGGGCAAAGCTGCAAGCAACTCTGCAAAAGCAACCAAGACAAATCTCAACTGAGACAAGAGGAAAGCCCCCTTAGTTTTACAGTACCTTTGGTTAGAAGAAATTGGTTCCAGCTGGCTTCTGTTCCTGTTTAGGTCTCTGTAGATCATGTTCCTGGGCCTCAGTCATGGGGACAAGAGGGAGGACGTCTAGGGACTCCTGCACTACGAATTGAAGGTCGGCGGCTGCAATGGGCAAACTTCAGATCAGCGGCACTTCCCGGTTTCAGCTCCTCGCGGTTCTCGGATACCACTATGGACTTTCCTCGCATCTGGGGTCGAGAACTCTGTTGAGGTGGCTCAGGCTTGGTCAGTCCTGCTTCCTGGGAGTCCGGATGATCTTCCTGGAGCTCTGGTCCAAATTAAAGAGACTCACTCAATTCTGATGTTCCTCTCCCTGGCACTTCGGTTCCTGCAGCAGAAATGAGGTGCAGCCAGCTCCGAGAGGATTTCCAGATGAGCTTGTCTTGGGGTCGATTAGTGTCACACACCCAAGGGGAGAAGTCGTCCTTTGCAGGTCTTCTCTAGTCGAGGCAAATTCAGAGCTTCACCACTGCAGCAGGGCTTCACCAGGCAAACAAACGATCCAGCAGTTGCATCAGGCAGACCTTCCAAGTTCTTCTTCGGATTCCTTCCTTCGTCCAGTGGTCGACTCTGCCTTCAATGCAGATTTATCCCATTCATTCGCAGCCTAGCTGTCAATCACACCGCAGGGTGGCTGTCCCCCAAGGACAGCCCTCCAGCCAATCACCCTTGGGTACATTCCTATAAACAAGGAGACTAAGCACAGGGAGTTTCGGGCACCTCCCTAGCTTTCTGCCTAGTTAGACATACTGGAGCCAGAGGTAGACTTCACTCGTGAATCCCGCCAAAGACAAAATGAACAAAGGGACCAAACCTGGTTTGGAGCACAGAGTAAATGACAAGAAGGACCTTTCCAACAATAAATGGTGAAAAAAGAAGACCCCGGCCCATTTTGACAAAATGGTCACCCATGCGTGTCTTACTGCAGCTGCAATTGCAGCCCGTGATAAAAACACACAATGGTAGGAAAAAGTAAACCACTGCCACCAGCCATTAATTGCAGAGGGTAACATAAAAATGTTACATGAGAAACTAGACAAAGGCGATACTAAGTAACCCCTACAGCACCCTATGGTAAGATAGTGTGTGATGGGTCTAGAAAGTTACAAATTGTAAGTAAAGTCAATTTCACTCTACTGCTCTTGGAAACAGTAGTTTATCCAAGAGAAGGTATTTAAACCTTTGGGAAATTTAAGAGGCTTCCCTGTGCCATTGCCGACTTGATGTGCCTCTCTGTGTTGCTTTGGATAGCCCAATGCTAGGGGACGAGTGCCCGTAGTCGAGGGCTACGTCTGGTGCAGAATGAAACCTGGCTAGAAGCTCCAGGGGACTTCCAAGGACCCTCCAGAAGCAGGACCTCCATATCCAGAGTCCCCTCACCAGAGTGCAGGGCCGAGGGAGCAAAGAGTCCAACCGGTGTCAAAGATCTGCAACAGTGCTGTTTGCTAAGCGATGAAACAGCAAAGTGCAGCTGTTCCGAAAAGAGTCCTTAGCTGCAGACGACCAAGTCAAGTCTCTTCTCACAGGCTTAACAGCTTATGACCCTACAAAGGATTTTTCTAAAAGACTATCTTTGTGCAAGACTTTGATCTAAGAAGTGCATCAGATCCATAGACTGTGCCCCAAATGACTTTGGCGGTCCTGGCTCCTTGAAGATTTCTTCTAGTCCATTGACTTTGATACCTTTTGTCCCTCATAGGTGGGTAGCTTGTTGTATACGGTTACTGCTGGGAAAGGCTCGTCTAGATTTCATTGGATGATTTAGTTGTCCTCACATATACTGAGAAACTGTCTAACCTTTCTCATTCCCTAACCTTTCCTTTCTGGAACCTCAGAATCTGCAAAGTATACTAGTAAGATATATAAATGCCATATATAAATGCCATTACTGTCCTTGTGATTGAGGTCACCTTAGGGTGTAGGAATTGTGTAAGAAGCACATCCAAAGATTATCCATAAACTTGTTTCGATTCTGAAAAGTAATGTTAAACTAAGTATATTTACATTGTTACAACAAAAAGAACGCTTATTTAAAAATTGATGTTAATTAAATAAATGACTATTTAGAACTGAAACCTTGAGTGTGTTACTTGACTACTTGTATTTAAGGATTTAATTTGTGCAGCTCTACAGCTCACATGTACCCCTCTTGAGATAGGCCTGGCTGCTCAGTTATAATGTTAAAGAACAAATGGGCTCCCACATTTTTAAGATTTGGACAAACAATTGTCTGGACAGTCATGGGACTACCACTCTTACACAACAGTACAAACTATAGCAATTAGAAGTTCATGGAGAATACAACCTGACTTCAAAGTTATTGTTTTAAAATGACCCATTTTTAAAACAATCACGTAAAATTAACAAAGTGACCAGTGCTGAGGAAAGTGCTTAGTGCCGATCACAAAGGTACTGACAAAAATGTGCAAATTCAGCAAAAAATATGTATCTTTCTCATAGATATTAGAGTACCATCAAGTGCAAATATGTAGATATCAACCATTGTAGATTAATCAAAATCTTAATTCTTGAAAAGTAAAACCACACAATATGTAATGTTCATTCAGAGACTTACATTGTTTAGTGACTCTTGTCGTAATGCCTTGGTCTCCAAGTACCTAAAGTGCAGCATCCAAGGGTTCTCATACTCATGTAGATACTTAAGTATCTCAAATAGTAGCCCGACATCTACATACCCCTGAAGAAGTTCCTAACACTTTTTTCATAGTTTATATGAATGAAACATGTAGGGTAATGTAGGGTAAACTAGCCTAAGAAAAGGTACCTCTTAGTGTGTAAGTATTTGTAACTTCTGCAACTCACAAGTCTAATCAGCGTGTGGCCCTACATTTGATTCTTATTTTTACCAAAGACTCCTAAGAACGTGTACAAAGACTTTTCCATTTACTTACCTCAAGTGCTGCATCCTATACAAAGACTTTGGCCTATTGACTTTGGCTTAGCCTATCGAATTGAATGACTCTTCTAAGTGCTACCTGAATGTATTTGCCCTGCTTATGCATATTTGTAAATTCTTGTGTTCTAATAACCCTTGCCTTTTACTTACTTTTAAAAAAGTATTCTGAATGCCAACAGTAAGGTATTAATTTCCCCAGCACCCTTATTAATGAAGTCACCTGTGGGTGTAGGTTGTGTCTGTGGGGCCTTGTCTGCTCCAGAAACTCAGAGTGTACAGTATTGAAGTATATTTGTGTTACTGTTTTATTGCTCCCTTCTAAAGAAGGCTTTATAACTGACTGACCAATACATTATTAATTTTTTATGCGAGAAACCTTAAGTGTAAGAGTTTATTTGAATACCTCTAACTGTGAATCTTTGTGTAGCTCCACTACAGCTCACATTTCCCATCTTGAGATAAGCCTGGCTGCTCAAAACGGTACCAAAACTGTGTAGCTCAAGCTTTTACCAAAGGTTGGGTGGCCTATACCTGTAGTCATAGTTGTTTGTAGTGTTCCCTGTGGGATGTCCCAAGCCACTAGTCCAGGCCCTGCAACATTACTGTGCATTGCTGGCACCAGAAAGTGTGCAGTAAAAATCTGAAAAATAGGCCGCCATCCACTTTTGCCTATGTCAGTGGTAACACAGGAGACCACTGCAAAAACCCACCATTGGGCTACCCACAAAGTAGCCTGAAATCACTTGAAAAAGCAATGCTCATCGCCAAAAAGAAACACAGGGCTGTTTGGAAATCCGTTTTCTTGATTGTCAAAAATGTGCAAAAATCATGGCTCACAAACCACCTAAAAGATCCAACCTCCTTGTTGGGTGTTCCACATTATTCTACTGCAAGAATCCACATAAATACAATGTCAGCAAGAATCATATGTTATCAGAACAAAATCCTCTTTTAAAGATACTTGATGGAAAGAAAGCTGTCAAAAATGGGTGTAGTACCGTTACTCACCTCTGTCAGAAGCCGGCGATTTAAAACCCATCATGTGTAAAGTTGAACATTGAACTCAAACTATGCCAAGAGAGTTCCATCAAAATGCCATATAAGAGTGCCACACATTGATTTCCATGTTGAAAAAAGACTGGAAGTAAAGATGGCTTTGCTTATTTTAAATTTATAAATGTATTTCTTTTCACAAGGAACTCTGTTACAATTGATCAGAAGGTAACCTGATTCAGTTAAAACTTCCAAGAGGTCTTCTTCCCCTGAGAAACTCACACCTTGTTCATTCCCACCAAAAGGAGGATATCGCATTGGCATGTTAATCAGGAGGGGTGGAGATTTCCTCTGCTGCCCGGAGAAACAAACAATGCGTTTCTTGGGCTGAATAGAAAATGCTAATTCGGGTGTAACTCACAACAACTGCTCTGGCAGGAAGGCAAGCCATATGACCCTCTCACTCAGCCCAGCTCTGGAGGCGGACCAGACTGAAATTGTTGATTGAAGTTCAGTTGGTGTAAATGTATGTTTTAGAAAAATGCTTATAGCAAAGTGTACTGAACTGACAAAAATATGAAACTTAGAGATTGCTAAAATGAAAAATTTGCTCACAGTTTAAGACTAAGCTGGAATCTGTGCGATGTTCTGAGACTGAACCCCAGAAATTATTCATATTGTAGCCATGGTGTTTATGTTAGTAACATGAAAGATTACAGGAATGTGCACGGATGGGATGTGCATGCATGTATAAAAATTGGTGCAGAACTAACGTTGAGAAACCCACCAAAAGCGCTAAAAAGTTGTCATTTATGAACCATAGCTCGTAGGAAAATGAGAGTTAGACAGAAATGTACCTTAGGCAATCTGTCATGTAATTATGTATTATGAACAACTTGTGTATCTTGGAAATATGTTTTGTGGGAAAATTACCAGGTTACTCCCCATAGTGACCACCTGACTCCTAGTCCATAGTCCCCTTTCCTCCATACTTATGGGACATCTCTCCGTCCTGTGGGACGGGACCGGAGCACTTTGTAAAAAGCATCCAAATTGTTTTCAAAAATGTGCCCCTCCTCTCTGGGTGGGGTTACGCGGCCGTAACCCCACCCACCTTGGCTCCGCCCCCCGCATCGCCCATCAGTCCTTTTCTATCGCAGGGTCAAAGACCCATTAGCAATAACAGAGGAACCTTATTAGAGGGGACGGCGGGCGGGCGTATAGAGGAAAGGGGACTATGGACTAGGAGTAAGGTGGTCACTACGGTGAGTAACCTGGTAATACTCCTACGTCCCGTCCCCTTGCCTCCATACTTATGGGAGATTCCCAAGCACTCCTTGCAGGAACTATGGGTGGATGGAAATGCCCCTTACTGAAACAGGTTTTTCAGCACAGCCTGGCCAAACTGAACGTCAGCTCTAGAGCTCATATCGAGGCAGTAATGCTTACAGAAAACAGATGGGGAGGCCCAAGTAGCCGCTTTAGCGATGGACTCCCAGGGAACATACTTCTGAAAAGATACCGCGGCTGCCTTGCCCTGCACCAGGTGTGCATGGATACCTTTAGGAGGTTTCAGCTTTTGAACGGTGAAAGATTCCGTGATACAGGCGGCAATCCATCTGGAAATAGATGCCTTAGACGCCGGCCTGCCCGGAGGGTTACCGAAGGTCACAAAAAGTTGGGAAGAACTCCGAAGCTCGGAAGTCCTGTCCAGGTAGAACTTAATAGCTCTTCGGACATCCAGGCAGTGTAGAGCCCTTTCCGCCTCCGAGGCAGGGTTCGGAAAAAAGACCAGAAGGGAAATCGACTGATTCAGATGGAATTCAGTCACTACCTTTGGTAGGAAAGCTGGGTTCGTCCGAAGGACTACCTTGTCCTTGTGAAACACCAAGAAAGGATGCTCCAACGACAATGCCTGGAGCTCACTCACTCTCCTCGCTGACGTAACAGCGACCAGAAAGGACACTTTCCAGGACACGTACTTGAGGTCAACGGTAGCCATTGGCTCAAAGGGTTTATGGCACAGCGCCGTCAGGACTACATTTAGGTCCCAAGGCGGGTGCGGACTACGAACCGGAGGGTAGATGCGTGTCAAGCCAGCAAAATGTCTCTTCACCACCGGGTTAGTTAAAGAATAAGAACACCGGTCTGTAGAGAGGTAAGCGGAAACCGCTGAGAGATAAGTCCTGCAAGACAGAACATGAACCCCTGACTCTGCTAGGGAGGATATGAAGGACAGTACCGTGTCAATCGTTGCCACCCTCGGGTCCAATTCTTTCTCCAAACACCAATGACAGAACCTGAGCCATTTACTCTTGTATTGGGATCTGGTCGAGGGTTTCCTGGCTGCCTGGATAATGCGCATGTTATCCGCAGACAAACCCAAACGCTCTAGAGACGTGAACTCAGGCACCATGCCGCCAAGTTGAGCGATTGTGGGGAGGGGTGCCACATCTGCTGTTCCCCTTGGTGAAAAAGATCGGGAGTTACTGGTAACCTGATCGGCGGACACACCGACAGGTGTTGAAGTTCTGAAAACCAAAACCTAGCCGGCCACCACAGAGCTATCGGTATAAGAGAACAGTTGACAGAGCTCTTCAACTTCCAAATTGCTCAATGAACTTGGGGAAGAGGCGGGAAGGCGTAAGCTCTCATGTTTTGCCATGGAATCTCAAGAGCGTCCCCCAGAGAGGAGGCTCCCAGCCCCCCTCTGGAGGCGTACTGAGGAAGCTTCTTGTTTAACGCCGTGGCGAAGAGGTCCACCTGCGGTGTGCCCCAACGCGAGAAAATCCATGAGAGGATCTCCGCCTTCAACTCCCACTCGTAGCTGACCACTGTCCGCCGGCTGAGGGCATCCGCAGTGACATTCAGCTGGCCCGGGATGTGCACTGCAAGCAGCCAGACCCCATGAAGCATAGCCCACTCCCAAATCTGGATGGACAGGTCCACGAGAGGGGGAGACTTCGTTCCCCCTTGCTTGTTTATATAATACATTGATACCACATTGTCCATTCTTATGCGGACCACCTTGTTGACAATGAGCGGTCTGAACGCCTTGAGCGCCAGAAAGATCGCCAGAAGCTCCAAATGATTTATGTGTAGGAGCTTGTCCTGAGGCGACCAGAGGTCCGAGACCTGAAGAAGATCTGACGTCGCACCCTACCCCAAAAGGGAAGAGTCTGTCGTGATCGTCACCATGGGGGCTGGGTCTTGAAACCCCACGCCCACTGACAGGTTGCTGAGAGATGACCACCAGTCCAGGCCCACTCTCATGGAATCCGGAAACATTATCCGCTTGGAATCCGGGTCCACAGCCTGACGCCAGGAACTCCGAAGAGCCATCTGGGTACGTCTCATTTTGAGACGAGCAAGAGGAAGAGCCAGTACACACGAGGCCATGAGGCCCAGAAGCCTCTGGAACCACCAGGCCGACATGCTCTCCGACTGTGCAAACATCTGACACGTGGCCAACAGATCTGCCATTCTGTCCCCAGTCGGATACACTCGGCAGTCGATCGTGTTCCAACGAAAACCCAGGAAAGTCAGGTCCTGCGAGACCGTCATGGAGGATTTCCGCCAGTTCACCGACAGCCCAAGATGGAACAGGAGCTGAAGGAGAGACTGGAGGTTTCCCGCTGCTGCCAACGGACAAGAGCTGCATAGGAGCCAGTCGTCCAAATAGGGATGCACATAGATACCCTGGAGACGAAGATAGGCCGCAATCACCGACATAATCTTTGTGAAGACATGCAGCGCCAAACTGAGGCCAAAAGGAAGCACCCGAAACTGGAAGTGCTCCTCTCCCAAAGAGAAGCGGAGGTATCTCCTGTGTGGATTCCAAATCAGGATATGCATGTACGCATCCTGAAGATCCACCACGTTGAGCCAATCGCCCATCTGCAAAGAGGAGCGAATCTGGCCGGGATTGATCATCTTGAATTTCTCTTGGGGTAGGAAAAGATTGAACTGGGAAAGGTCTAGGATGGTGCGCAGGCTAGCCTGGTTGGGTTTGGGCACCGTAAACAGCCGGGAGTAAAAACCCTCCCCTCGCTCCCCAAGGGGAACGGGTTCCACAGCTCTGAGGAGCAGAAGTTTCTGAACCTCGGCCTTGAGGGAGGGTGAGCCCGAGAGCTGAAAAGGAGGGGTGGGGTAGAGGGTAAAGGTAAGCGGAAGCCCGCTCGAGCGACTGACAAGACCCATCTGTCTTCTGTGATGGTCTGCCACGCCTCCCAATGAGACGCAATGCGTCCCCCCACCGGGGTCTAGTGCGAGCGCGGAAAACCCTCATTTGGCAGGCTTATCGGTGGCGGTGCCACCTGAACCTGATGAGCGGGAGAAAAAACGCGTACGCTGTTGTCTACGGCGGTTATTCCCCGCAGGAGTATCCACCCTGCGAGATTTGCGGTCGAGGAAGGTCGTCTTTGCGACAACGGTCTTTGAGACTTGAAGGGAGCTTTAACCAAAACAGAAAATGATTTAGCCGTCTGAGTGCTATCTTTGGTTTTGGTGAGCTCTACATCAGTAGAAGAGTGAAAAAGCTCCTTACCATCGAATGGAAGGTCTAGAACCTTGTCTTGCACTTCCTTCGAAAACTTAGTGGCATGCAGCCACGCTTGCCACGAGCTATCAACCCCAAGCATCAGACCCGAGCCGAGGTGTCTACGTGATGAGCCTCAGCCTCAAGGAGATCCTGGGCCAAGACCCTGGCATGGGAAAGGCCCCCTCTGAAATCTTCCAACTTCTCGACCGGAATGTGCTCCTCAAACTCCGGCAGACCTCTCCACATCCGCATGTTAGCTCTCGGCAAAATCAATTCTGCATTGGCCTGCCTGAGCTGTAAGGCTGAATCGGCAAAGATTTTCCTCCCTAGGGAGTCCAGGAGCTTGTCCTCCTTTCCCAAGACCTGAGTAGCCGTCGCAGAGGAGGATGCTGCAGGCCTGGATTGCAACGTAGCTGCAGCCACCACTGTGGAGGAGGGAGGCGGACAAGATGACAAGGCCAGTTCTTCCGAAGAATGCAGCCTGTACCTCGCGTCAATCTTTTTATTGACAAAAAGTCCAGAGTGTGGATTTTCCCAAACTCTTCGGACCTCGGCCAGAACGTCCTTCTGCAAGAACAGGCCGGTACGCTCCAAAGGAGACAAGGTGAACGCCCCAGAAAGCACGCCCTCCTGCGGAGCGGGTGCCTCGGGCACCGGAACATATAAAACTCATGTCCAGCACCCGGTCATGGAAAGCTCTGATAGAGCGGGGGAGGTCCTCGTTGTCCTGATCGCCTTGAGGGTCATCTGACAGGTCAGGATCCTGCTGAGCCGTGTCAGGCACTGCCTTGTCCACTGGGGACAATGGTGGCAAAGGTGGAAACGCTGGGGAAGGGAGGCGCCGGCGGGACCACCGGCAGAAACGTTGGAGCCGGAGGCGCAGGTGGACATATCTCCTTGAAAAGCCCTTTGAAACATTCCCTCATGGGGTCTGTGCGCATAAGCGCTTGAAATTTACCGAAAAAGGCGTCCTCAGGAGATTGTTTCGGAACCTAAGGAGGCCTCACATAAGGTGGACAAATCCAGGGACGTAACGGGGAAGGGTGCCACACCGGCCCCTCCACCGACGTATCCACATAAATCAAGGGAGCTGCCCCCGCGGGCAACGAAACATTGTGCGGAAGAGGCACCCGGGCGTTCCAATCATAAACTGGCCGGTAAGGATCCGCACAAGGGACCTTAGTTTCACCCGAAGGACCGAATCCTACACCAGGGGCCGATGGCGTAGTTGTAGGGGTAGTACCTAAAATGGCCACCATGGTCGTGGCAGGAACGGCCGCCATTTTGTCCTCATCTGAGGGGAACTGCGGCACGTGAGGAAGGGGTCCGTCGATGGGTCAGGGGTCTTAACTTTAGCCTTAACGTAAGGAACCTCGGCAGAGCCGGTACTATGAGGCCTGGAATGTTTCTGCGACATACCAACCGCCAACTGAGCCTTCGAAGGAAGGGCCTCGGCACTGCCGGTAAAAGAAGAAACTTTCTTCTTTGCCCCCTCAACAGATTTGGTGTCACCACAAGAGCCTTAGCCTCTGTACGAGGGACCACGGACCCAGGCCCGGTAGAAGCCTTATCGGCACGGGCCTCGAACATCCGTTCAGTAACCTGAAGCCCAGCCAAGACCTTGGGGCGCACCCCGGTTTTGTTTTTGAGGGAAGCCAAAAGAGCGGCCTCAGAGCAAGCGCCGGTAACCCACGACTCAGTAGAACTGGGTCTACAAACAGCCCCCACAGGAGGGGCCTCGGAGCGTACTCCGGTGAACACAGGCCCCTTACGGAGACCCTCGGAGAAAACTCCGGTAGAATTATTAGGCCCGACAGGCACCTCAGGGCGAACCCCGGTAACAGAGCGATCAACGCCCCTCCCGGCCCGAGAGGAACCCAGACAGGTATCTTCTCGTCGATGAACGCCTGAAAATGCGAAGGAGGAGTTTGTCCGAACACCTCCTCCCACCGCTCCAACCGACGTTGAAGTGCCCGGACCGAAAGGGAGTCACAGTAAAAACATGAGTCCCAACGGTGTTCCGGTCCCAAACACTCTAAACAAAGAGGATGGGGATCCGCCCTTGCGAAGCGACGGTGACATGATGAAGTGTCTGGAAAATATAGTTTAAAAGACAGACTAGTAAACGAACGCTAGTGAGAGCCAGAGAGGAAAACAGGGAAGAAAGTCTTCCGAGGATGCAAGTGCGTCCGCCCCGATCGTGCAGCGAAAAGGACTGATGGGCGATGCGGAGCCAAGGTGGGCAGGGTTATGCCGCGTGCCGGGCCCTGCGCAGGAAAGAGAGGAGACACACATTTTTGAAAAAAATGTGGATGCTTTTTACAAAGTGCTCCAGTCCCGTCCCACAGGACGGAGAGATGTCCCATAAGTATGGAGGAAAGGGGACGGGACGTAGGAGTAATAGAGTTTCTATGGAAAAGTAAAGGGGAGGGATTTCTTTTGGGCCATAAACACTGTCACTCTGACACATATGACACACTGCTCCTTTCTCAAATCAGGAGAGGGGAAATTCTCTGACCTATCAGATCCTTAGAGGGTTGGGCATAGATAATCAGCCTCCCCACCCACTTTGGAAATACATAAATAGGGACTGCTGAGGACAGGCACACACACACACTTTTCACTCCTCAACTAGCACCCTGCAGGAAGATCCAGACTCCAGACTCTAGAACTTTGAAGCAGAAAGGCCCAACCCAAAAGCTGAACTCTCTCAGCTGGCCTTCAGAACCTTTTGCAACCCGATTCTAACCCCTAAACTTCCAAGGGGCACACCACAAAATCCAACAGCCTGGCTGAGCTGTTTTGCTGTTCTACCTAAGAACCCCGTGCTAGAACCAAGATCCAGACCCGCAGAGCAGAGCTGTAACCCATATCCAGTCCAAGAGGCCGCGCAGACTAGAGTGCCGTGCTGAGAGCAGAACCCAGTGCCTGAGACCTGATCGGTGGCAAGCGAATCCCAGCCAAACCCTTGACCAGATCTTTGACGGGCCCATCCCATTCGAAAGCCATAGGAGTGAGTATTTAGTCTAGAACTATCCAAAGTCATTTCTTAGTTTAAAGTAATCCTATTCAATCCATTTCAACCTGTCGAGAACTGCATTATAGAATCTTGTGTCCATCCTGAATTCTTCTCATTATATTGTCTGCGATAATTGTAGCGATAATCATCTATGCGCTGATAATTTTGAAGAAAGTCAAGTATCCTGGCGCACAACAATCAGAGTGGAAGGCGCCCTGTTCTGGTGGTTGTCCAGTTGGGTAGCTTGTACTTTCATAGCCCCTTAGTATAAGTCCATATTGGTTCAGAATCTTTAAAGTGCAGTCTTTAATTATGAAATCTTGACTCTGTTTCTGAAAAATCTACCTTCACAAAAACCTCGCAGAATCCGGGAGAACCTAGAAGATCAGACGGGCACCTCTGGGAGCAGTGCCTCTGAGTCAGAGGATGAATGGACCAGGGTTACCCAAACTAAGAAGGCCAATAAGGCAAAAAAGCGCCTTGCTTAAGGACCCCTTAAAACAAATCAAGGCAAAAAGGAGCGTCATCACGCCTTATCATAAGAATTCCAAATATTCTGTTTGGGAGCACTTAGAGCTCTTTGAGCAGATGATGGAAACTTTCCATTTGAAAGATAGCAGTAGCTGCATTCAGTATGTGAATTGGACCTTCTCCCCAGAGTACTCCAGTTTCTTTGCGGGGCTGGAGGAACAAAATCATTCTAGATGGTCCACCTATAGGGCGGCCATCTTGAAGCATTTTTCTGTACACAGAAATCCCCAAGAGGCTTGCAAGGCAGCCTACAACTTGCAATGTGGGGAGGATCAGGCCCCACAAGAATTTGTGCAGGAACTAAAGCGTGCCTTTGCGCAGACTACCAGAAGGGTGCGCACGGACAGCAAAGAATTTGTTAATACTTTTTTTCCATGCTCTACCAAAATACATCATGACCCAGCTAGTGAGAGATTTTCATGAAAAAAAGATCACTAGACTCGGTCATTGAACAGGCCACCCGGATCTATGAGGTGCAAAAGCCCATAGACAACAAGAATACTCAGAAAAGCCCCAAAACAACCAACCCCCCTGCTGCTGCTAAGGTGGCAGAGGTAAAGGTTGCCCCCATTTTGGATTTGGAGATGGGGGGGCCTAAAAACTTGCCTGCACAACAGAATAATTCCAAGCCCATTTTGAAATCTTGACTGTTTCTGAAAAACTAACTTCACAAAAACCTCTAACTTTTGAACTGCACGTCCTAGAAGCGAAATTTAAATGTCATTTTGAAGCGAACATCCTCAGCTTTCAAACAAACCCAAAGGTTGCTGCGAATTTGCAATTTGGTGAAATTTCACTCCATAGAAAAACAGCTGTTTCTTGATTTCAACTTCTGAATTTCATTTTCCATTTGCTAATCATTCTACAATCATTGCTAGTGTTGACCTGAACCAATCCAAAGCCACCCTCACTAGTGCTGAATCTCCTTTAGCAAATTAAAATCATTTTAGCATTTTCCATTTATTGCAAATCACATTCAAAAGCATTTTGACCTGTTTTTAAAGCATTCCTGTTCTCTCTAAGCTTGCTGGGGGGAAGTGGGATTGAAACTGCAATTGTGGATTGTTATTCCTGATACCTGTGTGCCCTCATTCCATCTCTTCATATTGCATAGTGGGGGGGAGTGAGTAATAACAGGGGGAAAGAGTGATCATATTGTCTTTTGATTGAAGTCATATCAAGTTTTATTTCGGTGTTGCATTCTTTCCTATCATTGCATTTCCTTGAACCATACAAAGTATTCTCTGCTACATTATTCTTCCTATCCCTACTCCTAATTGATTAAAGAGGTTGTTGATATTGTAATATTACCCATTGCTGATCGTTGTTCATATTCTTAAGTGTGATATTCAGATATTATTCATAAAAGTGTAATGTATATATTGTTCAATTCTTCAAATACATCTTTTAATTTGCAAAACAAACCTATTTCTTGGTTCAGTGAGACTGCGGGAATTCAAAGAGAGGGGCGTTATATAAGGGTGCATCATCCTGAATTAAAAAAACTTTTGACCTAAAAAATATATAAATAAGGGTTTCCATTGGGCATCCCATACTAGGCATTGACTTGGTTGGAGTGCTGGATTGAAATCACTTACATCCCAGAGGCTACTGCATACAAACCTTGCCTAACACTGGTGGCAGGCGGTGAGGATATATTGTAGAGTTGTTACATTTAGAGTTTAATTTACCTTTGTTCAAATAGTAACCTTCACAAGGCTAAGCTCCACTAGAAAAGCAATTGTAACATGTCAGATATGGATAACTTTAGACAGGAAGCCGTGATCATTTTGACAGTGGAACAACTGAAAGAAATGTGTAAAGTCAGGTCTCTCCCTGTTAAGGGAAAGAAAAATGAGCTTATTGCAAGATTGTTACTAATCCAGGAAATATGGAAAATGGTGAGGATGATGATGATTCAGCGTCTAACTCTAATGTTATTGAAGAGTCAGAGGAGTCTCAGGATGTGAGCCCCTCTTTACATCAACAGGCCCTTATGCCTCAACCTTTAGCCACAGGGACCCTACCAGGCCCAGTACTGAGTCCAGTATTTGTCTCTCTTGAAAAGATGAGGCTTCAGTTAGAGTTTAAAAGATTACAAGTCCAAGCTGAAGCAAGCCAAACATCAAGATCTCAAACTAAGGAAAATGGAATTACAACATGCTCTTGAAATGAAGAAATTGGCTCTTGAAAATGTTTCTATCCCAGAGTCTTCTAGGTCTTCCAGTCCTAACAGACATTGCATGCCTAAGAAAGCAGTGAGTATTCATGAGGTGGAACTTGATATTTTGAATTGGTTGGGTGCTTTTGAATATAACTATGGGATTCAGGGTTTCACAGGGAATCAGTTGATTCCTT